>NW_028319011.1:921702-1228936 GCF_062004578.1 Staurois parvus
GCATACCTTTCTCTGGCCCTTGGGGTACTATTCCTCCCACTGATACGAGGCACTATTCCTCCCACTGACAATTGGGCAATAATTCCTGCACTGTCACCAACAGTAGGGAACCATTCCTCCCATTGAAACCAATGATGGAGCATTATACCTTCCACAGACACCATTTATGGAGCACGATTCCATCCACAGACATCAATGATGGAGCACTATTTCCTCCACAGACACCAATGATGGAGCACTATTCCCTCCACAGACATCAATCATGGAGCACTATTCATTCCACAGACACCAATGATGGAGCACTATTCCCTCCACAGACATCAATGATGGAGCACTATTCCCTCCACAGACACCAATGATGGAGCACTATTCACTCCACAGACATCAATGATGGAGCACTATTCCCTCCACAGACATCAGTGATGGAGCACTATTCCCTCCACAGACATCAATGATGGAGCACTATTCATTCCACAGACACCAATGATGGAGCACTATTCCTTCCACAGACACCAATGATGGAGCACTATTCCCTCCACAGACACCAATGATGGAGCACTATTCCCTCCACAGACATCAATGATGGAGCACTATTCCCTCCACAGACACCAATGATGGAGCACTATTCCCTCCACAGACACCAATGATGGAGCACTATTCCCTCCACAGACACCAATGATGGAGCACTATTCCCTCCACAGACATCAATGATGGAGCACTATTCCCTCCACAGACATCAATGATGGAGCACTATTCATTCCACAGACACCAATGATGGAGCACTATTCCCTCCACAGACACCAATGACGGAGCACTATTCCCTCCACAGACACCAATGATGGAGCACTATTCCCTCCACAGACATCAATGATGGAGCACTATTCATTCCACAGACACCAATGATGGAGCACTATTCCCTCCACAGACACCAATGACGGAGCACTATTCCCTCCACAGACACCAACGATGGAGCACTATTCCTTCCACAGACACCAATGATGGAGCATAAATTCGTTTTTAAACTTTACTTCACTATGGGCATTTTTTCTTGATCCCCTGTGGGGAGCACCTTTTCTCCCAGATATCGTTCTTGCACAGTGGAGGAACAGTGCTCTTTTGGTGGAGCAGTGATCGTTTTCTACCATCTAGTGGATTTCTTCTGCCCAGCTCTGTACCATCGTGAGGATCTTCACTGATCAAGGGAATGCATCTACCCTTTCCATGCGGATGACTACTCTATGAGCTCCATCTTGGCTATATTGCACTTATAATGTGCACTTCTGGTTAGTGTGCATTGTTACCCTAGGTCACCGTTGTTGGGACTTTTTTGATCACTTTTATCTATTGTGAAACATTTATATATTCTCCTAGCGCTGCACTTTTATTTTATTTTCATGTGAGGATTATTTTGGTTATCCTGTGTGCCTCAGCTACTTGTACATTTAAAACGCTCGCTTATTATTCTCTGTTTTATAATGATGGAGCACTATTCCCTCCACAGACATCAATGATGGAGCACTATTCCCTCCACAGACATCAATGATGGAGCACTATTCCCTCCACAGACATCAGTGATGGAGCACTATTCTCTCCACAGACATCAATCATGGAGCACTATTCCCTCCACAGACATCAGTGATGGAGCACTATTCCCTCCACAGACATCAATGATGGAGCACTATTCCCTCCACAGACATCAATGATGGAGCACTATTCCCTCCACAGACATCAATGATGGAGCACTATTCCCTCCACAGACACCAATGATGGAGCACTATTCCCTCCACAGACATCAATGATGGAGCACTATTCCCTCCACAGACATCAATGATCGGACACTATATCTCCCACAGACATCAGTGATAGAACACTATTTCCTCCACAGACATCGATGATGGAGCACTATTCCCTCCACAGACATCGATGATGGAGCACTATTCCCTCCACAGACATCAATGATGGAGCACTATTCCCTCCACAGACATCAATGATGGAGCACTATTCCCTCCACAGACATCAATGATGGAGCACTATTCCCTCCACAGACATCAGTGATGGAGCACTATTCCCTCCACAGACAACAGTGATGGAGCACTATTCCCTCCACAGACATCAATGATGGAGCACTATTCCCTCCACAGACATCAATGATGGAGCACTGTTCCCTCCACAGACATCAATGATGGAGCACTATTCCCTCCACAGACACCAATGATGGAGCACTATTCCCTCCACAGACATCAATGATCAGACACTATATCTCCCACAGACATCAGTGATAGAACACTATTCCCTCCACAGACATCGATGATGGAGCACTATTCCCTCCACAGACATCGATGATGGAGCACTATTCCCTCCACAGACATCAATGATGGAGCACTATTCCCTCCACAGACATCAATGATGGAGCACTATTCCCTCCACAGACATCAATGATGGAGCACTATTCCCTCCACAGACACCAATGATGGAGCACTATTCCCTCCACAGACATCAATGATCGGACACTATATCTCCCACAGACATCAGTGATGGAACACTATTCCCTCCACAGACACCAATGATGGAGCACTATTCCCTCCACAGACATCAATGATGGAGCACTATTCCCTCCACAGACATCAATGATGGAGCACTATTCCCTCCACAGACACCAATGATGGAGCACTATTCCCTCCACAGACACCAATGATGGAGCACTATTCCCTCCACAGACATCAATGATGGAGCACTATTCCCTCCACAGACATCAATGATGGAGCACTATTCCCTCCACAGACATCAATGATGGAGCACTATTCCCTCCACAGACACCAATGACGGAGCACTATTCCCTCCACAGACACCAACGATGGAGCACTATTCCTTCCACAGACACCAATGATGGAGCATAAATTCGTTTTTAAACTTTACTTCACTATGGGCATTTTTTCTTGATCCCCTGTGGGGAGCACCTTTTCTCCCAGATATCGTTCTTGCACAGTGGAGGAACAGTGCTCTTTTGGTGGAGCAGTGATCGTTTTCTACCATCTAGTGGATTTCTTCTGCCCAGCTCTGTACCATCGTGAGGATCTTCACTGATCAAGGGAATGCATCTACCCTTTCCATGCGGATGACTACTCTATGAGCTCCATCTTGGCTACATTGCACTTATAATGTGCACTTCTGGTTAGTGTGCATTGTTACCCTAGGTCACCGTTGTTGGGACTTTTTTGATCACTTTTATCTATTGTGAAACATTTATATATTCTCCTAGCGCTGCACTTTTATTTTATTTTCATGTGAGGATTATTTTGGTTATCCTGTGTGCCTCAGCTACTTGTACATTTAAAACGCTCGCTTATTATTCTCTGTTTTATAATGATGGAGCACTATTCCCTCCACAGACATCAATGATGGAGCACTATTCCCTCCACAGACATCAATGATGGAGCACTATTCCCTCCACAGACATCAGTGATGGAACACTATTCTCTCCACAGACATCAATCATGGAGCACTATTCCCTCCACAGACATCAGTGATGGAGCACTATTCCCTCCACAGACAACAGTGATGGAGCACTATTCCCTCCACAGACATCAATGATGGAGCACTATTCCCTCCACAGACATCAATGATGGAGCACTATTCCCTCCACAGACATCAATGATGGAGCACTATTCCCTCCACAGACATCAATGATGGAGCACTATTCCCTCCACAGACATCAATGATGGAGCACTATTCCCTCCACAGACATCAATGATCGGACACTATTTCTCCCACTGACACTAACAATGGGGCACTAATAGTTCCCCTATTACCAAAGATAGGACATTGTTTACTCCCACTGACGCCGGGACATTTTCAGCTCCCTCTAGCCATGGCAGGGGATCCCTTAGCTATAGCTGCTTGGCTCCCATGTGATGGTGCCTGCACAGTTCTGGGGCCAACGTCACTATGAAGGGCCAGTGGCATGATACCAATTATGTTTTTAGCTGTCTTTAAGGGGGGCAATCAGCACTGCAAATGGGGCATTTTTCAAATTGATCCCCAAGTAACTGTTTTTAGCAGGGGTTCCTCGACGTCTGAAAATTATTTCAAGGGTTTCACTGTTGAAAAAAGGTGAGAAAGGCTGGTATACAAGGCATGCCACCTCTCATTGCAGCTCTGCAATAATCTCAGGAAGGAGAGCATGCTAACAAAAGAACAGAGCACACAGTAACTGTAATACATGCAGCTACACAATACCAAAAATGACACAAACCCATGGGCTCAAAGGGCTTCATAATACATCTCCATGGTCTTGGGGATGGTCCTTCCATCACCAGACTCACTCATCTTCATGGAGGCAAAGAGAGGACCTAGTATGCCCAAGCCACTCAAAGTCAGTAATGTAACCGGCTCACTGGATGACAGCACAAGGAACAGTATTCAGGACCATTAGACCCCCCCTGTGCTGCCACCACTTACATATTTTGGGACATCTGTCCAGTAAGCCGCTCATAGTTGGGACTTCGGCCGAGTATAGTTACACTCATCACAAAGACCATCAGGAGGCATTAATAAATCCTCTGATCCCAGAGCAAGCTTTCATCTTTTACATGTTCTCTACTTATTCCAGTTACTTGCTGCAAGGTGTGCTGTGTTGTTTAGGTGTTATAGCGCATACTGCATGACTAGCGCAACTAGATTTCATGTTTTATTGTTACCGGGAAACCACATCAACCCAATGAGAACGCACTGCTAACGGCGCACAAAACCACGTATATTGTCACAATGCAGAGTGTGAATCCGGCCGTACTGCACGTGTTGGGTGAATGTAAATGTCATCACTGGTAACATTTGTCATGAAGTCATGGCTGGTGGGAGGGGCTAGCAGGGTGCTGTACATAGTTCCCAGAAAACATCAGGGCCCCTCCTCAGTACTCCCCCCAAGAGTCCTCAGCCCTGATGCAATCAGTGGGCTGGCTCCTGAGGGAGTTCTGGAAATATCAATCTGCCTGGCTGTGTGGGTGTCAGTCTGGTGTAGTGAACATTCCTATGCAGATGTCTCTAGGTAACGCTGACATGTGATGTGGAGCTTCTATGCCTGAAAGAACTGAAATCCAATGAATGAAAGCAGTGGGCCAGGGACAGTAAGGTTGGGGAGAAAAGTGCTAGATGATGCCGGATGTCCACCAGCCAGGAAATGAGGAAGGCTCGGTTTAACTTCCTGCAGCTTTTAATACAAACTGTATGAATCTCACAGAGCGCAGTAGCATCAGAGTTAGATATTTCCGTAGAGGAGCTGAGCGTTTTACAACTGTGCAAGACTGAAGATAAGAGTGGAGTTCAAGTGTTACTAAACCCCGGACCCGGCATTCACTATATCCGGTCTCCCTGGACCATGCATTCACTATATCCGCTCTCCCCGGACCCTGCATTCACTATATCTGCTCTCCCCGGACCCCGCATTCACTAAATCCGCTCTCCCCGGACCCTGCATTCACTATATCCGCTCTCCCCGGACCCTGCATTCACTATATCCGCTTTCCCCGGACCCTGCATTCACTATATCTGGTCTCCTCAGGACCCTGCATCCACTATATCCACTCTCCCCGGACCCCGCATTCACTATATCCGCTCTCCCACAGTACACACAGCATGGAAATACAATTATTTTAGTAAATATAAACTGCTAAATACCTTTTCTCATCAGCAATATATAGCAGTCTTATGACTTCTCTCAGTGTCTAACCCAGCAGTGGTTAAAGCTTGTAGGAGGAGTTTTCATTCTCCTCCGACTGTCCTATGAGACTACAGGACCCCTGACCCTCTGCCTGGACAATGCTGATCACATTCACTCTCCCAAAAAAAAACCTCTCTATCAATACACACCAAACTGAGCATCGGCTGCTGGTCGCCACCATCTTGGATGTTGACTTCAAGCTGTAAATCAAGTGACACACTATAGTATTCCCTGTCTCCTCCATAAAAGGTTATATAGTGAGGGGAGGGGCAGAGGAGCTGGGCCAGCACACATAGTAAAAAGGTTGGGAGAACCACAATCGGGCTCAGGGTAGGATTTCTGCTGCTGCTCCTAATTTTGAGATATGGATTGCGTGCATGCCGGAAAATAATTACACGGACAACTGTCCAGTACAACCACCTTCACATCATCTCTGTTTATTGCAGGGCGGTGCTTAACCTTTTATACATAGAAAACAATAGAGTATACGTCACTATTACGTATATACAGTCACATTCTAAAAGGCACATTTTGCTTGGTTGAAATATAGGAGAAATGTAGAAACTTGATGCTTGCTTCTCATCTCGTTATCTCTTTTCACTCCCCTTCACATTCCCAAAGTCTAAGTAAAGGGTCCTTTCAGTGCGAAGGGAGGGGTTGAGAGCATCGCTCTGAGCAAAACAAGTTAAGGAGGACTGCAAAGCCCAGCAGACAAAATATATATATATATATATATACTCACAACACATATATTTAGAAATATAAAAAAGTATAAAAGTAAATATGTATAAAATGTATATTTTAAACAGAAAACAGAATAGGCATTTTACCAAATCCATCACAATAGTAATTAGACACTCGCAGTAGAGGGGAGGGCTATGGTATGCAAGAAGGGAGGGGGCTGTGCTAATCACATTTTTTAGCTTCAAAGACACATTGCAGGTGAATAAAAACTAATTCACAGAAAGTAAAAACACCAGAAGTAGGCATATAAAATACTGTGTGTGCTCTGACCTGTCATTTGTTTAAGGTGGTGACAGGGTCTCTTTAACCGCTTCAATACGGATGCACGTATATATACACAGCCTGGTACTGAAGTGGTTATACCGGGACAATGGCTGAGGCGACAACCATGATCACGTATCATTTTTCAGTGCCAACGATTCTCTTTTATGTAAAAGTAATCTGAGCGACTATGCGCCGTTGGATTACTTTTCAGGTGGAAGAAGGGGGTCTCATCCCCTCCCCCCGCCACCTTTCCCGTGTATCTTGTGCAATCGGGAAGCCCGGCAAAGATGCGACCGGTGGCATCGGCTCCCCCACACACAATGGGAGGAACTGATGTTGTTCTTCCCACTATGTGAAATGAGAAACTGGAAGCAACAAGGATTCTGTCACTTCCAGCTCTGGGTTTACTGTCCGCCTGCCAGCCGGGGAAGCAGCCAATCAGACCAATCTGTGGAGAAATCTGGGGTCTGATAGAAGAGGACCTGTCATGGCCCATGTGATCATAAAGCAAGTTGTTCATCCCTTCTGATAGCAATGAAAGTGAAAAAAAGAAATAATAAAAATAAAACAACCCCCATCCCCCTCTTGCTTACATGCAAAGGTGAACACACATGTCGGCCCTGCATGCACATGTACACAGCGATCGCACGACACATGCGAGGTATCACCGCCAACGTCACACCAATAATTCCAGCACCAAATCTCCTCTGGAACTCTCATTTGGTAACCTGTAAAGACTTGTAAACCGTTGGGTAGCTGGATGTAATCATTCACTTTTCCCTCAGGGGGTCTCTTAGGCTTGCTGATCCCTGTCTGTAATATGGATGGATGGATTTCTCCCTCTATCCTCCAGGGGATTTCCACTTCCTCCACCTCTCCTCTTTATTCCTCCATATTGTTGGTGACCATGAAAAAAAGAATACATATAGTGCCTTATCTTTCTGTAAAAGGTTTATTTATACTGCATAAGTACTTCACTCACATATCTATATATTAAATGTGTTTCTGAAATAGTAACCATCCTCTGTGTGTGCTCTGCACACTATCTGTACTCGCCGTGTGATTCCTAATAGCGTCGTGACGTCAGAGCCCCTCCTTTTAAACCGTTGCCTATGGATAAACTAAAGTACCGGTTTGCCGCCATTTCATTGGTGTGCGCAGTTTTAAAGCATGTCTTGTGTGGTATCTATTTACTCGGCATAACATCATCTTTTATATTTTACAAAGAAATTGGGTATTATATTGTGTTTGTGTTCACTAAAATTCATTAAAGTGTTTTTTTTCCCCAAAAATATGCTTTTGAAAAACCACTGTGCAAATACCACGCGACATAAAATATTGTAACCCCCGTCATTTTATTCTCTAGGGCCTCTGCTTAAAAAAATATAATGTGTGGGGGTTCTAAGTAATTATCTAGCAAAAAAAGAGAATTTTTCCATGTAGGAGAGGAATGTCAGAATTGGCCCAGTAGGCAAGTGGATAAATAATAAACATGTCTATACTTACCTGCGGCTTGCACAGAGCAGCCCGGATCCTCCTCTTCTCGGGTCCCCCCGCAGGCTCTCCTGGCTCATCCTGTCGGGTGCCCTCACAGAAAACAGCTTGCTATGGGGGCACCCACTGCTCCGTGTGTCCATTCACACACGGAGCCACGGCTTAGCCCCACCCTCTCTATCTCCTCATTGGCTGACTGGCTGTGATTGATAGCAGTAGGAGTCAATGGCTCCTGCTTGCTGTCTCAGCCAATGCGGAGGCAGAGACCTGGGACAGCGAGGCTGTCATTCATATTGCTGGATCTCGATGGGGCTCAGCTAAGTATTGGGGGGATGGGGGCACTGCTGCACAAAGAAGGCTTTTTACATTCATCCATAGAATACATAAAGGTAAAAATCCTTCAGACTTTACAGCCACTTTAAGGAGAACTGCAGTGCCATCTGAAGAGCAATCCATATTTTAAGAGGACATTTGAAAGGCAGTGAGGAGGCGAGATATCACCTCCTCACTGCCTGATATTACCCTGTAATGCTGCACTCCAGCCCTGCAATTGCATGCACTGAACTCAATGGGTGAGTTTGGCAGAAGTTACCGACTGTCAAAATCTGCTCCATACAGTAAAAATGCCAAAACATTGCAGCCATGCATGCGTACAGCCCCAGCTGGCTGTATTGTGCCATGCTGAGTGGACAGTAAAACTTCAGCTCAACTTTTTGTTTTTAACACCCCCAAACCACCCACCTGAAAGAGACAATAGAAGAAACATACCCAGGTTAATCCCACCCACTGCCATTTCCTTCACTTCTGTGCTGGGAAACAAAGGCAATACTAGGTAGCCCCAGGTATGAAGAAGCATGTGACTTACCCCATGTGACCGTGCTGGGCCAATCAGCAATGTGTCATCTACAATCCCCATGACTTGAAGCTTATACTGGACTTTCCTATCAGCAGCTGAACGGAGCGGCGGAGAGGTACAAGGAAAGTCAGTATGGAGTATGCTGCTGGGGAGAAGTGCATTAAAGGGAACTTGTTGTTGCTTTGCCCTGCATAGTCTGAGCACAGACATCCATGAAGGAAGTGGGCGGTAAAATAAGTACGCGGGAGAGTCAGTCTTCCTATAACCACCTAAAACTACAAGATCCGTTTAGGTGGGCTGACCCCCAGAAGTGTCTCCTATGTCTCGGGGACGGCGCTCTCTTTCCCGGCGTAGTGTGTGGCACTTATACCGTGGAGGTAATCATGGCTGCATTTGTAATGACCTCCACCTACTTATCACAGCAGAGACTCCGGAGAGGGAAGCAGCATGAGTTACATGAACATTGCTGAAATCTTCAGCTCCCTCTGTGCGGCCGGGTCGTTCTAATATTAAATCACATCCGTCCCACTGAGGCCATTCTGATTGACTTCGCATTCTTTCTCCACTGATATTTTAATGCGAGTGGCTGGAACCGGCAGAAATGATGTTATAGGACAGAGGACGATGGCTGGGGGACCTCACGGCGGGAATATCACATTTGTGTATTTATAAAGGACATCAAATACAATCTATCAATGACGAGGGTTACATTAGATCCAAACCCAACCTCTAAAACCTGATAACCCCTCCCCCCCCCTCCTGGCAGCCCTTTAGCTGGGTCTTAACACCGGGAGGTGATCACTAAAAATGTGATCACGGTGATTGGCTACCACTGTGGTCACATGATAGGGATCCCATCCCTCCGTCTCCTGAACATAAACAGAGATTGGGAGTTGTTTGTGACAACTGAGAGTTGCTGGGCTGGGAGTGAGCCGGCTCTCCGACCCCTCCGCTGTCACAATACAATACGGCAGCAGGGAGGATTCCCCAATCCACCTCCAATGTGTGGATGGGGGAAGCCCTTCTTTCTTTTCTGCTGCTCACCCACTACTTTTAACTGCCTCATACTCAGAATCTGAGTCTGATAGAGAGAGATCCCCGCTACTCTCGTCCGTCATACTCAGCATCTGGAAAGCCTCCTCGCTGGTGTATCATTGTTTACACAAGTTTATGCTGCATTGCTGATGTTCACTGGTACAGATGTCTATCACTGGTACAGATGTATATCACTGGTACAGATGTTCATCACTGGTACAGATGTCTATCACTGGTACAGATGTCTAGCACTGGTACAGATGTCTAGCACTGGTACAGATGTCTAGCACTGGTACAGATGTTCATCACTGGTACAGATGTTCATCACTGGCACAGATGTGTATCACTGGTACAGATGTGTATCACTGGTACAGATGTCTATCACTGGTACAGATGTATATCACTGGTACAGATGTGTATCTCTGGTACAGATGTGTATCACTGGTACAGATGTGTATCTCTGGTACAGATGTATATCACTGGTACAGATGTCTATCTCTGGTACAGATGTATATCACTGGTACAGATGTGTATCTCTGGTTCAGATGTGGATTTAACACTGATAATCTGTGACAGATATTGATCACTGGTACAGATGTGTATCTCTGGTACAGATGTCTATCACTGGTACAGATGTCTATCACTGGTACAGATGTATATCACTGGTACAGATGTGTATCTCTGGTACAGATGTCTATCACTGGTACAGATGTGTATCACTGGTACAGATGTATATCACTGGTACAGATGTGTATCACTGGTACAGATGTATATCACTGGTACAGATGTGTATCACTGGTACAGATGTGTATCTCTGGTACAGATGTATATCACTGGTACAGATGTCTATCACTGGTACAGATGTCTATCACTGGTACAGATGTCTATCTCTGGTACAGATGTGTATCTCTGGTACAGATGTATATCACTGGTACAGATGTATATCACTGGTACAGATGTGTATCTCTGGTTCAGATGTGGATTTAACACTGATAATCTGTGACAGATATTGATCACTGGTACAGATGTGGATTTTACTCTGCTGTGCTGTGACAGATGTTATTCACTGGTACTGATGTGGATTTTACACTAGTGCTGTGTGACAGATATTGAGCACTGCTAAACTGACAGATGTGGATTTGACACTGGTACGCTGTGACAGATGTGGATCACTGGTGCAGATGTGGATTTTACGCTGGTACACCGTGAAAGATGTTATTCACTGGTACTGACAGATGTGGATTTGACACTGGCAGGCCATGAGCGATGTTGATCACTGGTACAGAAATGGATGACCACTGGTACAGATGTGGCTTTTACGCTGGTAAGCTGTGACAGATGTGGATCACTGGTATAGATGTGGAATTTACACTGGTATGAGTGACAGAAGTGGATCACTGGTACAGATGTGTATGACCACTGGTACTGTGACAGATGTGGATCACTGGTGCACTGACAGCTGTGTGGGGGACACTATGGGGTGATGTGTGTGTTTTACACAGATCGACTTCGCTTCTCACTAGCGGGCTCTGTGTGAGGAGAGGCAGAGCAAATCAACAGACTGGTGGCTTTGTGGACATCACATGATGGCTGTGATTGGACACAGACATCATGTGATCAGAAGGGCCAATCAGAGAGCTTTTCTGACATGTGGCGTTGTGCTGTGTCCATTGGACACAGGCACACGGAGAGCGCACAGCTGCGTGGCCATGTTCTGAGTGACGTTCAGGAACGTCCAATCAGAAAAGCGATGATCCCACCTGGCCGATTATGTGCAGTGGTCGGGGGGGGAAGCAGTTGAAGAATTTTGATGCACAAACACTATATAATACCCACATTTTTGGTAAAATATAAAATCTGGTGTTGCACCAAGTAAATAGATAAAAACCTGTCACGCTTTATAATTGCGCACGATTATGGAATGGCGCCAAACTACGTGATTTACAAATCTTTATAGGAGACACTTTATAAGCCGTTCCAGGTTACCAGTTTAGAGTTACAGAGGAGGTCAGGTGATAGAATTATTGCTCTCGCTCCGACATTCACGGCGATACCTCACATGTGTGATGTGATCACCGGTCATGTATGTGTATGACACCAATGCCTGCGTTCACCTTTGCACTTCAGCGAGGGGGGATGGGGGCACTTTACATTGTTTTTAATTCTTTGTTTTGTGCCCTGTACACTGTGACAGGTGATGACACGTTTGTGGGACATTGACAGGAGATGACATGTTTGTGGGACACTAACAGGAGATGACATGTATGTGGGACACTGACAGGTGATGACATGTATGTGGGACACTGACAGGTGATGACATGTTTGTGAGACACTGACAGGTGATGACATGTGTGTGGGACACTGACAGGTGATGACATGTATGTGGGACACTGACAGGTGATGACATGTATGTGGGACACTGACAGGTGATGACATGTTTGTGGGACACTGACAGGCGATGACATGTTTGTGGGACACTGACAGGTGATGACATGTGGACAGGGACAGATGCTGCTTGGTGTCCTGGTGTGGGGGGGCTGCAGAGCTGTGTAATGGAGGAATAAAATCATCAGCTACACACATCAACTGTCACAATTTGCAGCATCCCCCCCTCCCCCCCTCACTGAGCTCTCACAGACCTCAGCTGAGGGGAACAGCTACAGAGACACGTGTCTGCTGACATTCAGAGATGGCTGTGATTGGTCACTGCCATCACCATTGGAAGGTCCAATCAGAGAGCCCATATCCCAACCCGTAATGGGCTGAGTCCGACAGGCGCAGCCATCACAGATCCGTGCTGTTGCGTGGCCCCGGGGCCGCACACAAGCGCATGTTCTGAGGGACGTACAGGAACGTCCAATCAAAACGGGGAAGCTCCCAGCCGGCCGTTTATGTACATTGGTCAGGTGGGAGGGGTTAAAGCCCCTTAAAGGTCATCAGTGTAGTGTATGGAGGTCTGGTGCTGGAATTATTGCCTCATCCTGGCGTGTGCGGTGATATGTAACGTGTATCGCAATCCACATCTTCATGTGTACGGGCCCCACTGTGTGCTTTGACGTTTCAACGTGCATATATGTGGGGGAGTCTCAATTTTTATTTTTTGGAGGGGGGAGGAGATGTGCTTGGGTGTAACTTTCATTTATTACTTTTATTTTTTTTAACTTTTTTCTGTGTGACAGGTTCTCTTTATTGAGACATCAAAAGTCTAAAAGCCCCCGGGAGTGTCCCCTGTACTACACTGACAGGAATACAGTGCACTGCATTACATTCTATCCTGGCCTCCATGGTCAGGAGTCTGTCAATGGGGTCCCAGAAGTCATATCATCACGTCACTTCCGGGTCAGGACACCCAGGAGCCACACACAGCCCGATACCCAGGAGCCACACACAGCCCGATACACAGGAGCCACACACAGCCCGATACCCAGGAGCCACACACAGCCCGATACCCAGGAGCCACACACAGCCCGATACACAGGAGCCACACACAGCCCGATACCCAGGAGCCACACACAGCCCGATACCCAGGAGCCACACACAGCCCGATACCCAGGAGCCACACACAGCCCGATACCCAGGAGCCACACACAGCCCGATACACAGGAGCCACACACAGCCCGATACCCAGGAGCCACACACACAGCCCCATACCCAGGAGCCACACACACAGCCCCATACCCAGGAGCCACATAGCCCAACACCCAGGAGCCACACACACAGCCCCATACCCAGGAGCCACAGAGCCCAACACCCAGGAGCCACACACACAGCCTGATACCCAGGAACCACACACAGCCTGATACCCAGGAGCCACACACAGCCCGATACCAAGGAGCCACACACAGCCCCATACCCAGGAGCCACACACACAGCCTGATACCATGGAGCCACACACAGCCCGATACCCAGGAGCCACACACACAGCCCCATACCCAGGAGCCACACACACAGCCCCATACCCAGGAGCCACACACACAGCCCCATACCCAGGAGCCACACACACAGCCCCATACCCAGGAGCCACACACACAGCCCCATACCCAGGAGCCACACACAGCCCGATACCCAGGAGCCACACACACAGCCCCATAACCGGGAGCCACACGGCACCATACCCAGAACCACACAGCACCATACCCAGAACCACACGGCACCATACCCAGAACCACACGGCACCATACCCAGAACCAAACGGCACCATACCCAGAACCACACAGCCCCATACCCAGAACCACACAGCACCATACCCAGAACCACACAGCACCATACCCAGAACCACACAGAACCATACCCAGAACCACACAGAACCATACCCAGAACCACACAGCACCATACCCAGAACCAAACGGCACCATACCCAGAACCACACAGCCCCATACCCAGAACCACACAGCACCATACCCAGAACCACACAGCACCATACCCAGAACCACACAGAACCATACCCAGAACCACAATGGTCATGAACAGTTTGCAACAAGAGAGACAACAGAGTTGATCCTGGCTGACCAGATGAACTGCAACACCCTGTGGTACAGACATAGAGGCACCTCTCTGGGATAAGACCTGGAAATGAACACATTATCATTTGTGAGTTTATTGCCTTCTTCACACCCGGCTATCACAGGCTATAACCTTTCATCAGTCACTGTTCAAACATCGCAGACCTGCCTGTTATCAGGGGCAGAGAGTGGAAGAGATGGAGTCCTTCATCTGTTTACTCACTACCTCCAGCAGAGGGCGCTGTAGCCGGGTACACACTACAAGGTTTGTTTTCATTCAACCCAGCGGACTTATTTTTGTAAAGAGTAGCGTGGATTGTCAGCTCCTGGGGCAAGGCGACTTTTGGGGGACAAGCTTCACACTATGTGACTTACCGCACGACAATCACGGCAAAACTGAAACGTTTTCAGGGCTCATGTACACTGCAGCTGCTACACTGACGTTCAGGAACTGTGGAGCAGATTTTTCAGCAGCCCCTGAACTCTCCTTTATGTCTTCCTGTGTCCATGTACACACAGGCGTTTACAGACGTTTACAGGCAGATCAGTTTAGTCGGCTTTTTTATAACGCCCCAAAATTGCATTCAGGAGTAGATTTTACCGTCATTTCAAACGCTTATGAACGCTGTTAACCGCCTTTACAAGTGTTTGCGTTTAGACACTTTTTTTGACAGATCCATATCCAGATGCTGTCCAGAGCCGAATGCAAAGCATTTTCCATGTATTCCAATGGACCCGGTACACCAGCGCAGTCAGTTCCAGGTTTCGCGTGAAGGAAACAATGGTAAAACGCGCCGCATTATGATGGGATCCATAGTGACTACAACCAGAATAGACAGGTCATCTCCACACATACTGCTCTCTCTGCTTCTGCTCTCTCTATTCCTCTCAAAATGTCTGAAATAGTTCATGATTTACTATTTTTCAGGGCATTCTGGGTATTTGGAAGGTCTCCTGATGCTATTGTTTAAAAACGCGTCTAAAAGCAAACACGCATAAACGCGGTATGCAAACGCGGCTAAACTGACATTTTATAACCTATGTTTTCTAGCAGTCAGTTTCCAGAGGTCAGAAGAGTTTTCCAAACACCCCGTGTACATGAGCCCTAATAATAAATAATGGCGCCTGAACCTGCGTTTTGCGATCACAGCGATTCTGCCGCAATCCCAAAATGCCCAAATGTGAAAGGAGCAGCCCTGGTTCACACATATGCCATTCTGGATGCATTTTCAAACTCACAGATTGACATGACAGGCTAGATATTATGTGCTCCTATTGAGGAGGTTCACACAGATGCCACCCACACGCATTGTGCTTTGAGTGCCATTATGGAAAGGGTTCTGTGCGAGTTTGTTGCGGTGCGTTCCAGAATCACAAGTGATAGAGCAGAGCCTCAAGAGAACATAAGTGTTCACATAGGATTGCTACTGAAAGGTGTTTTTGCATTAAAGTCTATGGGAGGTGTTTTCACATTGAAGTCTATGGGAGGGGATTTCGCATTAAAGTCTATGGGAGGCGTTTTCGCATTGAAAAAAAAAATTCCATCATTTAGGGAAATAACGATAAAAGACTAAAAAAAAAAAGCAAGACAGAAATGAAAATATTTGTTCGGCAGGAAATCTTTATATGAAGCGATAAGGCTCCAATCACAGAGTTCTCATAGGAATAAAGACCTTTATTTTAAGCCGTGGGACTGTAAGGTTGAAATATCAATCAAAATAACTCACTTAAATTAAAAAAAAAAAGAAAAAAAACCTCTTCTCCTGGTATATGAGATCTATATACTGAGGCTGCATTCACATAACTGCCGCCCCTTTAGGAAAAATCGTCAGTTGTGTTTGTCTGAGTACCAGGAGATTTGAAAAAAAAAAAAAAAAACAGTCACATAGAGTTCTTAAAGGGGCCACGTCCTTGTTTTTGAATTAAACCTGCAGGTGGCTGAATTTAAAAAGGACGTGGCCCCTTTAAGAAAACTTTGAAGAAAAAAAAAAAAAGGCTCTCCAGCACCGTGATGTCATCGCCTGACCCCTCCCCCTTCCCCCTCCCCCCCTTTCTCCCCCCTAAGCCAGCTCTGCCAGAGTCCCTTCAGTCGCTCCTTGTACCCGGTACAGAGCAGACGTGATTGTTCCTTCTCCTGAGTTTGGCTTGCAGTCTCATCGGATCGGATTTGATCCGATTGGCTGCACTGCCTCTCTCACACAGGTTGAAGCGGGTTTCATTATTTTCCGTAATGAGACAATTAAAGATTAAAAGGTTTATTTCTCAGAAAACCACCAAAGAGGAATCGAGGGAAGGAAAGCCCCCTATGGAAGGAGGGATCACTGAGCAGTCTGCAGATCCCACCACCAAGAGGCCCACCACCATGAAGAGGACTCGGGCTTTTCTGCGCGGCTGCTTCAGAGCCGTTGCTGGATGTTTACGCGCCGGCAGTAAAGTCAATGGGCGCCACCACAAGGCAGAACACCAAAATGGTATGTATTGTGGATCTAGAGAGAGACGAGGGAACTCACCTCCTCTCACTGGACCCTTTTTTCCCCCTTTTTCCCGGCTGACATTCCCATATGGACACATGTACAGGGATCCCCATAGACACTGAGGAGAGCTGACATTCCAGCAGGGATGGGGAATTCATATGGCCGGGCATGTCCGGACACGTCCCGGGGGTGGGGCAGGTAGTTTCCTCTCCCCTTCAGCCCTGCTGCGGGGCTCACCTGTCAGGTGGAAGCATTGGAGGGGCAGCGCAGCCGCTTCCACACAGTGCCGCCCCCCCCGCCCCGTGTGACCCTCCCCTCGCCCACTATCTCCCTCATCTGCGGGCCCCGGGGACAGCTCACCGCCCTCAGCAGGAGAGGAAGGAAGAGAGCGCCCGTCCCCATCTGGTCCTGACCAGGAAGTGATGGTGATGTCACTTCCTGGTTACCGGTCAGAGATCCCCGCCCACTGAGGGCGGGACATATGGAATCCGATCCGATGTGCATTGCAGTCCATCCAGTGTAGTACAGGGGAGACATCCGGGGTCTATTACACCTCAGATGTCTCCATAAAGAGAACCTGTCACCAAAATACATCACAGACGGGACATTGTTCCCTATGTCATGAAAACAAATTGAGAAAAAAAAAAATATATATTTTTTTTAATTGAAAAAATTAAAATTCCACCCAATCACATAACCCCCCCTCCCCCCCAGACATATACACACGTACAAATGTAAAGGCACACGCTGGGGCGCCTACACATGAAAACGTCGGTTGCAATACACGTTACATATCGCCGCACACGCCAGAATGAGCGCAATAATTCTAGCAGCAGACCCCCTCCATACACTATACTGATCACCTAGAAGGGGCTGTAACAGTCCGACATTTTCTGTAGTTGACGCTTTTACAGCCCCTTCTAGGTGATCAGTATAGTGTATGGAGGGGGTCTGCTGCTAGAATTATTGCGCTCATTCTGGCGTGAGCGGCGATATGTAACGTGTATCGCAACCGACGTTTTCATGTGTAGGCGCCCCAGCGTGTGCTTTTACGTTTGTACGTGTGTATATGTCTGGGGGGGAGGGGGGGGGGATTGGATGATATGTACTTGGGTGTACCTTTCATTTTTTACAACTAAAAAAATTAGAAATTTTTTTTTTTTATTTTGCCCGCAGCAGGTGTAGGGAGATAGGAATTCATCATCCCTGGGCCATAGACACTGATGACGGCTGACATTCCCATATGTATCCATGTACAGGGAACGCCATAGACACTGATGACGGCTGACATTCCCATATGTATCCATGTACAGGGAACGCCATAGACACTGATGACGGCTGATATTCCCATATGTATCCATGTACAGGGATGGCCATAGACACTGATGACGGCTGACATTCCCATATGTATCCATGTACAGGGATGGCCATAGACACTGATGACGGCTGACATTCTCATATGTATCCATGTACAGGGATGGCCATAGACACTGATGACGGCTGACATTCTCATATGTATCCATGTACAGGGATGGCCATAGACACTGATGACGGCTGACATTCCCATATGTATCCATGTACAGGGAACGCCATAGACACTGATGATGGCTGACATTCCCATATGTATCCATGTACAGGGAACGCCATAGACACTGATGACGGCTGACATTCCCATATGTATCCATGTATATGGATGGTCATAGACACTGATGACGGCTAACATTCCCATATGCACACATGTATAGGGATGGTCATAGACACTAATGACGGCTGACATTCCCATATGTACACATGTATATGGATGGTCATAGACACTAATGACGGCTGACATTCCCATATGCACACATGTATAGGGATGGTCATAGACACGGATGACGGCTGACATTCCCATATGCACACATGTATAGGGATGGTCATAGACACTGATGACGGCTGACATTCCCATATGCACACATGTATAGGGATGGTCATAGACACTAATGACGGCTGACATTCCCATATGCACACATGTATACGGATGGTCATGAATACATGTGACGCTCACATTGCAACTCCACCAGCAAAAGTATGAATATCCATATAACATTGATAAAAACATATGACTAGACATAAATATTCCTACTACATTAGTCACATGTTTACTCTCCGTGCCAATGCAAACAATCAGCTGTTGTCAGGCTGGTGTATGACCCCCCCATAGTGGGTGACCCGTATCCTGTCTGACCTCAGGGCTGATAAATGACACACTTTCTGGGTAAAACTGCCAGTAAAAAAAGGCTGTGCTTAGCTGGCTCAATGATTCACAAACCCCAGCCACAATGCAGAGCCAGGCAGGTGACACCACTACTACCTACTGCCACTTCCCTTGTGACCCGCCCACTCATTTAACTTGCCGGTTTCTTCAGTCATTTAATTGTAGAGGCTTGGCATAACTGCCACCCAACTAGCATTTTTATATGAAGGCCACTATAGTCATCCCTGTGTCCCTATCATGTCAGGTTTCCTTGCTGTCCCTGGCACAGGTGATTCTAACTTTATTCTCTGTAATTTAATTTTCTATAAAGAAAAATATATAAAATGTATATTAAAGGTGCTAAATTCAATTCTTTTTTATTGCAGATGTAAACAATATTTACTGCAAACACAGCTCACCCGGCAGGCTTGCCACAGTGAGCGAGAAGAGATATGATATCGACATGGAGACTCCGTCAGCATGTGCCGAGCACGTAAAGGCTCAGATAGCATGTGCCCAGCACGTGGAGGCTCCGACAGCATGTGCCCAGCACGTGGAGGCTCCGACAGCATGTGCCCAGCACGTGGAGGCTCCGACAGCATGTGCCCAGCACGTGGAGGCTCCGACAGCATGTGCCCAGCACGTGGAGGCTCCGACAGCATGTGCCCAGCACGTGGAGGCTCCGACAGAATGTGCCCAGCACGTGGAGGCTCCGACAGAATGTGCCCAGCACGTGGAGGCTCCGACAGCATGTGCCCAGCACGTGGAGGCTCCGACAGCATGTGCCGAGCACGTGGAGGCTCCGACAGAATGTGCCCAGCACGTGGAGGCTCCGACAGAATGTGCCCAGCACGTGGAGGCTCCGACAGAATGTGCCCAGCACGTGGAGGCTCCGACAGAATGTGCCCAGCACGTGGAGGCTCCGACAGCATGTGCCGAGCACGTGGAGGCTCCGACAGAATGTGCCGAGCACGTGGAGGCTCCGACAGAATGTGCCGAGCACGTGGAGGCTCCGACAGAATGTGCCGAGCACGTGGAGGCTCCGACAGAATGTGCCGAGCACGTGGAGGCTCCGACAGAATGTGCCGAGCACGTGGAGGCTCCGACAGAATGTGCCGAGCACGTGGAGGCTCCGACAGAATGTGCCGAGCACGTGGAGGCTCCGACAGAATGTGCCGAGCACGTGGAGGCTCCGACAGAATGTGCCGAGCACGTGGAGGCTCCGACAGCATGTGCCCAGCACGTGGAGGCTCCGTCAGCATGTGCCCAGCACGTGGAGGCTCCGTCAGCATGTGCCCAGCACGTGGAGGCTCCGTCAGCATGTGCCCAGCACGTGGAGGCTCCGTCAGCATGTGTCCAGCACGTGGAGGCTCCGACAGCATGTGCTCAGCACGTGGAGGCTCCGACAGCATGTGCCCAGCACGTGGAGGCTCCGACAGCATGTGCCCAGCACGTGGAGGCTCCGACAGCATGTGCTCAGCACGTGGAGGCTCCGACAGCATGTGCCCAGCACGTGGAGGCTCCGACAGCATGTGCCCAGCACGTGGAGGCTCCGACAGCATGTGACATTCACGTGGAGGCTCCGTCAGCATGTGACATTCACGTGGAGGCTCCGTCAGCATGTGACATTCACGTGGAGGCTCCGTCAGCATGTGACATTCACGTGGAGACTCCGACAGAATACGACTTTAATGACAAGACCCTACCAAAATGCCAGGGGAACATCTCCTCCAGTGAAGATGGGGGCAAGGATACAAGAAAGGATAGACATATACTGGTGGTAGGGGACTCCATTCTTAGAGGTACAGAGAAAGCAATCTGTCACAAAGACCGTCATTGCCGAACAGTCTGTAGTTTACCAGGCGCTCGGGTTTGGGACATTGCAGATCGTATGGACAGATTGCTGAAAGGGGCTGGGGAGGACCCAGCTGTCATCATACATGTCGGTACCAACGACAAAGTCAGAGGAAGATGGAACGCCCTACAAAAAGATTTCAGAGACTTGGGAGCTATATTGAAGAAAAGAACCTCCAAGGCAGTATTTTCAGAAATACTGCCTGTACCTCGAGCCACACCAGTGAGGCAGAATGAGATCAGAGAGCTTAACAAGTGGCTGAAGAACTGGTGCAGAGAGGAGGGGTTTGAGTTCATGGAGAACTGGGCAGACTTTTTGTTCAGTTACCAGCTCTACAGCAGGGACGGACTGCACTTAAATGGCCAGGGTGCGACTGTTCTGGGAGTTAAGATGGCCAAGAAGTTGGAAGAAATTTTACACTAGGAGGTGAAGAAGAGGAGGACCTTCATCATCAGAAAGTCCCCTATGTCATCGCTCTATTGAAGGATTGTCATCAGCACCTGCCTCCAAGAAAGCAATTACACCAGCTCTCTTCACCCACAAGAGAGCTACAATATTTTTTTATCCAGGTGTGTGTTGGACCGGCTATAAGGGGAGGTTGGAGGCCGGAAGATAAATGGTTGGAGGCAGCACATTGGCTAAATGGTTAGCACATCCGCTTGGCAGGCTCCGACAGCATGGGCCGAGCGCGTGGAGGCTCCGACAGCATGGGCCGAGCGCGTGGAGGCTTTGTAAGCATGGGCCAAGCGCGTGGAGGCTCTGTAAGCATGGGCCGAGCGTGTGGAGGCTCTGTAAGCATGGGCAGAGAGCGTGGAGGCTCCGAAGGCATGGGCAGAGAACGTGGAGGCTCCGACGGCATGGGCAGAGCACGTGGAGGCTCCGACGGCATGTGCCGAGCACGTGGAGGCTCCGACGGCTTGTGCCGAGCACGTGGAGGCTCCGACGGCTTGTGCCGAGCCCGTGGAGGCTCCGACGGCTTGTGCCGAGCGCGTGGAGGCTCCGACGGCTTGTGCCGAGCGCGTGGAGGCTCCGACGGCTTGTGCCGAGCGCGTGGAGGCTCCGACGGCTTGTGCCGAGCGCGTGGAGGCTCCGACGGCTTGTGCCGAGCGCGTGGAGGCTCCGACGGCTTGTGCCGAGCGCGTGGAGGCTCCGACGGCTTGTGCCGAGCGCGTGGAGGCTCCGACGGCTTGTGCCGAGCCCGTGGAGGCTCCGACGGCTTGTGCCGAGCCCGTGGAGGCTCCGACGGCTTGTGCCGAGCCCGTGGAGGCTCCGACGGCTTGTGCCGAGCCCGTGGAGGCTCCGACGGCTTGTGCCGAGCCCGTGGAGGCTCCGACGGCTTGTGCCGAGCCCGTGGAGGCTCCGACGGCTTGTGCCGAGCCCGTGGAGGCTCCGACGGCTTGTGCCGAGCCCGTGGAGGCTCCGACGGCTTGTGCCGAGCGCGTGGAGGCTCCGACGGCTTGTGCCGAGCGCGTGGAGGCTCCGACGGCTTGTGCCGAGCCCGTGGAGGCTCCGACGGCTTGTGCCGAGCCCGTGGAGGCTCCGACGGCTTGTGCCGAGCCCGTGGAGGCTCCGACGGCTTGTGCCGAGCCCGTGGAGGCTCCGACGGCTTGTGCCGAGCCCGTGGAGGCTCCGACGGCTTGTGCCGAGCCAGTGGAGGCTCCGACGGCTTGTGCCGAGCCCAAGGAGGCTCCGACGGCTTGTGCCGAGCCCGTGGAGGCTCCGACGGCTTGTGCCGAGCGCGTGGAGGCTCCGACGGCTTGTGCCGAGCGCGTGGAGGCTCCGACGGCTTGTGCCGAGCGCGTGGAGGCTCCGACGGTTTGTGCCGAGCCCGTGGAGGCTCCGACGGCTTGTGCCGAGCCCGTGGAGGCTCCGACGGCTTGTGCCGAGCCCGTGGAGGCTCCGACGGCTTGTGCCGAGCCCGTGGAGGCTCCGACGGCTTGTGCCGAGCCCGTGGAGGCTCCGACGGCTTGTGCCGAGCCCGTGGAGGCTCCGACGGCTTGTGCCGAGCCCGTGGAGGCTCCGACGGCTTGTGCCGAGCCCGTGGAGGCTCCGACGGCTTGTGCCGAGCCAGTGGAGGCTCCGACGGCTTGTGCCGAGCCTGTGAGCCCGTGGAGGCTCCGTCAGCATGTGACATTCACGTGGAGACTCCGTCAGCATGTGACATTCACGTGGAGGCTCCGTCATCGCTCTATTGAAGGATTGTCATCAGCACCTGCCTCCAAGAAAGCAATTACACCAGCTCTCTTCACCCACAAGAGAGCTACAATATTTTTTTTCCAGGTGTGTGTTGGACCGGCTATAAGGGGAGGTTGGAGGCCGGTATTCTTTTTTAAAGGCGTGTGTTGGACTGGCTATAAGGGGAGGTTGGAGGCCAGTATTTTTTTTTCACTCATGTTTTAGACGTCTATAGATGGTAGTTTCGTATATGATTGCAAATATATGCAACCAAAACCTCTGTTTTTGATTTAATTTTTGTTGAACTAGTTTACATTCTGAATGTATTTCTTGCTCTGTATGTCAGAATTTGGAAATGACATTAGAGTGGAGTTAGGGACCGCACTGTACAGAGGAGCCTTGACGTGGCAGTGCGGCTTCACATATATTTGCAAATGTATCCAACAAACTGAACACAAATTGCTGAAACATTTTAGGCTTTTTCCAATTTTGCTGGCTGGCTGGTAAGTATGCTGGAGGACTCTGTGTATTGTAACGTTCTGTGAATTGCCCTGCCTATGCGCACCTTACATGAAGCATCCAATCACACTTTTGTGTTGCGGTAAGATGCATTCCTGCAACATAGGTCGACACGTGGTCCATGCATTAGCGTGTTGCAGTGCCATCCATTGTCAATAGGAACCGAACGCACATCTGACAAACATGCATTGCAGCGCACTACACTGCACATCTAGTCAGAAGAAACGATGCGTGTCCGATATTTGGTCTATTCTGGCGTGTGTCGGCAGCCCGTTCAATGGAACACAATAAATTGATCAGAGGAGGGGCAACTTCAGGCAACAGAAAAACTTTAATGCACAACTTGGGCAGCACAGTGGCTAATGGTTAGCACTTCCGCCTGGCAATACTTGGGTCGTTGGTTCGAATCCCAACCATGGCACCACCTGCCTGGAGTTTGCATGTTCTCCCTGTGCCTGTGTGGGTTTCCTCTGGGTACTCCGGTTTCCTCCCACACTCCAAAGACATGCTGATAGGTGAATTGGCTCCTGTCTAAATTGTCCTAGTTTCATCCCTGGCCATGTGGGATCTCCTGCATGGTGGGGGTTGGAGAAAGACCTGGCAACCTACCCTGTAAAGTAACTGCTAAGAGAGTTCATGGAAAAAGTCGCTTACGAGTGACGGTCCATGCAATCGCCAAGGGTCGGATACAACTGGATAGATAGATAGATAGATAGATAGATAGATAGATAGATAGATAGACAGACAGTGTATGTATGAATGTGAGTTAGGGACCTTAGACTGTACGCCCCTTGAGGGTTAGGGACTGATGTGAATGTACAATATATATGTAAAGTGCTGTGTAAATTGATGGCGATATATAAGTACCTGAAATAAATAATAAATAAAATAAACTTCAATCTCAATAAACATGAGCTATTTTTGATCCTTCTGCTGCTATCCTTAGCAAATACACGGCTCAAAAAATAAAGGAACACTTTGAGAACACATCAGATCTCAATGGGGAAAAATCTCATGTTGGATCTCTATACTGACATGGACGGGGTAATGTGTTAGGAATGTAAGGACGCCCCATCATTTCATGAAAATTATCAACCAACAGAGGACTGAATTCAAAGACACCCCGAAAATCAAAGTGAAAAAAAAAATGCAGCAGACGAGTCCATTTTGCTAAAATTGTATTGCAGCAACTCAGAATGGTCCTCAGTAGTTTGTATGGCCCCCACGTGATTGTATGTATGTCTGACAACGTCAGGGCATGCTTCTAATTAGACGACGGATGGTGTCCTGGGGGATTTTCTCCCAGATCTGGATCAGGTCACCACTGAGCTCCTGGACAGTCTGAGGTGCAACGTGGCAGCGTCAGATGGACTGAAACATGATATCTCAGAGGATGCTGGAATATCTTTTTAACCACTTGCCAACCGAGCTATAGCCGAATAACGGATAGAGCGCGGTTGTCCAGTTCTGGGAGGGCATCATATGATACAAAACTAGTGAAAAACAGTCAGAAAAGATGAGTAGGGAAAAAAATGTCAGTGGCCTCCACCTGTAAAACCATTCCTGTGTTGGGGGTTGTCTCATTGTTGCCCATCTAATGCAACTGTTGTTCATTTCATTAATACCAAAGCAGCTGAAACTGATTTACAACCCCCTCTGCTACTTAACTGACCAGATAAATATCCCAGAAGTTTAATTGACTTGACACTATAATCTGATTAAAAAGCGTTCCTTTCATTTTTTTGAGCAGTATATTTAGGAACGGAGGTCACATTTACATGTTTTAAACGTATTCTTTTTTATTAACAATTCCTCAGTTACTTCCTGGTTTCTAGCCTAGGCAAATAAACTCATACATCCCAGGAGTATTCAGGAGTGGAGCAGGGGCTTTCTCAGCAAAGCACACCCTCATGCCTGAGCTAAGGGCAGATGGATTCCAGGAAGTAAATGCTACATCAGTCATTGCCCTTACTCAAGGTGGCCACAGCCAGAAATGCTAGACAAGAGTTTTTCAAAGTGATTTCTCAGTAAAATAAAGCATGGCAACATGGATGGATGGGGGAGTTTTCTTTGATTATTACAAATGAATAAATTAGCATTTTGGCTTTGTGGTGCTCAGATACAGTGTAATTCCAAGTCTGTGGTGACTGGCATTTCTATCATTCCGTGTGTCCCGTACTCCTTTCATTTGTGTACCACCACCATATCCTGTACAGTTAAAGGGTCAGTCCACCCAAAAGTGATATTTTAGTTACCAGTGGAGTCTACGGGGCTTAGTCACCCTCTGGCCTCTTCTGTCTCTCATAGTATCATCTGTTCCCACTAATTCTGCTGCATGAACCATCCAATAAAATGAATCCCACATCTAGAAGAGTTGAACCCTCTAGTCATGGCTGCACTGGATGTGAAGATCTGGGATCCCGATTCCAGACATCTCACCACAACATATAAGAGACTATTAGGTAGTAGAACTCTGTTCCATGAATTAACCAGCTGCAAAGCAGAGAGTAAAAACAGCCAAATGGACTAGTAAAAGCAGCCCATACTACACACAGTACACACCGCTAACCCTTTGATTGCCCCTAGATGTTACCCCTTCCCAGTCAGTGTCATTTATACAGTGACAGTGTATAGTATTAACACTGATCACTGTATCAGTGTCACTGGAGATGTCAGTGTCAGTTGTGACAAAGTGTCAGATTGCTCTGCGCACTATCACAGCCTCACTCATCATCGCCATTAATAGTATAAACATAAATAAATGTAAAAGATAAATAAAATTCCAGTATTTATTATTTATCCCATTGTTTGTATACGCTACAACTTGTTGTTTTAGAGTTTCTTGGCCCAATTTTTATTAATGAAAAAAAAGTCCATTCAATGTATGTTTGCCACATCAACAGAAAACAACCAATCCAGCCTCCTGGCTTGCACTTGTAACAAAATAGTTCTTCAGCCTTCTGGCTTATGTACAGCAGTTCTGCTCAGGCCTTCCACTATAGACCCTCGTCAGTCCCCCATAGACCACTTCCTCGCCAACACTGTCCACACAGCTGGCAGCCCCTTGCTGCCCTGATCCTCAGGCTCTGGACTCTGTCCTTTCCAATGCACATATGCACTTAATACACATTTACTAATTTGCTTTTTTTTTTTTACCTAAAACATGTAACAGAATATATGTTCGCCTAAATATATGAAGAATTTTTTTAAAATTTTTTTATTGGATATGTTTTATAACAAAAAGTAAAAAATATAGTTTTTTTTGGTTTCAAAATATTCATTTATATAATAAATACCTAGTGGTGTTCATATATCACCAAAAGAAAGCTCTATTTTTGTGGGGGAAAAAATTTAATTTTGCTATTACCAGATAAAGCGAAGTGACGGATAGCAAAAAAAATGCCCAATGTACCCCATAGTCATTCACATGGATGGGGGGGGGGGGGGTTGGCAGGATCTGGGGGTCTCCTCCCTTTACTAGCCAGCCCGGCCACATGCTCGGATAAGGTTTTTTTTTTTTTTCTTGGCATGGGGTTACCCTCAAAATCGATACCAGAACTAGAGAGCCTGGTATGGATTGGGGGGGAACCCCACGCTTTCAGCTGATGAGTCATCGGTTGTTAATGACGTGGCAGCCAGCTACCTGGCCCCCTCCTTACCCTCTTCCCGTCCGCCCAATCTACATAGATGGCAGACGGGAAGCAGCGACGATTCGGGATAATGTTCCTGTACGTTAGGCTGCATCGATGGCTCGTGTGCGGCTCACAGAGCGTTAACCACAAAACCTGCTGATCGGTGTGTCGCCCGGACACAGTGGATCACATTACCGCTGTGTTAGGGCGATCACGTGGTGTAACACATGTGACTGCTGTGACCAATCGCTTCTCTCTGCTCTCAGTGAAAACGATCCTGCAGTGTGTGAGTTTACACTGAATGTCAGGCTGCTTGTACCCTCACACACTGCACTGCCAGCCTCCCCAGTGCCCCAGTTTAGTTCCCCTGTGTCCCTGATCACTGCCCCACAATATCAATAATACATCATTCAGGAGGCCTTGTCACCTGTCCCAGTGCAAACAAAACACCCCCATACACCATACCAATGTCCTGATCACAGCCATACCCCATACCAGCATCCTGATCACAGCCACACCCCATACCAGTGTCCTGATCACAGCCACACCCCATACCGGCGTCCTGATCACAGCCACACCCCATACCGGCGTCCTGATCACAGCCACACCCCATACCAGCGTCCTGATCACAGCCACACCCCATACCAGCATCCTGATCACAGCCACACCCCATACCAGCATCCTGATCACAGCCACAGCCCATACCAGCATCCTGATCACAGCCACAGCCCATACCAGCATCCTGCTCACAGCCACACCCAATACCAGCATCCTGATCACAGCCACACCCCATACCAGCATCCTGATCACAGCCACACCCCATACCAGCATCCTGATCACAGCCACACCCCATACCGGCATCCTGATCACAGCCACACCCCATACCAGAATCCTGATCACAGCCACACCCCATACCAGCATCCTGATCACAGCCACAGCCCATACCAGCATCCTGCTCACAGCCACACCCAATACCAGCATCCTGATCACAGCCACACCCCATACCAGCATCCTGATCACAGCCACACCCCATACCAGCATCCTGATCACAGCCACACCCAATACCAGTATCCTGATCACAGCCATATGACATTATGCATATATTTAAATATATATCCCATAGTTTATAGACTCAATAGCTTTCACAAAGACTAAATAATATAAACTGTTTTGGGTTATTTTTATCCCAAAAATGTAGCAGAATACATTTTGGCCTAAATGTATGAAGAAACATGATCTTTTTGCAAAATTATGTAACAAAAACTAAGCAAAAAATGTTTTTTTCTTCAAAATTGTCAGTATTTTTTCGTTTATATAGCAAATAATAAAAAACCCCGTGGTGATCAAATACCACCAAAAGAAAGTTCTATCTGTCACAATAAAAAGATAAAGACGTAATATGGGTATAGTGTTGCATGACTGAGTAATTGTCACTCAAAGTGTGATAGTGCTGAAAGCTTAAAATTGTCCTAGACTGGAAGGGGGTGCAAGTGTCTGGACCTGAAGTGGACCAGGTATTGTTAAAGACGCCAGTGGCTACCAGCGCCATAAATCTGCATCTGAACCATATTTGGAAATTGGAAATTTGCCATTGGAAATTGGCAGTGAAAATGACCAGGAAATTCACACCAGGCATGTGTGAACCTAGCCATAGGAAAATTATGCTGCCGCAAAGCCCCTGTGAGGGTGAGGCATTAGGCGACCGCCTAATCAGCCGCTTCTTGAGTTTTGGGAAATCTCTGCCCTTTCGCAATTTCAAATGTGCATTGAGCTTGAGAAAGGGGCGGGAATGCCAGAAACGGTCATTCCTATGGCTTTTAATATACATACATCCATACGACATAGGGAATAACTTTTTAGAGAAAAAGCATAGAGAGGGTGTGATCCTAGCCTTGTATAGATGGACAAAGGGGGAGGTGTTCTGTAGTTCTAAAAATCCACAATGTGCCGCGCTTCACTTCAAAAATAATGTGTATCCAATCATTAACATAACTAATGCATATCCAAATATATAAATTAATATAAATATATGCAACTGTGTATCCAGTTACTATTAGTTATATATCAAAATAAATGAAAAAGTGAATAAACCAATGATGATTTTCAACAACAGTGTCCATATGATTGTTATAAGCAGTCAAAAGAAAAATCCAAATACGAGTTCCTTCAAACGTGCAAACTTTGCTTTACCCGTATACTATCCCGTGCTTCTTAAAAAGTATTTGGTGCGAATAATTTGCATAAACGTGCTCCATCCAGCGTCATGACATCAAAGTCCCTCACGATGCTCGATGGTACCATACTGACACCAGCTGCCAATTTTTAGGATTTTCACCTGGGAAAACGTTCTGGAGGACACATTTTGTGCACAAAGCAGTTTTAACATAGAGTAAATGTGAGTGCATTACTTTTATTAATAAAAATGATTTTTAAAGGGTAATACACTATGATTTGACCTATTCCTCTATAACCATTGTGGAAGGGGAGTTTATCATTTGAGTGGAGAAGGACCCCAAACAGCAGGATACCGTCCCATCCACACTTTGGTCCATTTAAAGGGACACAAGCGCTATATGACCTTACTTAACGGTTTGTTCATATATTTGAGGTGAGAGCACAACCGGTGGGGGGGCACGTTCATGCAAGTTATTTGCACCAAATACTTTTTAAGAAGCACGGGATAGTATACGGTAAAGCAAAGTTTGCACGTTTGAAGGAACTCATATTTGGATTTTTCTTTTGACTGCTTATAACAATCATATGGACACTGTTGTTGAAAATCATCATTGGTTTATTCACTCTTTCATTTATTTTGATATATAACTAATAGTAACTGGATGCACAATTACATATATTTATATTCATTTATATATTTGGATATGCATTAGAAATATTAGTGATTGGATACACATATTATTGTTGAAGTGAAGCGCGGAACATTGTGGTTTTTGTTTTTTTACACACTAGTATGAGCATGTGTTAGGTGCAGGCGATTCACAATCAGCACTTGGTAAGATTTATTACTCACATAGCAGCTCACAAGCCTACACGTGTTTGTTCTGTAGCCCTGACACACTTCTTGTCCTAGGGTGACAATGCTGCTCTCCATAGTGTGACAGTGCAGTGATCTGTCATGTTGTTAAAAGGATATTATGCTACCCAGGATTCTCAACAAGGCAGGTTAAGGGGCTCCAGGGAGTTTGTGTAAAGCAGAGGAAACTGGCTTTTCAGTTTCTTCATTGTTTCATAAAGGTCCATTTTGGGACCTGGAGCCTAGAAATTTCAAAGTGATCTTAGTGGGAAGAAATCTGCAATCCTGGGACTAGATTTTAGAAATAGCCAGAACACTGATTATGCAGGTGGGTTCTGGGCTTTTGTAGAGACAGGACCAGGGTTCTGGGCTCTATCCTCCTGAGGAATCCAGGTATGTGCAAGGGAGAATCCAGAGGAGTGCATATGTGCATTGGAAAGGACAGAGTCCAGAGCCTGAGGATCAGGGCAGCAAGGGGCTGCCAGCTGTGTGGACAGTGTTGGCGAGGAAGTGGTCTATGGGGGACTGACGAGGGTCTATAGTGGAAGGCCTGAGCAGAACTGCTGTACATAAGCCAGAAGGCTGAAGAACTATTTTGTTACAAGTGCAAGCCAGGAGGCTGGATTGGTTGTTTTCTGTTGATGTGGCAAACATACATTGAATGGACTTTTTTTTCATTAATAAAAATTGGGCCAAGAAACTCTAAAACAACAATTTCTGGTGTGGATTCTACTTGCTGGTGAGCGCTACCCTGAGATAAAAAACCCCCAAACATTACAATAGATATAGTACATTGAGTGTTGTCACCCTAGGACAGGAAGTGAACATGATTACCAGCTTAGCATAAAAACTAGATAATCCTAATAAAAATAAAACAATGGCAGCCACCAAATCTAAAGATTGGTAAACTGGAAAAGATTTTGTTCTCGGGTTTAGATACGCTTCAACTTCTGTGGAAACATAACAAAAAAGGAGCAGAGAAATCGCTCAGGGACTGTTATAAATGGGCAAAACGTTTGGAAATTACGTGTTCATAAAAAGCAAATAAGAATAACTGTACAAAGTAAATACATAAACGATGTCTATCAACACCTAGACTGTCCATCTTCCATATTCACAGGAAGCATTCACTGGATGCATCTGTCTTTACGGACATCCAGCCAATCCAACCGCCAACGCTAGGAAGTGTGATGCTCATTAAATTTGCATTGGCTCAGCTGAACAAGTCGTCTCACCATCTACACTTACTACTGTACCTCCCCAGAGAACGATGTACACGGCGTGACCCAAATCAGAGCCCAGAGTACCTTTACCTTTACACGTGCTCCCAATATCGGAACGGACACCTTCTTGTAAGCACCGTGCATGGCCCCTTAAGACATTAACCCCTTGCCTACCGAGCACTTATACCCCCTTATTTACCAGGCCAATTTTCAGCTTTCAGTGCTGTCGCACTTTGATTGACAATTGCGCGGTCATGCAAGATTGTACCCATATGAAATTTTTATCATTTTTTTCTCACAAATAGAGCTTTCTTTTGGTGGGATTTAATCGCCGCTGGGCACTTTACTTTTTGTGCTATAAGCAAAAAAACTGCAAAAAAATTTGAAAAAAAAAAAAAAGTTTCTTTGTTTCTATTATAAAAATTTTCAAACAGGTAATTTTTCTCCTTCACTGATGTGCGTTGATGAGGCAGCACCGATGGGCACTGATAGGCAGCACTGATGGGCACTGATGGGAAGCACTGAAGGGCACTGATAGGCAGCACTAATGAGGTGTCACGGATAGGTGGCACTGATATGCGGCACTGATTGGTGGCACTGATAGGCGACACTGATAATGGGTACTGATAGACAGCACTGATAGGTGGCACTGACTGACATCACTGCTGGGCACTGCCTGGCGGCACTGCCTGGCAGCACTGCTGGGCTACACTGACGGGCACTGGTGGGTGGGACTGGTAGGTGGCACAGGTGGGCGCACTGTTGGGCACAGGTGGGTGCATTGCTGGGCACAGGTGGGTGAACTGCTGGGCGGAACTTGTGTGTGGCACTGCTGAGCACCGATTATCAGGGCACTGATGATCAGTGACCCCGATGATCGGTGCCGATCCCCGCTCTGACAAATGCCAGTTTTCGGCAGTACTTTCCTCACGATCTGACAGCGTGAGGAAAGTGCAGCCGAGAACCGGCATTTGCATTTCCCGCTGATCAGCGTGTCATTGGACACAGCTGATCACGTGGTAAAAGGCCGCTGTGATTGGCCTTTTACCACGTCACGTGATCAGCTGTGTCCGTAGGACACAGCGATCACGGAGACCGCCGGGTGCGCGCCCCCGGGGGCACACAGGAGAGCGCGTTCTGGGTGGACGTCATATAACGTCAACCCAGAACTGGCCGGCCGCAGTGCAGCCGTCATTCGGCTATCTGCGGTCGGCAGGTAGTTAAAGGCCCGCTTTAGGGAAAAATATTGTATTTTGGAAAATGTAAGGTCAGTGACTGTAGAGATAGTATTCTCGGTACACAATAACCGACTAAAAAGTGTTTCCAGTGTTGGGCCTTAAAAAATTAACTCCTGAAGGAATTAAAAACATAAATACAGATCCATCCTTGCATGTCTAAATGCCTGTATTCACTTCTCCAATGAAACAGTATTGAAATGTGAAGTAAATCTCTCTTTGGTTCCTTAATTTCCAGCTTCTCTGCTCCTCCCCGACGAATGCCCAATTAGTGGGCGTCACTAACATTGATCTCAGACACAGCATAGCTGCCACAATCCCCTGTTCACGAAGTGTGACTGGAAAAGGGGGCTTGTCAGCTACAGTGGCCCTATCCTCAGCCTCCCCCGATTCCTAAGTGTAACAGTAAAACCCCAAATTCAAACAAACCGACTAATTACACTTCCCAGGAGACTGTGGCATATTTGATGTGTTCAGTGCTTGCTGTTAAGTGGCAACATTCAATGAAAGCTGCATACGGAGTCCCCTCTTTAATCGCATACATTGCACAGAAATGACAAATTCCAGTAGGTGGCAGAGAAAGGTCTCCGCCTAAGTAACTGATCATAGTTTAAAGTGGACCCAAATAACAAGCAGACAATCAGCACATTAAACAGATATAGAGCAAGAACACGATGAAGTCAAACTACTAAGATTTTAACACGAACCTTCAGTCCCAGTTACAGGGGTTGGACAAAATTATGGAAACACTAGGTAAAAGAACAAAATCATTAGCTCCTATAGTGTTGGACTGCCTTTAGCATCCAAGACGGTCTGAATTCTCCTGGGAATTGACAAATATAAGTCTTGGGTGGTGGATAATGGAATCTGATACTACTCTTCATACAAAAATCGTTCCAGTTCTCGCAGAGATGCAAGAGGCGGAAAACGAGCCCAAATTTCGTTGACCATAATGGCTCTATGATATGGAGGTCTGGCGAATGTGGCGCCCAGGAAAGGTGTGAAACCTTGTCTGCATCCTCGCCAAACCGTGATTTGACAACGCCAGCTGTGTGAATTCAGAGCATTGTCAGCTTGGTAAATGGCGCGGTCTTCGGGAAACAATGTCTGCACCATGGGGTGCACATAGTCTGCCAAAATTTGTACATAGTCACTGGCAGTGACTCTATCTTTCAAGGTGACAATGGGACCTGCAGAATACCAAGATATGGCTGCCCAGACATTGTTTTCCCACAAACTGTATATGCCGCCATAACCTTTGATATTATACCTCGTGACACGGCAAATAAATTGGCAACTTCAGTCACAGAGGCACCAGCTAAATGGCACCAACAATTTGCCCTCTTTGAAGCTCAGTAAGCTCTGACATGACTCCATATTACTAGCTGCGCACGCAGCAAATGACAGACGTGAGGCTTTCCACCTGTTAGCTAGGTGTCTCATCACACAGCGGAAGCAAAAGAATGTTACGTCACTTCCGCTTTCAACGCAAACCATGTCGTCACTTTCACACCTGCAAATCATGTAGTGTTTCCATATTTTTATCCAACTCCTGTACTTCTTTCTTTCTTTTTTTTTTCAGGAGAACACACCCCATGCTTCTGCCTTCCTCGCTTAGGCAAGAATGACATCCTCCCCACCCCACCTGAAGCCCCCTAGGATACCAACATCATGTATCCCAGGTGGCTTTGGGGCTATGTACAATACGCTGTGCATGTGCAGTGGAGTGTAAAGTGAGGTGCTGCGCTAATAACTAAACTATATGTAAATCCCAATGTGAATAAGTGGTGAACAGTAAATAAATGAGTGAACAATACTATAATACCCAGTGACTATATTAACAGCATAAGTGACATCAACCCCAAACTAAACATCTACACCGCCTCTCCTAAATGGGTGAAATCAACATAAAAAAATCTATAAATACAATAATTAAATACACATACATAGAATGAATGCCGTGGTACTGAATATGCGCCTATTACACAACACCAGTAAATACATATCATGTGGTGACATAAACGCATGTATGCATTACATTCCCAAAACCAACTGATGTGAAAGAAATGGCAGTGATCCCACTAAGGGATAACAAACAAAGTGAATCAGTGAAAACACTCCTTGTGGTAAACGTACAAAAAGGGAAGAGGAATCGGATTATAAACGCATGTATACCTACATGCTCAAGGATAACTGGTGAATAAGAACAATAGCAGTGATCCCACTAAGGGACAAACAAAGTGAATCCGTGAAACCACAAATTGTGGTACTTGTGAAAAAAGAAAGAAGTCAGGCTCACCGCCTGTAAATCACTAACAATCACTAAATGTACACAATTGTGACCCCCCTACTGGGGATAAGTGAACAGAAAACATAGGCTATAGTGCCTATAAATAATGAAGGGATTTGTAACCCCAAATGGGGGGTTCTGAATAAGCAGAGAAATAAGTGACGGCAAACAGTGCCTCACACTCTCCGTGTATCCACAAACATAAATAAACATGGATAATCCACCAATCAACATGAACAGAAAAAAACAAAACACAAAATTATTAACGTGTCCTAAAAGGTGAAATAAATATCCAATCTACAGGTGTCCAGAACCATCCAAATGGTGGAGGTGTTCTGTAGTCCTGTGATCACCATAAATGTGCAACAGGATACTATAAATCCCACTATAGGTGCAATGGCCCCTCACCTCCATGCGGTGACCCAGCAGGGTTAAAACACCTTATGATAATCAAACACCACCGGTCTGGAACCCGGACTCTCTCCAACGGATGTCAGGTACAACGCTGTGTCAGTTCCCTCTCTGGTGGGCAAGGTCCTGCATGCAGCCTCCTCTCAGTGGTCCTAGAAGTGATGGCTCAGTTGTGATGAGATAGCGATAACTTCAATCTTAGTTGGATACCAGTCAGTGACTCAATCGATAAGACATCTTGTAGATCTTGTGAAGTTTATTCAGTTGTGTTCAAAATATTAGCAGTCAGACATCACTAACCGGATCAATCACTGTTTTTGGTAGAAATGATATTTCTACATGGCAAATAATTTCCTAGCAGGTGTAGTAGAGTAATAGAAATCCAACAGACCTAACAGTCATGACATGCATGCTGCTGATTCTGTGTCATTGAATCACTCATTGAAAAGGGCATGTTCAAAATAATAGCCGTGTGGTGTTCTATTAGTGAGGTCATTCATTCTTTGAAAAACAGGTGGCAATTATTGCCCTTATTTAAGGAAGGAAGGCAGCAAATGTTGGACATGCTGGTTACAGTGCATTTCTCTATGAAATTCTGAGGAAAATGGGTCGTTCCAGACATTGGTGGATTATCCATGTTTATTTATGTTTGTGGATACACGGAGAGTGTGAGGCTCTGTTTGCCGTCACTTATTTCTCTGGTTATTCAGAACCCCCCATTTGGGGTTACAAATCCCTTCATTATTTATAGGTTTTCTGTTCACTTATCCCCAGTAGGGGGGTCACAATTGTGTACATTTAGTGATTGTTAGTGATTTACAGGCGGTGAGCCTGACTTCTTTCTTTTTTCACAAGTACCACAATTTGTGGTTTCACGGATTCACTTTGTTTGTCCCTTAGTGGGATCACTGCTATTGTTCTTATTCACCAGTTATCCTTGAGCATGTAGGTATACATGCGTTTATAATCTGATTCCGCTTCCCTTTTTCGTACGTTTACCACAAGGAGTGGTTTCACTGATTCACTTTGTTTGTTATCCCTTAGTGCAGTGGTTCTCAACCTTTCTAATGCCGCGACCCCTTAATACAGTTCCTCATGTTGTGGTGACACCCAACCATAAAATTATTTTCGTTGCTACTTCATAACTGTAATTTTGCAGTGGGAGGAGTAGTGCCACGTCATTGGTGTCAGTGGAAGGAGTAGTGCCCCATCATTGGTGTCAGTGGGATGAATAGTGCCCCATCATTGGTATCAGTGGGAGGAATAGTGCCCCATCGTTGGTATCAGTGGGAGGAATAGTGCCCCATCACTGATGTCAGTGGGATGAATAGTGCCCCATCACTGGTGTCAGTGGGAGGAATAGTGCCCCATCACTGGTGTCAGTGGGAGGAATAGTACCCCATCACTGGTGTCAGTGGGAGGAATAGTGCCCCATCACTGGTGTCAGTGGGAGGAATAGTGCCCCATCGTTGGTATCAGTGGGAGGAATAGTGCCCCATCGTTGGTATCAGTGGGAGGAATAGTGCCCCATCGTTGGTATCAGTGGGAGGAATAGTGCCCCATCGTTGGTGTCAGTGGGAGGAATAGTGCCCTATCGTTGGTGTCAGTGGGAGGAATAGTGCCCCATCGTTGGTGTCAGTGGGAGGAATAGTGCCCCATCGTTGGTGTCAGTGGGAGGAATAGTGCCCCATCGTTGGTGTCAGTGGGAGGAATAGTGCCCCATCATTGGTGTCAGTGGGAGGAATAGTGCCCCATCATTGGTGTCAGTGGGAGGAATAGTGCCCCATCATTGGTGTCAGTGGGAGGAATAGTGCCCCATCATTGGTGTCAGTGGGAGGAATAGTGCCCCATCATTGGTGTCAGTGGGGGGAGTAGTGCCCCATCATTGGTGTCAGTGGGAGGAATAGTGCCCCATCATTGGTGTCAGTGGGAGGAATAGTGCTCCATCACTGGTGTCAGTGGGGGGAGTAGTGCCCCATCACTGGTGTCAGTGGGAGGAGTAGTGCTCCATCACTGGTGTCAGTGGGAGGAATAGTGCCACATCATTGGTGTCAGTGGGAGGAATAGTGCCCCATCATTGGTGTCAGTGGGGGGAGTAGTGCCCCATCATTGGTGTCAGTGGGGGGAGTAGTGCCCCATCATTGGTGTCAGTGGGAGGAATAGTGCCCCATCACTGGTGTCAGTGGGGGGAGTAGTGCCCCATCACTGGTGTCAGTGGGAGTAGTGCCCCATCACTGGTGTCAGTGGGAGGAATAGTGCCACATCATTGGTGTCAGTGGGAGGAATAGTGCCCCATCATTGGTGTCAGTGGGAGGAATAGTGCCCCATCATTGGTGTCAGTGGGAGGAATAGTGCCCCATCATTGATGTCAGTGTGGTGGAGGGGAGAATAGTGCCCCATCATTGGGGTCAGGGGGGGGGGGGGAAATAGTGTCCCATCGTTGGTGTCAGTGGGGGGAGGAATAGTGCCCCATCATTGGTGTCAGTGGGAGGAATAGTGCCCCATCATTGATGTCAGTGTGGTGGAGGGGAGAATAGTGCCCCATCGTTGGTGTCAGTGGGGGGAGGAATAGTGCCCCATCGTTGGTGTCAGTGGGGGGAGGAATAGTGCCCCATCGTTGGTGTCAGTGGGGGGAGGAATAGTTCCCCATCGTTGGTGTCAGTGGGGGGAGGAATAGTGCCCCATCGTTGGTGTCAGTGGGGGGAGGAATAGTGCCCCATCGTTGGTGTCAGTGGGGTGAGGAATAGTGCCCCATCGTTGGTGTCAGTGGGGGGAGGAATAGTGCCCCATCGTTGGTGTCAGTGGGGGGAGGAATAGTGCCACATCGTTGGTGTCAGTGGGGGGAGGAATAGTGCCCCATCGTTGGTGTCAGTGGGGGGAGGAATAGTGCCCCATCGTTGGTATTAGTGACACAAATGATGGGGCACTATTCCTCCCACTGACACCAATGATACTTACTTTGCTGACCCCTGCTCCAGCCTGGGCTCGCTCTCTCACTTACCTGTCAGCTGTCTTCCTTCTCTGGCCGCTCTCCTCTTCACTCGCTCCGGCAGCTCCCTCAATCTTCTTTGATGTACGCGCGCTGCCGCTCGGCTCCTCCTCTCCAAGCTCCACCTCCTCGCCGGTGATTGGCCGCCTGTGTGCCTCTCCTGAGCTACAGTTCCGGTGGCCAATCAGCGGCGAGGAGGCGGAGCTGCTGAGCGATCCCGGAGGTGTGGCCAAGTGACAGGAGCAGCGTATCATCCCGCCCACACATCGCCTGAGACGGAGGAGCGGTGTCTCGGTTCCTAAGACCATCGGAAATATGTGTTTTCCGATGGTCTTAGGCGACCCCTGTGAAATGGTCGCTCGACCCCCAAAGGGGTCGTGACCCCCAGGTTGAGAACCGCTGCCTTAGTGGGATCACTGCCATTTCTTTCACATCAGTTGGTTTTGGGAATGTAAAGCATACATGCGTTTATGTCACCACATGATATGTATTTACTGGTGTTGTGTAATAGGCGCATATCCAGTACCACGGCATTCATTATATGTATGTGTATTTAATTATTGTATTTATAGATTTTTTTATGTTGATTTCACCCATTTAGGAGAGGCGATGTAGATGTTTAGTTTGGGGTTGATGTCACTTATGCTGTTAATATAGTCACTGGGTATTATAGTATTGTTCACTCATTTATTTACTGTTCACCACTTATTCACATTGGGATTTACATATAGTTTAGTTATTAGAGCAGCACCTCACTTTACACTTTGGAATGACCATTTCTGGTATATGGTTAGGTACTAGCAGCTTTAGCCACAGGTTCACCTAAGCCCAGGAGGACTACGAATATTGTCTATGCTCAGTGGCGTGTCATCGGGAGCTGCTTGCTAGGACCTGGAAGAGAACGCTGGCTCCAATGATGGCGGCACAAGGCCCTGTGGGTTCCGCTTTCAGCAGATTACTGCAGGGCAATGCTGCAGTTGATGACTGGGTATGTTATTTAAGTTCACCCCAGCACACAAGGTAGGAGGGGGTTTACAGTAAAATTAAACCTGGGGGGGTTAAGTTCCACTTTAACCTGTTGTCACCCAAATTACACATATTTGCAGCCGCAAGGGCGGGCTTTAACACCCACACATGTGCGTTGTTGGGCAGCCAATGTTTCTGTGCTGAGAACAAGCTCACTGCAAGCTCCCAGCACAGACACTGGGCTGTCAAAGACAGCTCTCGGCCCTCACTAATAATCCATAGCCAGTGGAACGACTCCTGATCATGTGACCACTATGACAGCCAAACACAGTAGTCACATGATCGAAAATCTTCCCGCCCCCCAGGCACTCAGAACTTTGTACAAGGACACCGGAGTAGGCGGAAAAGGGTTAAAGGGACTTCAGATGAGACATTTTTGTGGTCATTTAGCTCGTGAGATAAACAATATAAAGCCAAAGACACAACAAACTGACCTTTTCTGCTAGCCAGCCCATGTGCCGAATTTCATGACTTCCAGAGATTCCGTTTTTTCTCAGCTGAGTTTGGACTTCGGCCATCACCTTGGGAAGAAGTTCCGTCACAGCCCCGTGAATTGCGTTGAACCAGGTCTGGGCCGCCACAGGATCTTTTGCTTGCAGCACCGCAGTATGCTTGGCATCAGGTGAATGCAGTTCTAGATGTCTGCAATACAGAACACATGCGTTTACAGCGGGAAATCCCAGGATCTTCTTATAATCCCCTGTTCATAGCTCTGGATTTTTAGGATATTTTGCCACACACAGTTGAATAAAAACTGTACATCTTTGGACTAATCTCCAGACAGATATAACAGACACAAACCAATGGAACTCTGTATTCATTAACCCCTTCTTCCCAGCCTTTTAAGAGATAGTAACACCGAAGCATCGTTACCTGCTTGTTCAGCTTCCGGACCATGTGATCACTGTGATTGGATGATTAGATAATTGGAAGCCCATCCTACCAGCTTCCAATTGTCAGTGACGGTACTGTCAGAGTGCTGGGGGCATGCTGCCAACACAAAACAGGTATGTGTATACAAAGAGGCACAGAATACGGCCAATCTATGTGCTGCCACATATATACATACATCCGACAGGAAGGGCTTAATAAATCTTGAAATGTGTGTTTTAATGCCACTAGTGGAAGTGCCTGAAATTGATTTGGTATCAGCCTCTTACTATGCAGCAGCACTGGAAGAAGAAGGGGCAGAACCGAGAGCCAATCAGGGGTGCTGCATGCACATGTACCAACATAGAACATACTGATAGGAGAAGAGAGCAAAGAGATGACCTAATCAGTCTGCTGCTGTTGTTTCACCATCCATTCAGACGGTTGGGGGTGAACAGAGGACACCAATGTATTTCCTAACTGTAAGTAGTCTTGTCTGCTTGGCTGTGCTGTCTGGCAGAGCTGTGTAAATCCCAGCAATGGATGAACAGAAATAAAAATCTTCTGACAGGAAAAACATTTCTCATATATGTATTTAGAGTACAGCTTTCTAGGACTGTGAGTGTACTCCATGCACCTAGAGATGACAGTATCCACCCTAACTGCTTTAAGGAACAACATGTACTGTATATAATAATAAAATAAATCACATATAATAACCATTACAGTCTGCCTAAGGTGGCAACAAACAGGCCCCAGAAATAAAAACTGGGCACCCCATCTGTGGGAATACAAAGAAACCAATGAGATGTAGATATGAGTGCGTTTTGTATGATTGTGCGCTCTTCTTTCTTCCTATTATGTAAGTACCTGTCGGGTTTTAATAAAGAACATTTTTTATGGCAGAACATTATTGCAGATCCCTTTGGCTTTTCTTTGGAGAGACACTGAATACTGAATTTGTGAGGAAGGTTTGTTTTCTGCCCGGTATATTGTGTTTCCTGGAGGTTGGACATTCATATGGATATAGCCAGTGTTGCTGAAAGGGATATACCTCTATATATAATATATCTCTAAAAATCTGAGTAACGGGTCATTCCAGACAAAGTGTAGAAAAACAGCGTACTTTGATTAAAAAGCTCATTGGAGAGGAGAAAATATATAAATAAGTGCAGAAACTGATAGGCTGCTCAGCTAAAATGATCTCAAATGCTGTAAAATGGAAACCAAAACGTGAAAGTAAACAGAAAACTGCCATTTGAATGGATCGAATAATAGCCAAAATGGCAAAGACACAGCCAATGATCAGCTCCAGGAAGATGAAAGAAGGTGTAAAGTTCCCTGTGAGTACTGTTACAATTAGAAGATGCCTACGTGAAGCCAAGATTTTTGCAAGAAGCCCCCGCAAGTCCCATTGTTGGAAAAATGACTGGTGAAGAGGTTACAATTTACCAAAGAACATATTGACTGGCAAAAGAGAAATGGCGCAACATTTTGTGGACTGATGAAAGCAAGATTGTTCTTTTTGGATCTGCTGCAGACAGTTTGTCAGACGACCCCCAAACACTGAATTCAAGCCACAGTACACTGTGAAGACAGTGAAGCATGGTGGTGCAAGCATCATGATATGGGGATATGTCTCATACTACGGTGTTGGGCCTATTTATCGCATACCAGGGATCATGGATCAGATTGAACATATCCAAATACTTCAACAAGTCATGTTTTTTTTTTTGAACAGCCAAATATTCCTTTTTCTTCACTTTTTGGAAAGTAATAACAAATTTGAAACATTTTTCTTTTTGTTTTGATTTGGAATAGACTGTGCAGTACACTCGTGGAACATCTACAAACTACGGTACCTAAAAATCTCCACAGGTGACACTTTAAAAGCCTCTACAGGTTACTAGTTTAGAGTGATGCAGGAGGTCTGGTGCTGGAATTATTGTTCTTGTTCTGACGTTCGTGTTGATACCTCACATCTGTGGTGTGATCACCATTTACATATGTGTGCTGGACTTAGGTATGTGTATGTATTTGCACATTAACACGGGGGGGGGGGGGCACTTTAAAACATTTGTTTAATAATTTATTTTATTTTAAACTTTTTTTTTACTTTTTTTAACTTTTTAACTTTTTTTTTTATAAATCAACTTTATTGCTGTCACAAGGGATGTACAACATCCCTTGTGACAGCATGGGCTATGACAGGTCCTCTTTATGGAGACATCTGGCTCTATAAAATCTCTCCTCTGGCCTCCAATGCAGCTGATCAGACACATATGGATCTGCTCAGTAGCTGGTCGGCAACTGCCCAGTAAACACAGAACCAAAATTGACAAAATCCTTGTCGCTTCCACTTTGTGATCCCACAGAGAGGGAGGAACTACATCAGCTCCTTTCTCTGTGTGTATTGAAGTCGGTGCTGCCAGTTGTAGCGGTCCCAGGATCCCCAATGGAATGAGAGAGCCCAGGAAAGGAATTGGTGGTGGGGGAGGGGGACGGGCATCCCTCCTCCTGTAGAAGAGATCGCAGTCATAACTGAAGGCATTTTTTTATATATATATTTGGAAATGGTGGTCCAGGCATCCTGCAGCGACATGATAGCCAGCGTGGTGGGAAGAACCATTGTTTGAGATGAGGAAGAAGGCAGTCAACCCATCCAACCTGGTTGGCTGGAGAGCAGTAAAGCTGGCTATACACTAGTAGATTTTCAAACGTTCATCTGCAAATCCTTTGTACATGTGTTGACCGTGCGAACATCCGACTTCAAAATTTCTCTTCCTTTTAACACTCAGTTTTGGAACGAAATGTAATTTCCTGAACAAAATCCGCATTCTCTGTTAGAAGGTCATTTATTTAAAGCAACCTTCCATCCTGATCCTTCGAATTTTCTCATCACTACATTTGAAAACAAACATTGATTTGAACCCACTACTCTTTGGAAATTCAAATCAACACCCAAAAAGAACATTTTCAAACGAACATCCTGGTGTATGGCCAGATGCATTCACCATCTCGTTTACGATGGTTTGCTTGGTGGTGAGCTCCACCAATAGCTATCGGTATTCCAAAGCAATGGATCATAGCACACATGGATGGAGCAATGTGCAATCCTACCAGACTGATTGCTGCTACAGGCTCCTTAAAGGGTTGGTTCACCTTTCCAGAAAAAATGAACAGAATGAGAAGGTGAACAAACACTTGAAGTAGTTACTCCATGCGGACCCATTTATTCCGGTGGTGGTCAACTTGCTTAATACGAAGAGCCTCAAGTGCAGTCCTTGACATTTTAAAAAGGCCACACTTAAAGAAGAACTCCGGGATAGGCATAAAAATCACCCATTAGTACACCACCCTACACAAAACACTAAACAGATAATAAAATGTTCAAAATCTTTACCATTTAGGAGAAAAGTCTAATTGAAATTTCATGACCTCATCTCTGTAATTCAAAAGATAACAGTATCTTCTGTACCAAGGAGGAGGAGTAACAGCCGGGATTACATCATATCCTCTCCTCTCTCTGCAGTAAAAGGAAACTACAGTTCCCATCAACCACAGGGAATTGTAATGAATGTGGGCGGGTACACTAGGCCTGCACATGTTAAATGTGTCTGAGAGTCTCGGTCTGCCCACCACTGCAAGTGGGGCTGAATTACATCACTGCTTCCTGGAGAAAGAACTACAGAAGGGATGTGCCAAGACCAGTGGCATAGCAGCCACCGCTCTTACAAACAGGAAACCAAGGAACATTAACGGTTTGACTTGAAAATGAAAAGATTATTTCACAGCAACTACTGAATGAACCAGAAGATGGAAGACATATTCAGTGAAGGTAGGAAATCAGCAAGGACATGTAATGAAGATTTTGGCCAGAGTTCTGCTTTAAGTAAAAGTGGGCTATGGATTTTAGCTGTAAGCTCCAAGGTCCTGTCTCAGGAATAGGCAAGGCCGCCATTTATTAATATGTGACAGGACCATGGAGGTCAAGCTGGTAAAATGACAAAGATTATTTAAAGACCTCTTGTTTTGTTGTCAGGGGGTGGCTGTGAGATGGTCAGAGACTGCAGACATGATAAAAAAAATGGTCAGAGACTGCAGACAAGATACAAGAGATGACTAGAGACTGCGGACATGACACAAGAGATGGTCAGAGACTGCGGACATGATACAAGAGATGGTCAGTGACTGCGGACATGATACAAGAGATGGTCAGAGACTGTGGACATGATACAAGAGATGGTTAGAGACTGTGGACATCATACAAGAGATGATCAGAGACTGTGGACATCATACAAGAGATGATCAGAGACTGTGGACATCATACAAGAGATGGTCAGAGACTGTGGACATGATACAAGAGATGATCAGAGACTGTGGACATGATACAAGAGATGATCAGAGACTGTGGACATGATACAAGAAATGGTCAGAGACTGTGGACAGGATACAAGAGATGGTCAGAGACTGTGGACATGATACAAGAGATGATCAGAGACTGTGGACATGATACAAGAAATGGTCAGAGACTGTGGACAGGATACAAGAGATGGTCAGAGACTGTGGACATGATACAAGAAATGGTCAGAGACTGTGGACATGATACAAGAGATGGTCAGAGACTGTGGACATCATACAAGAGATGATCAGAGACTGTGGACATCATACAAGAGATGATCAGAGACTGTGGACATGATACAAGAAATGGTCAGAGACTGTGGACAGGATACAAGAGATGGTCAGAGACTGTGGATATGATACAAGAAATGGTCAGAGACTGTGGACATGATACAAGAGATGGTCAGAGACTGTGGACATCATACAAGAGATGCAGACTGCATTTTTGCAAATAAAACTTTAGCCAGAATTTAAAGTGAAGTTAACCTCTCTCTCTTAATCAACATTTCCTATTTTTAATCCTTTTACTGCTAGATAGATAGGAAGGTATATTCTATTTACTTGTGTTAAACTTTTTTGTTCACATTTCTTGAGTTGCTTCCGGTTTCTGGGCCATTATGATGTCATAGATCCCAGGAGTCTTCATGGGCATTTTTTTCCTTTCATCTGGAGGCGAGGAGTGGGGACTTTCTCACCCAAGCACATCCTCCTGTCTGCATGCCTGAGCTAACGGCAGATGGATTCCAGGAAGTAGAAGCTACATGAATCTTCTGCACTTATTCAAGATGGCCACAGCTGGAAATCTAAAAAGGTGTTTTTCAAAGTGATTTCTCAACAAAATAAAGCACGGAGACATAGATGGATGGGGGGGTTTGCGGTGAATATTAAAAATGGATGAAATCGCACTCTCAGTTTATGGTGCTCAGATACAGTTTAGTTCCACTTTAAAATTAGAATCCCTGATCTGCATAAAAGTTCAGAGTACTGAAGGCAACAGATCAGTAGAACAATCAGGTGACTTGCAATTTTAGAGAAACTCCGTACAACTTTCCTTTAATTATCATGAAAGTGAAAAGGATCCAGTCTACAATAAATAGCGTATTTCTCCAAATCCAATAATAGACTGTTTCTAACTAATTCCACGTCCCTCTGACCCCTCCCTCCTGCGATCTCTGAATTTCAGCGATATGACTTTCCTGCGTCTTCATATTAAAAAGAAATGGTCCAGGTAATCCCCGAGTTGTATGCATTCCCAGACCTCATCTGCCAGATGTCATTACAGTCTATGGGAGTTTTTACTGTGTCCCAGGTAATAGCTGTGATCCCAGATAGCTGCCGCCGAGCAGCTCCCATCACCAGCCTAGAGAACCGCAGAGAATTTCTCCCAATTGATTGCTAGAGAGCACGAATGGATCGGTATTTCGGGGCTTCAGACATAAGACCTACGGCGTTCTCTGATTAGTATGTTCGCTGCATCTGAGGACAGTTGTTGGTAACGGGGAGACACAAACGGACCGTCTCGTTCTCGGCGTGTCATGCACTTGGCCAGGCAGAAAAAAGCCTGAAATGTTTTCCAAATCCTTCACAGAGGCGCCTCCACATGAGGGCAAGTCAAGGTTGTCCATTTATTTGGGATCGGCGACATGCCGGCTTAATGGGAAGTCAGATCATCTGCCAGGTTATTGTGTCTCATTGACTTAAAAGGAATCCCCAGTTCTGATGAAAACTACCAACATACAAAGGTAATGCTGACTTCTTCACCACGGTCCGCCCTCTAAGCCGACACAGAAACAAACGCAAGATCCGCGTACTCCATGTAGGCCCTTTGCCCCATCATTAACCCTTACCAGCCGTGGGAGCTGGCCCTTTAACCTTTCCGCTGCCAGAGACATTTCTGCTTGTTTCTACACACATTTAAAACATCATTTTAGGCCTGAAGATTAGTTAAAACCCCCAAACTTCACACATTTTCTGAGAGCAGACACCCTGGAGAATAAAATGATGGCAGTTCCAATTTTGTATGTCACGTGTTATTTGTGCAATGGTTTATCAGGGGCACAATAACTAAAGTTAAAGTGGTTGTACAGGCTCAAGGTTTTGTACCTTTGTACATTGTATGCATGAAGGTAAAAAACCTACTGAGTGCAGCAATGCCCCCAGCCCCCCAATATTTACCTGATCCAGCAATGTGAATGACAACCTCACCTGTCCCAGGTCTCTGCCTCCTCATTGGCTGAGACAGCAAATGAGAGCCATCGGCTCCCGTTGCTGTCAATCACAGCTAGTCAGCCAATCAGGAGAGAGAGAGCTCAGGGCCAAGCGGCGGCTCCATATGTGAATGGACACAAGGAGCAGCGGGTGCCCCCATAGCAAAATGCTTGCTGTGGGGCCACCCAACAGAAACGAAGGGCCAGGAGAGCCTGCGGGGGACCCGGGAAGACGAGGACCCAGGCTGCTCTGTGTAAAACCACTGTACACAGTAGGTAAGTATAGAAATGTTTGTTATTTAAAGAAAAAAAATCAATGTTTAGAATCGCTTTAGGTTTCGGGCACACAAATGAAATCTACCCCATGTGACAAACTCTGTGTGACAGCTTCTCTGTAATGTGGAACTGCGCTGCATCTAAGAACCACAAATCAAGAATGCTATTTAACCCATTGTTAATATTCAAAGCAAACTCCCCCATCCATCCATGTCTCCATGACTTATTTTGCTGAGAATTCATTTTGAACTCCCCGCATTTCTTGCTGTGACCCTCTTGAGTAAGGGCAGATGATTCACGCAGCATTTACTTCCTGAAATGCATCTGCCCTTAGCTCAGGCAAAAATAGTCAGATTAAAAATAGTCCATGTTGATTGAGAGAGTGAAGTTCCACTTTAACCACTTGCCACCCCGGCCAATTCTGACATTTCTCTCATGGAAAAATCACAATTGTTTTGTGGTAAAGGCGGAGGAGGCGTCGGGAGGGGGGAGGAGACACCCTTCTGCCACCTCTAAAAGTAATCCAGCTGCTAGGATTACTTTTGCATAGAAGGGAATTGTTGGCTCTGCAGCTGCAGAGATGACAGAGATATCACCCTTCCCAATGAAGGGCGTACAAGTGCATCCTATGGATGGGAAACGCTGGATGGAATATCAGAGGCCTTTTACACCCCTGATGTCTCACCTGCCTTCCAATGAAACTGACAGAACACAAGGGGGTGGAGCAGACACAGTTTCGGGGGTCACCTTGTACGGCCATCCAATCACCTTCATCAGAAAGCTGACAGACGGCTTGTCAAGTGTACACACACTGGGGTTGATTTACTAAAGGCAAATAGACTGTGCACTTTGCAGTTGCTCCAGAGCTTAGTAAATGAGGTAAAGCTCTACCTTGCCAAGAATACCCAATCATGTGCAAGGAAAATAAATAAATAAATAAAGCAATTTTGCTTGCACATGATTGGATGATGGAAGTCAGCAGAGCTTCTGCTCATTTACTAAGCTCTGAAACAATTGCACTTGCAGAGTGCTCAGTCTATTTGCCTTTAGTAAATCCAGCCCACTGTGTGTAGGGATGCACTGAAATTTCAAACATAATCGGCTGAAAAAAGGCTTACAGAAAAAAGTGAGCCGATACAGGTGCCGATTATTACAGCCGGAGGGGTTGGGGGGGCTGTGTGTACTGCACATGGGGGAGGGGGCAGGAGAGGGGGTAAGCAGTGTATACAGTGAGGATGCAGTGTACACACACAGGCTCCCTCACTTGCTGCTGATAAATATCATTGCCGGTTTTTAAAAGCAATTACCGACTTTTTTTTTCACTTTAAACACTTCCCGACCGGCTGTTGTATATATATGGCCAGACGGTGGCAGTGCAGGGTCGGGTGGTAGTTTATAAATGGCCTCCCCGCACCCTGCTTGTGTGCGCTCCCCGGGAGCGCACAGCACCACGATCCGGTGCCCACTGAGTCCTCCGGATGCAGCAGAACACCGATCGTTGTACGGGACCTCTTTACGAGGTCCCGATCATGTGATCACTGATTGCCCAATCAGTGATCACATGCAAAGTAGTAAGCAAGATGTCACTTGTGACATCATTGCTTACTACGTGTGAAATCTGTGAATGACCACAGAGGTCACATGGTACAGAGCTATTCACAACAGCCTTGTACCATGTGACCAGCTGTGACCAATCACAGCTCACTCAGTAGCTCTCAATGGTTGCAAGAATGCAGCCAGAGAGAAGGAGAAATGATTGCTTTTACACCCATATAGGATGTAAAAGCAATCAGTGTAAAAAAAAAAAATCTTCATCACCCCCCAAAAGTAGTACAGTGTCACCATGGTGACACTGTACTGCTAGGGTGACAGTATGCTATGGTGACAAAAAAAAATAATAATATAAAAAAATTAAAATGTAAAAAAAATGTTTAAAAATTATAATTTTTAGTTATAAACTAATTTGGCTTAATTTTTTTTTTTAAGAAAAAGATAACGGAATAAATTTTGGCCAAGATTTATGATGAAATTTATTTATTTGCAAAATTTTATAAGAAAAACACTTTTTTCAAAATTTGTGGACATTTTCATTTACATAGCAAAAAAAATTAAAATCCCAGCGATGAATAAATACCAACAAAATAAAGCTTTATCTGTCTCAAAAAAATGGTAAAAAATTCATATGGGTACAGTGTTGCATGACCGCACAATTGTCATTCAAAGTGTGATAGCGCTGAAAGCTGGAAATTGCCCTGGACAGGAAGGGGGTGAAAGTGTCCGGACTGGAAGTGGTTAAAGCTCCGAGAAGGAGCGCTCAGCTGCTAAAGTAAAGAGGTGGGGTTACCGAGTGACATCACTTAATGACCCCGCCCCTTGACAGCTCCTCCTCCGATCTAAAAAGTGGAGAAAAAAAAAAAAGTCAGCAGGTGCATTTATAAACCGGCAATGACAGGTAGTGGCAGCAAGTGAGGGAGCCTGTCTGTAAACACTGCTACTGCCTACCCCCTCCTTGCACATACTGCCCCCCCCCCCACAAAGAAGACCTGCCACTTATATGCTATCATGTGGGGGACTATTGATCCCTATGTGATAGCAATTAAATCATAAGTTATAAATCATTAAAAGTATAAAAAGAAATAAATAATAATATGAGCCCCCCCCACCCCCACATACACAGACATTTTGGTTTCAGTTTTCGGCCAAGTGCATCCTGAAGTTTCGGCACCAGAATTCTCATTTTGGCTCACCTCTAATATAAACTCCCCCCCCCCCCCAATGTTTGATATACAATGGCGGCAGGAAAAGGGTTAACACTTAGAAACAGCAGAGTTCTAACATGGGCTCCACATGCCTGATGATGGGTCCTGCGAGGATCCGAAGCACTGCTACTATCATGGTAATGTGATCACTGAATAAAGCTTCGGACCGGTTCTGGAGATCCATGGTGTGCTGGTCATATACTTCCCACTTTGAATGTCTTCGGTTCCCAGCTGATGGTCGCTGCAGCACTCACTGCCATTCACAGCCACTCCTCAGGAACGTGTGCATTGGGAAGATGATGCCGGAATTCATGTTGCCAGTAACAGTCCATGCCCACTTTATGTGAACATTGTGATGTGGATGACAGCCCATTCATGTGAATGAGCCCCCCGTCTGTTGACACTCTCCATCCCTACACCCCCCCTTGTCTTAGCAGTCGCTGCACAAACACCACCCCTGCACTCCTCAGTCGTCTCGGGGCACACGCTCCTGTAGTCCTCGTACTCTCCACCGACTGTTCCTGCATCTGCTCTCTTATCAGCACCCTTCTCTCCGCACCCACTGCACCCGCACCACCCCTTTCTAAGCACAACACTCACCATTTCTGCAGCCCACCTTCTTTCACCACCCACCGGGCCTGCACCCCATGCCTGCACTCCATGCATGCACCCCAAGCCTGTACCCCATGCCCGCACCCCATACCCGCACCCCAAGCCTGCACCCCATGCCTGCACCCCATGCCTGCACTCCATGCCTGCACCCCAAGCCTGCACCCCAAGCCTGCACCCCATGCCTGCACCCCAAGCCTGCACCCCATGCCTGCACCCCAAGCCTGCACCCCATGCCCGCACCCTATGACCGCACCCCATGCCTGCCCCCCATGCCCGCACCCCATGCCTGCACTCCATACCTGCACCCCAAGCCTGCAAATCATGCCGGCACCCCATGCCCACACCCCATACCTGCACTCCATGCCTGCCCTCCATGCCTGCCCTCCATGCCTGCACTCCATGCCTGCACTCCTTCCTCTTACACTGCCTCTCAGCACTGCATCTTCTTCTCCCCACCCCCCCTACACTCCTCCATCTCACCCCTCTATCACTACTGCACCCATCCAGACCCCCTTTACCCACACCCAATGCTTATAGCCCCCACCATTGTGCCTGCACCCCTCCCCCCACAGAAAGCACACCTATTTCCATAACACCATTGTGCCTGCACCCTGCCCCCCCTTGCAGACAGCACACCTGCCCCCCTAACACCATTATGCCTGCACCCCCCCCCCCCCCCCCGTGCAGACAGCACACCTGCTCCCCTAACACCATTATGCCTGCACCCCCCCCCCCCCCTCTGCAGACAGCACATCTGCTCCCCTAAGACCATTACGCTTGCACCCCCCCCCCCCCCCCGCAGACAGCACACCTGCCCCCTAACACCATTACGCCTGCACCCCCCCCCCCGCAGACAGCACACACCTGCACCTCTAACACCATTATGCCTGCACCCCCCCCCCCTGCAGAGACAGCACATCTGCTCCCCTACACCATTATGCCTACACCCCCCCCCCTGCAGAGACAGCACACCTACCCCCCTAACACCATTATGCCTGCACCCCCCCCCCCCCTCCGCAGACAGCACATCTGCTCCCCTACACCATTATGCCTACACCCCCGCCCCCTGCAGAGACAGCACATCTGCTCCCCTACACCATTATGCCTACACCCCCCCCCCCCCCTGCAGACAGCACACCTGCCCCCTAACACCATTATGCGTGCACCCCCCCCCCCCCCGCAGACAGCACACCTGCCCCCCTAACACCATTATGCCTGCACCTCCGCCCCCCTCCCGCAGACAGCACACCTGCTCCCCTAACACCATGATGCCTGCACCCCCCGCAGACAGCACACCTGCCCCCCTAACACCATTATGCCTGCACCCCCTTCTCTCCAACTGACCCCCAGCCCTTCACTGTCAGCATTGCAACTGCAGGCTCCTCTTCACCTTTCAGCACCATTCCTACACCCCCTGCTTTACCCTCCATGCCAGTACCCTCCTCTCATAACTCACCCTCCTCCCCTCTGTTACTCCATGCCTGCACAAAGCACAGACCCCACAACACTGTGCCTGTACTTTACTACTGTTCAGGAACGTCCAATCAGAACAGCGATGATCCCACCTGGCCAATTATGTGCAGTGATCAGGGGGGGGGAAGCGGTTAAAGAATTTTGATGCACAAACACTATATAATACCCACATTTTTGGTAAAATATAAAATCTGGTGTTGCACCAAGTAAATAGATAAAAACCCGTCACGCTTTATAATTGCGCACGATTATGGAATGGCGCCAAACTACGTGATTTACAAATCTTTATAGGTGACACTTTATAAGCCGTTCCAGGTTACCAGGTTAGAGTTACAGAGGAGGTCAGGTGATAGAATTATTGCTCTCGCTCCGACATTCACGGCGATACCTCACATGTGTGGTGTGATCACCGGTCATGTATGTGTATGACACCAATGCCTGCGTTCACCTTTGCACTTCAGCGAGGGGGGAATGGGGGCACTTTACATTGTTTTTTATTATTTGTTTTGTGTCCTGTTCACTGTGACAGGTGATGACATGTTTGTGGGACACTGACAGGTGATGACATGTTTGTGGGACACTGACAGGTGATGACATGTTTGTGGGACACTGACAGGTGATGACATGTTTGTGGGACACTGACAGGTGATGACATGTTTGTGGGACACTGACAGGTGATGACATGTTTGTGGGACACTGACAGACGATGACATGTTTGTGGGACACTGACAGGTGATGATGACATGTTTGTGGGACACTGACAGGTGATGACATGTTTGTGGGACACTGACAGGAGATGACATATTTGTGGGACACTGACAGGTGATGACATGTTTGTGGGACACTGACAGGAGATGACATGTTTGTGGGACACTGACAGGTGATGACATGTTTGTGGGACACTGACAGGAGATGACATGTTTGTGGGACACTGACAGGTGATGACATGTTTGTGGGACACTGACAGGCGATGACATGTTTGTGGGACACTGACAGACGCTGACATGTGGACAGGGACAGATGCTGCTTGGTGTCCTGGTGTGGGGGGGCTGCAGAGCTGTGTAATGGAGGAATAAAATCATCAGCTACACACATCAACTGTCACAATTTGCAGCATCCCCCCCTCCCCCCCTCACTGAGCTCTCACAGACCTCAGCTGAGGGAACAGCTACAGAGACACGTGTCTGCTGACATTCAGAGATGGCTGTGATTGGACACTGCCATCACCATTGGAAGGTCCAATATGGGCTGTGTCCGACGGGCGCGGCCATCACAGATCCGTGCTGTTGCGTGGCCCCGGGGCCGCACACAAGCGCATGTTCTGAGAGACGTACAGGAACGTCCAATCAGAACGGGGAAGCTCCCAGCTGGCCGTTTATGTACATTGGTCAGGTGGGAGGGGTTAAAGCCCCTTAAAGGTCATCAGTGTAGTGTATGGAGGAGGTCTGGTGCTGGAATTATTGCCTCATCCTGGCGTGTGCGGTGATATGTAACGTGTATCGCAATCCACATCTTCATGTGTAGGGGCCCCACTGTGTGCTTTGACGTTTGAACGTGCATATATGTGGGGGGGTCTCAATTTATTTTTTTGGAGGGGGGAGGAGATGTGCTTGGCTGTAACTTTCATTTATTACTTTTTTTTTTTACGTTTTCTGTGACAGGTTCTCTTTATTGAGACATCAAAGGTCTAAAATCCCCCGGGAGTGTCCCCTGTACTACACTGACAGGAATACAGTGCACTGCATTACATTCTATCCTGGCCTCCATGGTCAGGAGTCTGTCAATGGGGTCCCAGAAGTCATATCATCACGTCACTTCCGGGTCAGGACACACAGGAGCCACACACAGCCCGATACCCAGGAGCCACACACAGCCCGATACCCAGGAGCCACACACAGCCCGATACCCAGGAGCCACACACACAGCCCGATACCCAGGAGCCACACACAGCCCGATACCCAAGAGCCACACACACAGCCCGATACATAGGAGCCACACACAGCCCGATACCCAGGAGCCACACACAGCCCGATACCCAGGAGCCACACACAGCCCGATACCCAGGAGCCACACACACAGCCCGATACCCAGGAGCCACACACAGCCCGATACATAGGAGCCACACACACAGCCCGATACATAGGAGCCACACACGCAGCCCGATACCCAGGAGCCACACACAGCCCGATACATAGGAGCCACACACACAGCCCGATACATAGGAGCCACACACAGCCCGATACCCAGGAGCCACACACAGCCCTACACCCAGGAGCCACACACAAAGCCCCATACCCAGGAGCCACACACAGCCTGATACCCAGGAGCAACACACACAGCCCGATACCCAGGAGCAACACACACAGCCCGATACCCAGGAGCCACACACAGCCCGATACCCAGGAGCCACACACAGCCCGATACCCAGGAGCCACACACACAGCCCGATACCCAGGAGCCACACACAGCCCGATACCCAGGAGCCACACACACAGCCCGATACCCAGAACCACACACACAGCCCGATACCCAGGAGCCACACACAGCCCGATACCCAGGAGCCACACACACAGCCCATACCCAGGAGCCACACACACAGCCCGATACCCAGAACCACACAAACAGCCCGATACCCAGGAGCCACACACAGCCCGATACCCAGGAGCCACACACACAGCCCCATACCCAGGAGCCACACACACAGCCCATACCCAGGAGCCACACACACAGTCCCATACCCAGGAGCCACACACACAGCCCGATACCTAGGAGCCACACACACAGCCTGATACCCAGGAGCCACACACAGCCTGATACCCAGGAGCCACACACAGCCTGATACCCAGGAGCCACACAGCCCCATACCCATAACCAAACAGCCCAATATCCAGGACCTCACAGTCTGATACCAAGAACCACACGGCACCATACCCAGAACCACACAGCACCATACCCAGAACCACACAGCACCATACCCAGAACCACACAGCACCATACCCAGAACCACACAGCACCATACCCAGAACCACACAGCACCATACCCAGAACCACACAGTCCATACCCAGAACCACACAGTCCATACCCAGAACCACACAGCACCATACCCAGAACCACACAGCACCATACCCAGAACCACACAGCACCATACCCAGAACCACACAGAACCATACCCAGAACCACACAGCACCATACCCAGAACCACACAGCACCATACCCAGAACCACACAGCACCATACCCAGAACCACACAGAACCATACCCAGAACCACAGTGGTCATGAACAGTTTGCAACAAGAGAGACAACAGAGTTGATCCTGGCTGACCAGATGAACTGCAACACCCTGTGGTACAGACATAGAGGCACCTCTCTGGGATAAGACCTGGAAATGAACACATTATCATTTGTGAGTTTATTGCCTTCTTCACACCCGGCTATCACAGGCTATAACCTTTCATCAGTCACTGTTCAAACATCGCAGACCTGCCTGTTATCAGGGGCAGAGAGTGGAAGAGATGGAGTCCTTCATCTGTTTACTCACTACCTCCAGCAGAGGGCGCTGTAGCCGGGTACACACTACAAGGTTTGTTTTCATTCAACCCAGCGGACTTATTTTTGTAAAGAGTAGCGTGGATTGTCAGCTCCTGGGGCAAGGCGACTTTTGGGGGACAAGCTTCACACGATGAGACTTACCGCACGACAATCACGGCAAAACTGAAACGTTTTCAGGGCTCATGTACACTGCAGCTGCTACACTGACGTTCAGGAACTGTGGAGCAGATTTTTCAGCAGCCCCTGAACTCTCCTTTATGTCTTCCTGTGTCCATGTACACACAGGCGTTTACAGACGTTTACAGGCAGATCAGTTTAGTCGGCTTTTTTTTAACGCACCAAAATTGCATTCAGGAGTAGATTTTACCGTCATTTCAAACGCCAAACGCTTATGAATGCTGTTAACCGCCTTTACAAGCGTTTGCGTTTAGACACTTTTTTTGACAGATCCATATCCAGATGCTGTCCAGAGCCGAATGCAAAGCATTTTCCATGTATTCCAATGGACCCGGTACACCAGCGCAGTCAGTTCCAGGTTTCGCGTGAAGGAAACAATGGTAAAACGTGCCGCATTATGATGGGATCCATAGTGACTACAACCAGAATAGACAGGTCATCTCCACACATACTGCTCTCTCTGCTTCTGCTCTCTCTATTCCTCTCAAAATGTCTGAAATAGTTCATGATTTACTATTTTTCAGGGCATTCTGGGTATTTGGGAGGTCTCCTGATGCTATTGTTTAAAAACGCGTCTAAAAGCAAACACGCATAAACGCGGTATGCAAACGCGGCTAAACTGACATTTTATAACCTATGTTTTCTAGCAGTCAGTTTCCAGAGGTCAGAAGAGTTTTCCAAACACCCCGTGTACATGAGCCCTAATAATAAATAATGGCGCCTGAACCTGCGTTTTGCGATCACAGCGATTCTGCCGCAATCCCAAAATGCCCAAATGTGAAAGGAGCAGCCCTGGTTCACACATATGCCATTCTGGATGCATTTTCAAACTCACAGATTGACATGACAGGCTAGATATTATGTGCTCCTATTGAGGAGGTTCACACAGATGCCACCCACACGCATTGTGCTTTGAGTGCCATTATGGAAAGGGTTCTGTGCGAGTTTGTTGCGGTGCGTTCCAGAATCACAAGTGATAGAGCAGAGCCTCAAGAGAACATAAGTGTTCACATAGGATTGCTACTGAAAGGTGTTTTTGCATTAAAGTCTATGGGAGGTGTTTTCACATTGAAGTCTATGGGAGGGGATTTCGCATTAAAGTCTATGGGAGGCGTTTTCGCATTGAAAAAAAAAATTCCATCATTTAGGGAAATAACGATAAAAGACTAAAAAAAAAAAGCAAGACAGAAATGAAAATATTTGTTCGGCAGGAAATCTTTATATGAAGCGATAAGGCTCCAATCACAGAGTTCTCATAGGAATAAAGACCTTTATTTTAAGCCGTGGGACTGTAAGGTTGAAATATCAATCAAAATAACTCACTTAAATTAAAAAAAAAAAGAAAAAAAACCTCTTCTCCTGGTATATGAGATCTATATACTGAGGCTGCATTCACATAACTGCCGCCCCTTTAGGAAAAATCGTCAGTTGTGTTTGTCTGAGTACCAGGAGATTTGAAAAAAAAAAAAAAAAACAGTCACATAGAGTTCTTAAAGGGGCCACGTCCTTGTTTTTGAATTAAACCTGCAGGTGGCTGAATTTAAAAAGGACGTGGCCCCTTTAAGAAAACTTTGAAGAAAAAAAAAAAAAAGGCTCTCCAGCACCGTGATGTCATCGCCTGACCCCTCCCCCTTCCCCCCCCCTTTCTCCCCCCTAAGCCAGCTCTGCCAGAGTCCCTTCAGTCGCTCCTTGTACCCGGTACAGAGCAGACGTGATTGTTCCTTCTCCTGAGTTTGGCTTGCAGTCTCATCGGTTCGGATTTGATCCGATTGGCTGCACTGCCTCTCTCACACAGGTTGAAGCGGGTTTCATTATTTTCCGTAATGAGACAATTAAAGATTAAAAGGTTTATTTCTCAGAAAACCACCAAAGAGGAATCGAGGGAAGGAAAGCCCCCTATGGAAGGAGGGATCACTGAGCAGTCTGCAGATCCCACCACCAAGAGGCCCACCACCATGAAGAGGACTCGGGCTTTTCTGCGCGGCTGCTTCAGAGCCGTTGCTGGATGTTTACGCGCCGGCAGTAAAGTCAATGGGCGCCACCACAAGGCAGAACACCAAAATGGTATGTATTGTGGATCTAGAGAGAGACGAGGGAACTCACCTCCTCTCCCTGGACCCTTTTTTCCCCCTTTTTCCCGGCTGACATTCCCATATGGATACATGTACAGGGATCCCCATAGACACTGAGGAGAGCTGACATTCCAGCAGGGATGGGGAATTCATATGGCCGGGCATGTCCGGACACGTCCCGGGGGTGGGGCAGGTAGTTTCCTCTCCCCTTCAGCCCTGCTGCGGGGCTCACCTGTCAGGTGGAAGCATTGGAGGGGCAGCGCAGCCGCTTCCACACAGTGCCGCCCCCCCCCCACCCCGTGTGACCCTCCCTTCGCCCACTATCTCCCTCATCTGCGGGCCCCGGGGCCAGCTCACCGCCCTCAGCAGGAGAGGAAGGAAGAGAGCGCCCGTCCCCGTCTGGTCCTGACCAGGAAGTGATGGTGTGATGTCACTTCCTGGTTACCGGTCAGAGATCCCCGCCCACTGAGGGCGGGACATATGGAATCCGATCCGATGTGCATTGCAGTCCATCCAGTGTAGTACAGGGGAGACATCCGGGGTCTATTACACCTGATGTCTCCATAAAGAGAACCTGTCACCAAAATACATCACAGACGGGACATTGTTCCCTATGTCATGAAAACAAATTGAGAAAAAAAAAAATATATTTTTTTTTTAATTGAAAAAATTAAAATTCCACCCAATCACATAACCCCCCCTCCCCCCCAGACATATACACACGTACAAATGTAAAGGCACACGCTGGGGCGCCTACACATGAAAACGTCGGTTGCAATACACGTTACATATCGCCGCACACGCCAGAATGAGCGCAATAATTCTAGCAGCAGACCCCCTCCATACACTATACTGATCACCTAGAAGGGGCTGTAACAGTCCGACATTTTCTGTAGTTGACGCTTTTACAGCCCCTTCTAGGTGATCAGTATAGTGTATGGAGGGGGTCTGCTGCTAGAATTATTGCGCTCATTCTGGCGTGAGCGGCGATATGTAACGTGTATCGCAACCGACGTTTTCATGTGTAGGCGCCCCAGCGTGTGCTTTTACGTTTGTACGTATGTATATGTCTGGGGGGGAGGGGGGGGGGATTGGATGATATGTACTTGGGTGTACCTTTCATTTTTTACAACTAAAAAAATTAGCAATTTTTTTTTTAATTTTGCCAGCAGCAGGTGTAGGGAGATAGGAATTCATCATCCCTGGGCCATAGACACTGATGACGGCTGACATTCCCATATGTATCCATGTACAGGGAACGCCATAGACACTGATGACGGCTGACATTCCCATATGTATCCATGTACAGGGATGGCCATAGACACTGATGACGGCTGACATTCCCATATGTATCCATGTACAGGGAACGCCATAGACACTGATGACGGCTGACATTCCCATATGCACACATGTATAGGGATGGTCATAGACACTGATGACGGCTAACATTCCCATATGCACACATGTATAGGGATGGCCATAGACACTGATGACGGCTAACATTCCCATATGCACACATGTATAGGGATGGCCATAGACACTGATGACGGCTGACATTCCCATATGCACACATGTATAGGGATCGCCATAGACATTGATGACGGCTGACATTCCCATATGCACACATGTATAGGGATGGTCATAGACACTGATGACGGCTGACATTCCCATATGCACACATGTATAGGGATGGTCATAGACACTGATGACGGCTAACATTCCCATATGCACACATGTATAGGGATGGTCATAGACACTGATGACGGCTAACATTCCCATATGCACACATGTATAGGGATGGTCATAGACACTAATGACGGCTGACATTCCCATATGTACACATGTATATGGATGTTCATGAATACATGTGACGCTCACATTGCAACTCCACCAGCAAAAGTATGAATATCCATATAACATTGATAAAAACATATGACTAGACATAAATATTCCTACTACATTAGTCACATGTTTACTCTCCGTGCCAATGCAAACAATCAGCTGTTGTCAGGCTGGTGTATGACCCCCCCATAGTGGGTGACCCGTATCCTGTCTGACCTCAGGGCTGATAAATGACACACTTTCTGGGTAAAACTGCCAGTAAAAAAAGGCTGTGCTTAGCTGGCTCAATGATTCACAAACCCCAGCCACAATGCAGAGCCAGGCAGGTGACACCACTACTACCTACTGCCACTTCCCTTGTGACCCGCCCACTCATTTAACTTGCCGGTTTCTTCAGTCATTTAATTGTAGAGGCTTGGCATAACTGCCACCCAACTAGCATTTTTATATGAAGGCCACTATAGTCATCCCTGTGTCCCTATCATGTCAGGTTTCCTTGCTGTCCCTGGCACAGGTGATTCTAACTTTATTCTCTGTAATTTAATTTTCTATAAAGAAAAATATATAAAATGTATATTAAAGGTGCTAAATTCAATTCTTTTTTATTGCAGATGTAAACAATATTTACTGCAAACACAGCTCACCCGGCAGGCTTGCCACAGTGAGCGAGAAGAGATATGATATCGACATGGAGACTCCGACAGCATGTGCCCAGCACGTGGAGGCTCCGACAGCATGTGCCCAGCACGTGGAGGCTCCGACAGCATGTGCCCAGCACGTGGAGGCTCCGACAGCATGTGCCCAGCACGTGGAGGCTCCGACAGCATGTGCCCAGCACGTGGAGGCTCCGACAGAATGTGCCCAGCACGTGGAGGCTCCGACAGCATGTGCCCAGCACGTGGAGGCTCCGACAGAATGTGCCCAGCACGTGGAGGCTCCGACAGAATGTGCCCAGCACGTGGAGGCTCCGACAGCATGTGCCCAGCACGTGGAGGCTCCGACAGCATGTGCCCAGCACGTGGAGGCTCCGACAGCATGTGCCGAGCACGTGGAGGCTCCGACAGAATGTGCCGAGCACGTGGAGGCTCCGACAGAATGTGCCGAGCACGTGGAGGCTCCGACAGAATGTGCCGAGCACGTGGAGGCTCCGACAGAATGTGCCCAGCACGTGGAGGCTCCGACAGAATGTGCCGAGCACGTGGAGGCTCCGACAGAATGTGCCGAGCACGTGGAGGCTCCGACAGAATGTGCCCAGCACGTGGAGGCTCCGTCAGCATGTGCCCAGCACGTGGAGGCTCCGTCAGCATGTGCCCAGCACGTGGAGGCTCCGACAGCATGTGCCCAGCACGTGGAGGCTCCGACAGCATGTGCCCAGCACGTGGAGGCTCCGACAGCATGTGCCCAGCACGTGGAGGCTCCGACAGCATGTGCCCAGCACGTGGAGGCTCCGACAGCATGTGCTCAGCACGTGGAGGCTCCGACAGCATGTGCCCAGCACGTGGAGGCTCCGACAGCATGTGCCCAGCACGTGGAGGCTCCGACAGCATGTGCCCAGCAGGTGGAGGCTCCGACAGCATGTGCCCAGCACGTGGAGGCTCCGACAGCATGTGCCCAGCACGTGGAGGCTCCGACAGCATGTGACATTCACGTGGAGGCTCCGTCAGCATGTGACATTCACGTGGAGGCTCCGTCAGCATGTGACATTCACGTGGAGGCTCCGTCAGCATGTGACATTCACGTGGAGACTCCGACAGAATACGACTTTAATGACAAGACCCTACCAAAATGCCAGGGGAACATCTCCTCCAGTGAAGATGGGGGCAAGGATACAAGAAAGGATAGACATATACTGGTGGTAGGGGACTCCATTCTTAGAGGTACAGAGAAAGCAATCTGTCACAAAGACCGTCATTGCCGAACAGTCTGTAGTTTACCAGGCGCTCGGGTTCGGGACATTGCAGATCGTATGGACAGATTGCTGAAAGGGGCTGGGGAGGACCCAGCTGTCATCATACATGTCGGTACCAACGACAAAGTCAGAGGAAGATGGAACGCCCTACAAAAAGATTTCAGAGACTTGGGAGCTATATTGAAGAAAAGAACCTCCAAGGCAGTATTTTCAGAAATACTGCCTGTACCTCGAGCCACACCAGTGAGGCAGAATGAGATCAGAGAGCTTAACAAGTGACTGAAGAACTGGTGCAGAGAGGAGGGGTTTGAGTTCATGGAGAACTGGGCAGACTTTTTGTTCAGTTACCAGCTCTACAGCAGGGACGGACTGCACTTAAATGGCCAGGGTGCGACTGTTCTGGGAGTTAAGATGGCCAAGAAGTTGGAAGAAATTTTACACTAGGAGGTGAAGAAGAGGAGGACCTTCATCATCAGAAAGTCCCCTATGTCATCGCTCTATTGAAGGATTGTCATCAGCACCTGCCTCCAAGAAAGCAATTACACCAGCTCTCTTCACCCACAAGAGAGCTACAATATTTTTTTATCCAGGTGTGTGTTGGACCGGCTATAAGGGGAGGTTGGAGGCCGGAAGATAAATGGTTGGAGGCAGCACATTGGCTAAATGGTTAGCACATCCGCTTGGCAGGCTCCGACAGCATGGGCCGAGCGCGTGGAGGCTCCGACAGCATGGGCCGAGCGCGTGGAGGCTTTGTAAGCATGGGCCGAGCGCGTGGAGGCTCTGTAAGCATGGGCCGAGCGTGTGGAGGCTCTGTAAGCATGGGCAGAGAGCGTGGAGGCTCTGTAAGCATGGGCAGAGAGCGTGGAGGCTCCGAAGGCATGGGCAGAGAACGTGGAGGCTCCGACGGCATGGGCAGAGCACGTGGAGGCTCCGAAGGCTTGTGCCGAGCACGTGGAGGCTCCGACGGCTTGTGCCGAGCCCGTGGAGGCTCCGACGGCTTGTGCCGAGCCCGTGGAGGCTCCGACGGCTTGTGCCGAGCCCGTGGAGGCTCCGACGGCTTGTGCCGAGCCCGTGGAGGCTCCGACGGCTTGTGCCGAGCCCGTGGAGGCTCCGACGGCTTGTGCCGAGCCCGTGGAGGCTCCGACGGCTTGTGCCGAGCCCGTGGAGGCTCCGACGGCTTGTGCCGAGCGCGTGGAGGCTCCGACGGCTTGTGCCGAGCCCGTGGAGGCTCCGACGGCTTGTGCCGAGCCCGTGGAGGCTCCGACGGCTTGTGCCGAGCCCGTGGAGGCTCCGACGGCTTGTGCCGAGCCCGTGGAGGCTCCGACGGCTTGTGCCGAGCCCGTGGAGGCTCCGACGGCTTGTGCCGAGCCCGTGGAGGCTCCGACGGCTTGTGCCGAGCCCGTGGAGGCTCCGACGGCTTGTGCCGAGCCCGTGGAGGCTCCGACGGCTTGTGCCGAGCCCGTGGAGGCTCCGACGGCTTGTGCCGAGCCCGTGGAGGCTCCGACGGCTTGTGCCGAGCCCGTGAGCCCGTGGAGGCTCCGTCAGCATGTGACATTCACGTGGAGACTCCGTCAGCATGTGACATTCACGTGGAGGCTCCGTCATCGCTCTATTGAAGGATTGTCATCAGCACCTGCCTCCAAGAAAGCAATTACACCAGCTCTCTTCACCCACAAGAGAGCTACAATATTTTTTTTCCAGGTGTGTGTTGGACCGGCTATAAGGGGAGGTTGGAGGCCGGTATTCTTTTTTAAAGGCGTGTGTTGGACTGGCTATAAGGGGAGGTTGGAGGCCAGTATTTTTTTTTCACTCATGTTTTAGACGTCTATAGATGGTAGTTTCGTATATGATTGCAAATATATGCAACCAAAACCTCTGTTTTTGATTTAATTTTTGTTTAACTAGTTTACATTCTGAATGTATTTCTTGCTCTGTATGTCAGAATTTGGAAATGACATTAGAGTGGAGTTAGGGACCGCACTGTACAGAGGAGCCTTGACGTGGCAGTGCGGCTTCACATATATTTGCAAATGTATCCAACAAACTGAACACAAATTGCTGAAACATTTTAGGCTTTTTCCAATTTTGCTGGCTGGCTGGTAAGTATGCTGGAGGACTCTGTGTATTGTAACGTTCTGTGAATTGCCCTGCCTATGCGCACCTTACATGAAGCATCCAATCACACTTTTGTGTTGCGGTAAGATGCATTCCTGCAAAATAGGTCGACACGTGGTCCATGCATTAGCGTGTTGCAGTGCCATCCATTGTCAATAGGAACCGAACGCACATCTGACAAACATGCATTGCAGCGCACTACACTGCACATCTAGTCAGAAGAAACGATGCGTGTCCGATATTTGGTCTATTCTGGCGTGTGTCGGCAGCCCGTTCAATGGAACACAATAAATTGATCAGAGGAGGGGCAACTTCAGGCAACAGAAAAACTTTAATGCACAACTTGGGCAGCACAGTGGCTAATGGTTAGCACTTCCGCCTGGCAATACTTGGGTCGTTGGTTCGAATCCCAACCATGGCACCACCTGCCTGGAGTTTGCATGTTCTCCCTGTGCCTGTGTGGGTTTCCTCTGGGTACTCCGGTTTCCTCCCACACTCCAAAGACATGCTGATAGGTGAATTGGCTCCTGTCTAAATTGTCCTAGTTTCATCCCTGGCCATGTGGGATCTCCTGCATGGTGGGGGTTGGAGAAAGACCTGGCAACCTACCCTGTAAAGTAACTGCTAAGAGAGTTCATGGAAAAAGTCGCTTATGAGTGACGGTCCATGCAATCGCCAAGGGTCGGATACAACTGGATAGATAGATAGATAGATAGATAGATAGATAGATAGATAGATAGATAGATAGATAGATAGATAGATAGATAGATAGACAGTGTATGTATGAATGTGAGTTAGGGACCTTAGACTGTACGCCCCTTGAGGGTTAGGGACTGATGTGAATGTACAATATATATGTAAAGTGCTGTGTAAATTGACGGCGATATATAAGTACCTGAAATAAATAATAAATAAAATAAACTTCAATCTCAATAAACATGAGCTATTTTTGATCCTTCTGCTGCTATCCTTAGCAAATACACGGCTCAAAAAATAAAGGAACACTTTGAGAACACATCAGATCTCAATGGGGAAAAATCTCATGTTGGATCTCTATACTGACATGGACGGGGTAATGTGTTAGGAATGTAAGGACGCCCCATCATTTCATGAAAATTATCAACCAACAGAGGACTGAATTCAAAGACACCCCGAAAATCAAAGTGAAAAAAAAAATGCAGCAGACGAGTCCATTTTGCTAAAATTGTATTGCAGCAACTCAGAATGGTCCTCAGTAGTTTGTATGGCCCCCACGTGATTGTATGTATGTCTGACAACGTCAGGACATGCTTCTAATTAGACGACGGATGGTGTCCTGGGGGATGTCCTCCCAGATCTGGACCAGGTCACCACTGAGCTCCTGGACAGTCTGAGGTGCAACGTGGCAGCGTCAGATGGACTGAAACATGATATCTCAAAGGATGCTGGGATATCTTTTTAACCACTTGCCAAGTGCGCTATAGCCGAATAACGGTTAGAGCGCAGTTGTCCAGTTGTGGGAGGGCGTGATATGAGACAAAACTAGTGAAAAACAGTCAAAAAAGATGAGTAAGGAAAAAAATGTCAGTGGCCTTCACCTGTAAAACCATTCCTGTGTTGGGGGTCGTCTCACTGTTGCCCATCTAATGCAACTTTTGTTCATTTCATTAATACCAAAGCAGCTGAAACTGATTTACAACCCCCTCTGATACTTAACTGACCAGATAAATATCCCAGAAGTTTAATTGACTTGACACTATACTCTGATTAAAAAGCGTTCCTTTCATTTTTTTGAGCAGTGTATTTAGGAACGTAGATCATATCTATTTGTTTTAAACGTATTCTTTTTTATTAACAATTCCTCAGTTACTTCCTGGTTTCTAGCCTAGGCAAATGAGGTCATACATCCCAGGAGTATTCAGGAGTGGAGCAGAGGCTCTCTCACCAAAGCACACCCTCGTGCCTGAGCTAAGGGCAGATGGATTCCAGGAAGTAATGGCTACATCAGTCATCTGCCCTTACTCAAGGTGGTCACAGCCAGAAATGCTAGACAAGAGTTTTTCAAAGTGATTTCTCAGTAAAATAAAGCATGGAAACATGGATGGATGGGGGAGTTTTCTTTGATTATTACAAATGAATAAATTATCATTTTGGTTTTGTGGTGCTCAGATACAGTGTAATTCCAAGTCTGTGGTGACTGGCATTTCTATCATTCCGTGTGTCCCGTACTCTTTTAATTTGTGTACCACCAACATATCCTGTACAGTTAAAGGGTCAGTCCACCCAAAAGTGATATTTTAGTTACCAGTGGAGTCTACGGGGCTTAGTCACCCTCTGGCCTCTTCTGTCTCTCATAGTATCATCTGTTCCCACTAATTCTGCTGCATGGACCATCCAATAAAATGAATCCCACATCTAGAAGAGTTGAACCCTCTAGTCATGGCTGCACTGGATGTGAAGATCTGGGATCCCGATTCCAGACATCTCACCACAACATATAAGAGACTATTAGGTAGTAGAACTCTGTTCCATGAATTAACCAGCTGACGACAGGTCCATGCAAATATACAGCAGCCTGGGGTCTCTTCTGCACCAGATCATGTACATGTTTGTGATCTTTCATTTCTAGGTAGGGGGCATGTGTGCCCGTTACCCCCATCTGTGCTGCCATTCGCTACAGCCCAAGCCAATCAGCAGGTTCAGCCAAATGATTTATGGCTGGGACCTGCTGAACGGCTGAGCGAATGACTTAGCAGAGCTCTGTGTTGACAAGCAACACAGACCTCTGTCAAACAGCAGTGATGTGTCTATTTTTTTCTCCCTGCAAAGCAGAGAGTAAAAACAGCCAAATGGATTAGTAAAAGCAGCCCATACTACACACAGTACACACCGCTAACCCTTTGATTGCCCCTAGATGTTACCCCTTCCCAGTCTGTGTCATTTATACAGTGACAGTGTATAGTATTAACACTGATCTCTGTATCAGTGTCACTGGAGATGTCAGTGTCAGTTGTGACAAAGTGTCAGATCGCTCGGCGCACTATCACAGCCCCACTCATCATCGACATTAATAGTATAAACATAAATAAATAAATGTAAAAGATAAAGAAAACTTCCAGTATTTATTATTTATCCCATTGTTTGTAGACGCTACAACTTTCACACAAACCAAATAATACACATTTACTGATTTGCGTTTTTTTTTTCTTTTGACCTAAAACATGTAGCAGAATATATGTTGGCCTATATTTATAAAGATTTTTTTTTTAAATTTTTATTGGATATGTTTTATAACAAAATTTAAAAAATATAGTTTTCTTGTTTCAAAATGTTCATTTATATAATAAATACCTAGTGGTGTTCATATATCACCAAGAGAAAGCTCTATTTTTGTGGGAAAAAAATGAAAAATGTCATTCGTGTACAGCGTTGCATGACCGTGCTATTGCCAGATAAAGCGAAGTGGAGAATAGCAAAAAAATGCCCAATGTACCCCATACTCATTCACATGGATTGGGGGGGTTGGGTTGGCAGGATCTGGGGGTCTGCCCCCTTTACTGGCCAGCCCGGCCACATGCTCGGATAAGGGGTTTTTTTTGGCATGGAGTTACCCTCAAAATCCATACCAAACCAGGACAAGCAGCCATCTACCTGGCCCCCCCCCTTACCCTCTTCCCGTCCGCCCATTCTACATTGACGGCAGACGGGAAGCAGCGCCGATGCGGGCTAATGTTCCTGTACGTTAGGCTGCATCGATGGCTCGTGTGCAGCTCACAGAGCGATCACCACAAAACCCGGTGATCAGGGTGTCGCCCAGACACAGTGGATCAAATTACCGCTGTGTTATGGCGATCATATGGTGTATCACATGTGACTGCTGTGACCAATCACTTTTTTCTGATCTCATTGTGAGCGATCCTGCAGTGTGTGAGTTTACACTGAATGTCAGGCTGCTTGTACCCTCACACACTGCACTGCCAGCCTCCCCAGAGCCCCAGTTTAGTTCCCCTGTGTCCCTGATCACTGCCCCACAATATCAATAATACATAATTCAGGAGGCCTTGTCACCTGTCCCAGTGCAAACAAAACACCCCCATACACCATACCAATGTCCTGATCACAGCCACACCCCATAGCAGCATCCTGATCACAGCCACACCCCATAGCAGCATCCTGATCACAGCCACACCCCATACCAGCATCCTGATCACCGCCATACCCCATACCAGCGTCCTGATCACAGCCATACCCCATACCGGCATCCTGATCACAGCCACACCCCATACCAGCATCCTGATCACCGCCATACCCCATACCAGCGTCCTGATCACAGCCATACCCCATACCTGCATCCTGATCACAGCCATACCCCATACCAGCATCCCGATCACAGCCATACCCCATACCTGCATCCCGATCACAGCCACACCCCATACCAGCATCCTGATCACAGCCACACCCCATACCAGCATCCTGATCACAGCCACACCCAATACCAGCATCCTGATCACAGCCATACCCCATACCAGCGTCCTGATCACAGCCACACCCCATACCAGCATCCTGATCACCGCCATACCTCATACCAGCATCCTGATAACAGCCATACCCTATACCAGCATCCTGATCACCGCCATACCCTATACCAGCATCCTGATCACAGCCATACCCTATACCAGCATCCTGATCACCGCCATACCCCATACCAGCATCCTGATCACCGTCATACCTCATACCAGCATCCTGATAACAGCCATACCCTATACCAGCATCCTGATCACAGCCATACCCCATACCAGCATCCTGATCACAGCCATACCCTATACCAGCATCCTGATAACAGCCATACCCTATACCACCATCCTGATCACCGCCAAACCCTATACCAGCATCCTGATCACAGCCATACCCCATACCAGCATCCTGATCACAGCCACACCCTATACCAGCATCCTAATCACAGCCATACCCCCTACCAGCATCCTGATCACAGCCATACCCTATACCAGCATCCTGATCACCGCCATACCCCATACCAGCATCCTGATCACCGTCATACCTCATACCAGCATCCTGATAACAGCCATACCCTATACCAGCTTCCTGATCACAGCCATACCCCATACCAGCATCCTGATCACAGCCATACCCTATACCAGCATCTTGATAACAGCCATACCCTATACCACCATCCTGATCACCGCCAAACCCTATACCAGCATCCTGATCACAGCCATACCCCATACCAGCATCCTGATCACAGCCACACCCTATACCAGAATCCTGATCACAGCCACACCCTATACCAGCATCCTGATCACAGCCACACCCTATACCAGCATCCTAATCACAGCCATACCCCATACCAGCATCCTGATCACAGCCACACCCCATACCAGCATCCTGATCACAGCCATACCCCATACCAGCATCCTGATCACAGCCACACCCTATACCAGCATCCTAATCACCCCCATACCACATAACAGCGTCTTGGCTACTGTCATACCACCGTCCTGATCACCGCCATAGCCCATACCAGAGCCCTGATCACTGCCATATGCCATTATGGCATATATTTCAAATATATATCCCATAGTTTATAGACTCTATAGCTTTAACACAGACTAAATAATATAAACTGTTTTGGGTTATTTTTATCCCAAAAATGTAGCAGAATACATTTTGGCCTAAATTTATGAAGAAAAATGATCTATTTGCAAAATTATATAACAAAAACTAAGCAAAAAATGTTTTGGTTTTTTTCAAACTTTTCAGTATTTTTTCGTTTATATAGCAAAAAATAAAAAACCCCATGGTGATCAAATACCATCAAAAGAAAGTTCTGTCACAAGAAAAAGATAAAAATGTAATATGGGTATAGTGTTGCATGACTGAGTAATTGTCACTCAAAGTGTGATAGTGCTGAAAGCTGAAAATTGTCCTAGAATGGAAGGGGGTGCAAGTGTCTGGACCTGTAGTGGACCAGGTATTGTTAAAGATGTCGGTAGCCAGCAGCTCCATAAATTTGCATCTGAACCATATTTGAAAACCACAGATGAACCGCTGAATAGCAGCATTGGAAATTGGCAGTGAACATGACCCATAAATTCACACCAGACATGTTTAAACCTAGCCGTAGGAAAATTATGCTGCCGCAAAGCCCCTGTGAGGGTGAGGCATTAGGCGACCGCCTAATTAGCCGCTTCTTGAGTTTTGGGAATCTCTGCCCTTTCGCAAGTTCAAATGTGCATTGAGCTTGAGAAAGGGGTGGGAATGCCAGAAACGGTCATTCCTATGGCTTTTAATATACATACATCCATACGATATAGTGAATATATTTTTAGAGAAAGAGCATAGAGAGGGTGTGAACCTAGCATTGTATAGATGGAGAAAGGGGGAGGTGTTCTGTAGTCCTAAAACCCCACAATGCCGCGCTTCACTTCAACAATAATATGTGTATCCAATCACTAATATTTCTAATGCATATCCAAATATATAAATGAATATAAATATATGTAATTGTGTATCCAGTTACTATTAGTTATATATCAAAATAAATGAAAAAGTGAATAAACCAATGATGATTTTCAACAACAGTGTCCATATGATTGTTATAAGCAGTCAAAAGAAAACTCCATATATGAGTTTCTTCAAACGTGCAAACTTTGCTTTACCGTATACTATCCCGTGCTTCTTAAAAAGTATTTGGTGCGAATAACTTGCATAAACGTGCCCCCCCACCGGTTGTGCTCTCACCTCAAATAATGAACAAACCGTTAAGTAAGGTCATATAGCGCTTGTGTCCCTTTAAATGGACCAAAGTGTGGATGGGACGGTATCCTGCTGTTTGGGGTCCTTCTCCACTCAAATTACATTACATTACATTACATTGAGTTTATATAGCGCCAAAGGGTTTGCTCAGCGCTGTACAATAGAGGGGGGGACAATACATGAAACATTACAGCAGCTACGAACAGCACACGAGGGGTAAGAGGGCCCTACTCTTTCGAGCTTACAATCTGGGAGGGAGGGGGTAGTGGTACAGGAGGAAGTGGCTGTGGGGGATGGAGTGGTAGGAGGAATGAAGGAGAGCAGCAGTTAGGTGAGGGTGGGGTAGGCTTCCCTGAAGAGGTGGGTTTTCAGGGAGCGCCTGAAGGTGAGGAGGGAAGGTGACAGTCTGATGGATTGGGGTAGTGAGTTCCAGAGGATGGGGGAGGACCTGGAGAAGTCTTGCAGACGTGCGTGTGAGGAGGAGACCAGGGAGCAAGATAGAAGGAGGTCCTGTGAAGAGCGAAGGGTACGGGTAGGGTGGTACTTGGGAATCAGGTCGGTGAGGTAGTTAGGGGCAGTGTTGTGAATGGCTTTGTAGGTCAGAGTGAAAGGGGAGTTTATCAAATGATAAACTCCCCTTCCACGGTGGTTATTATAGAGGAATAGATCAAATCATAGTGTATTACCCTTTAAAAATCATTTTCATTAATAAAAGTAATGCACTCACATTTACTCTATGTTAAAACTGCTTTGTGCACAAAATGTGTCCTCCAGAACTTTTTCCCAGTTGAAAATCCTACAATTGCCAGCTGGTGTCACTATGGTACCACTGAGCATGGTGACATCAAAGCCCCTCAGGAGGCTGGATGGTACCATACTGACACCAGCTGGCAATTTTAGGATTTTCACCTGGGAAAAAGTTCTGGAGAACACATTTTGTGCACAAAGCAGTTTTAACATAGAGTAAATGTGAGTGCATTACTTTTATTAATGAAAATGATTTTTAAAGGGTAATACACTATGATTTGATCTATTCCTCTATAATAACCACCGTGGAAGGGGAGTTTATCGTTTGAGTGGAGAAGGACCCCAAACAGCAGGATACCGTCCCATCCACACTTTGGTCCATTTAAAGGGACACAAGCGCTATATGACCTTACTTAACGGTTTGTTCATATATTTGAGGTGAGAGCACAACCGGTGGGGGGGCACGTTTATGCAAGATATTCGCACCAAATACTTTTTAAGAAGCACGGGATATTATACGATAAAGCAAAGTTTGCACGTTTGAGGGAACTCATATATGGAGTTTTCTTTTGACTGCTTATAACAATCATATGGACACTGTTGTTGAAAATCATCATTGGTTTATTCACTTTTTCATTTATTTTGATATATAACTAATAGTAACTGGATACACAATTACATATATTTATATTCATTTATATATTTGGATATGCATTAGAAATATTAGTGATTGGATACACATATTATTGTTGAAGTGAAGCGCGGCACATTGTGGGTTTTTGTTTTTTTACACACTAGTATGAGCATGTGTTAGGTGCAGGCGATTCACAATCAGCACTTGGTAAGATATATTACTCACATAGCAGCTCACAAGCCTACACGTGTTTGTTCTGTAGCCCTGAAACACTTCTTGTCCTAGGGTGACAATGCTGCTCTCCATAGTGTGACAGTGCGGTGATCTGTCATGTTGTTAAAAGGATATTATGCTACCCAGGATTCTCAACAAGGCAGGTTAAGGGGCTCCAGGGAGTTTGTGTAATGCAGAGGAAACTGGCTTTTCAGTTTCTTCATTGTTTCATAAAGGTCCATTTTGGGACCCGGAGCCTGGAAATTTCAACGTGATCTTAGTGGGAAGAAATCTGCAACCTGGGACCAGGTTTTAGGAATAGCCAGAACACTGATTATGCAGGTGGGTTCTGGACTTTTTGTAGAGACAGAACCAGGGTTCTGGGCTCTATCCTCCCGATGAGTCAGGTATGTGCAAAGGAGAATCCAGAGGAGTACATATGTGCATTGGAAAGGACAGAGTCCAGAGCCTGAGGATCAGGGCAGCAAGGGGCTGCCAGCTGTGTGGACAGTGTTGGCAAAGAAGTGGTCTATGGGGGACTGACGAGGGTCTATAGTGGAAGGCCTGAGCAGAACTGCTGTACATAAGCCAGGAGGCTGAAGAACTATTTTGTTACAAGTGCAAGCCAGGAGGCTGCATTGGTTTATTTTCTGCTGATGTGGCAAACATATATTGTATGGACTTTTTTTTTTTCTTTAATAAAAGTGGGCCAAGAAACTCTAAAACAACAATTTCTGGTGCGGATTCTACTTGCTGGTGAGCGCTACCCTGAGCTAAACAACCCCCAAACATTACAATAGATATAGTACATTGAGTGTTGTCACCCTAGGACAGGAAGTGAACATGATTACCAGCTTAACATAAAAACTAGATAATCCTAATAAAAATAAAACAATGGCAGCCACCAAATCTAAAGATTGGTAAACTGGAAAAGATTTTGTTCTCGGGTTCAGATACGCTTCAACTTCTGTGGAAACATAACAAAAAAGGAGCAGAGAAATCGCTCAGGGACTGTTATAAATGGGCAAAGCTTTTGGAAATTACGTGCTGGTAAAAAGCAAACAACAATAACTTTAAAAAGTAAATACATAAACGATGTCTATCAACACCTAGACTGTCCATCTTCCATATTAACAGGAAGCATTCACTGGATGCATCTGTCTTTACGGACATCCAGCCAATCCAACCGCCAACGCTAACAAGTGTGATGCTCATTAAATTTGCATTGGCTCAGCTGGACAAGCCGTCTCACCATCTACACTTACAGTACTACTGTACCTCCCCAGATAACGATGTACACGGCGTGACCTAAATCAGAGCCCAGATGGGATGGGGGAGGGACCTGAACATGGCAGCACTGGAGAGTGTAGAGTAAACACTCTCCATTAGTCTTCCCCGACTATCTCCTCCTCAGGTGTCCCAGCTTGTTGACCGGCTGCCCTGGAGAGAAGTGGATTCACCTGACTGGCCGATGAAGGTCACTGGAGACGGCGGGGAGCTGAGCCCGGAATGAGTCAACGGAGTGCTCGCTTCCCTGGGGTCATCTCGCGATAGCGGTGAGACAAGGAGAGTGGTTGCCGGGAGACAGGAAGGTGCAGCTGTGTGTGGCCGCGGAGGAGCACTGGGAGATAGAGTAGCCGGCCGGCGTTTTAGGAGGCCGGAGAAAAGCCGGCTTTCTACTGGACGCGGACCGGGGTGGCATGGGAAAGTGAACGCTAAGCACCCCATGCCAGTCTTCTCGGATCCTGAGGTTCTCCAGGCTTCCCCTGGAGGCTTTTTGAGAAAGCTCCTGCTTCCCTGGGGACATCTTGCGGTGGCGGTGCGACAAGGAGAGCGGCCGCCAGGAGACGGTCAGGACGGCGCAGCCACGTGGGAGAGACGCCAGACATAACAGTAGTGGAGAGGCCCTGCGAGCCCTGTGAGGGGAGAAACCTGCGACCTGGTACCCCGAGGTTTGGAACGCTGATATACTGCCCCCACACTGCCTCTATACTCCACATTGCTACTGCTGCTGTGTGAACATATATTATATATACTATAGTAATATAGCACTATACTTTTTACCTCCCACCTCCATACCTCTATATCACCCTACATGACTATTCTACTCTGTTAACAAATTATACTATTTCCATGCTACTACACATACATCTCTAGCCTTTATTACTCCACACCATTGGGAAACTATATACTGTTCCTAGTAGAAGAAGAAGTTAACCTCACAAAGAGTAACCCCCCTAGGAGAAGACTGCCACAGAAGAGAATCATACCCTGAAGGATAGCTCAACTTGGAGGGTGAGTGATAACTGTGCTTTATAATAAGATTCTGCATCTGATGTCTAAGGAACGTGGACTCTGAACCTGGAGAGTCCTAGGGTGGGTCAAAAGATCTGACAGATTGTAAGGAAAGGAGTAAGAATAAAACTTCAAAAGAAACACGAAAGGCAAAAATACCAAAGGGGTTGGGTCTAGGAACCCCCAAACCGGTACGATCAAAAAATTTACGTCACAGGGAAATTTCACTCCAGAAAGATCCCAGGGAATCAGTGAAAAAAGTGAATTGGAAATAAGTCTGGATAATAGCCCGAGACTTTCCCTGGGTCCGGTGTATAAAAGTCAACAATTAATGGAAGGCATTGAGTCGAGAGAAATTGAAAGGGACCTTCAAATACCAAATAAAAAGGAAATGGCGGAGATGTTTAAAAATCTGGAAATATCAATAAAGCAAGAGATGGGCACACTTCGGGAAGATTTGGAGCAATTGTTAACTAGGGTGGAGGAAACGGAGGAAAAAGTTCAAACACATGCCCAAATTATCCCAAACTTGAAAAAAGAGATAATAGATAATAGAAAGGACCTAAAAAGATTGCTGTATATGATGGAACAACAAGAAAACAGAGCAAGGAGAAATAATCTAAGAGTAAGAGGAGTCCCAGAGTTGACCTTGGGGGAAGATTTAAAAGAGTTAATTGGTAAAATTTTGACCTCCATAATGGATAATCAGGACGTGGCGATATGTAAACTGGATGAAGTATATAGGATAGGGAAGTATCAATGAGACAAAGGATTAGAAAAACCAAGAGACATAATTGTCAAATTTCATAACCACGGTGATAAAGAAGAGATATGGAAAAAGGTAAAAGGAAGAACAAGTATTGTATATGGGGGGAAAAACATCCAAATTTTTGCGGACTTAACAGCAGAGACTTTGAGAAAAAAGAGATCGCTGAAACCCTTATTAGAAGTGCTGAAAAAGCATAATGTGAACTATAGATGGGGTCGTACAGCGGGGTTAATTGGTTGGAGGGAAGGAATTACAGCGGTCCTGAGGTTCCCAGAAGATGTGGGGGATTTTTGTGATAAATTTGGCATACAGAAACCAGAGATTCCGGGTTGGGAAGTGGAGGAGGGAGAGTTATATAATTTGGAGGAAGAAAATTGGCAGCCAGTTAGAAAAAGAAAAGCAATGGATAAAGGGACACGGGGGAGGAGGGGGGGGGTGCAGTCATGGGAGGAGTTGAACCCCTAAGGTAGGGATCTGAGGTGGATAAAGATCCAAAGGCAGAGGAGGCCTAGAGGGGATGGTATGGGGGGGAGAGGGGGGGTGGTGGGATGTGGGGGGGGGGAGGGTGGTGAGATGGGGAGTGGGGGGGGCTGGACGGGTAATACTCTGCATAGGAGGGGTAAGTGTAAGAGGACGGGTGGAGGAAAGAGAGAGAAAAGAAAGAGGAGGACAACATGGAAGAAATTCAGTTTGTAACTTTTAATGTAAAGGGGCTAAGCTGCCCTGGAAAGAGATTTAGATTATTTAAGGAGTTACAACATAGGACAGCCTCAGTGGTTCTTTTGCAGGAGACACATTTGGATTTGGAATGTAAGATTAGGCTGCGGTCAAGATATTTTCCGACATGGTATTATGCGGATTCACCAATTAGAAGAGCAAAAGGGGTAGCTATAGGGTTTGCAAAAAATATTAGGTTTGAAGTGGAGAAGAGAATAACAGACCCAGAGGGCAGGTTTTTGTTTTTAAGGGGTAAGTTGCAGGATATTGATTGTACAGTTGCTAGTATATATTGCCCAAATAAGAAACCAGAGATATTCCTAAGGGAAGTATTGCAGAGGCTGATGGATTTTAAAAGAGGTCGATTGATAGTAGCGGGGGACTTTAATCTTTGTATGGATCCACGGCTGGATACTACCTCCCATGCGAGGAAAGAGGAGTATAGGTCCCTGAGATTATTAAAGAAATCATTGAATAAGTGTCAGTTGGTGGATATATGGAGAATCAGGCATATGAAAGATAGAGATTATACATTTTATTTGCATGTTCATGAGACTTACTCTAGATTGGATTACGTATTGGTAGAACATCAATTTATAGACTCCATGGTAGAGGTTATGATTGGAGGGAGTTCTATCTCAGACCACTCTCCGGTTGCAATGAAGTTAAGATGGGGTAGAGAGGACAGAGGTGGTTTTGTGTGGTGGATGAATGAGGCACTTCTTTTGGATGAGGAGATCGATCGAAAGATTAAAACAGAAATTGAAAGATATTTTGAAGAGAATGATAATGAGGAAGTGTCGGTTGCAACATTGTGGGAAGCCCATAAAGCCTATATCAGAGGATTACTTATTGCAATAGGGGCAAAAAAGAAAAGAGAAAGGAGAGAAAAGATCAATAGACTTTTAAATGAAATATCTGATCTAGAACAGGCCCATAAAAGGAATATCTTGAAAGAATTAAGGCAGAAGATAACAAAAAAGAAAGATGAATTAGAGAGGGCAATAGAGGAAGAAAAAAGAAGAGTCTTTAATAAGTTAACAAGTGAAAGGTATAGATGGGGAGATAGGCCGGGAAAACATCTAATGAGGGCGTTGAGGGAAAAGAAAAATAGGAATTACCGTATTTTCTGGCGTATAAGACGACTTTTTACCCCTTGAAAATCTTCTCAAAAGTCGGGGGTCGTCTTATACGCCGGTAACGGCATGCTGACACTTTTCAGGGGGGCGGCGCGGTGCCGCCACCGTCCCTCCCCCTTCCAACAGAAGGGAAACTAAGTACAGGGGTGGGCAGGGGCTGCTGTCTCTTACCTGGCTCCGGTCCCGCGACGATCCGGTCCAGGAAGCGCGGCTGCTCCTTCCTTCGGTTCGTCCACTGGATGTTCGCGTGGCTGCTCGGCTCCGCCTCCTCACCGGTGATTGGCCGCCAGAACTGTAGCTCAGGAAAGGCACACAGGCGGCCAATCACCGGCGAGGAGGCGGAGCTGAGCGGCCCCGCAAAAATCGAGTGGAGACGCAGGTAAGTGTGCCGTGCTTAGATGCTGCTGCAACCACATATGCTGGCTGCAGCAGCACCATACTGGAACACCCCTGTTTACAAGCAAGTGTCAGTGGGAGGAATAGTGCCCCATCGTTGGTGTCTATGATACCAATGATGGGGCATTATTCCTCCCACTGACACCAACGATGGAGCACTTTTCCTCCCCCCCACTGACACCAACGATGGGGCACTATTCCTCCCCCCCCCCCACTGACACCAACGATTGGGCACTATTCCTCCCCCCCCACTGACACCAATGATGGGGCACTATTCCACCCCCCTAATGACACCAATGATGGGGCACTATTCCACCCCCCCCCACTGACACCAATGATGGGATACTATTCCTCCCCCCCCACTGACACCAACGATGGGGCACTATTCCTCCCCCCCCCCCCCACTGACACCAATGATGGGATACTATTCCTCCCACTGACACCAAAGATGGGGACCTATTCCACTGACACCGATGGGGTGCTATTCCCCCCAATGATACTAATAATGGGGCACTATTCCTGCCACTGATACCAATGATGGGGCACTATTCCTCCCACTGACACCAATGATGGGGCATTATTCCTCCCACTGACACCAATGATGGGGCACTATTCCTCCCACTGACACCAATGATGGGGCACTATTCCTCCCACTAACACCAATGATGGGGCACTATTCCTGCCACTGACACCAATGATGGGGTGCTATTCCTCCCACTGACACCAATGATGGGGCACTATTCCTCCCACTGACACCAATGATGGGGCACTATTCCGGCCACTGATACTAATGATGGGGTGTTATTCCTCCCACTGACACCAATGATGGGGCACTATTCCTGCCACTGATACTAATGATGGGGCACTATTCCTGCCACTGATACTAATGATGGGGCACTATTCCTGCCACTGATACCAATGATGGGGCACTATTCCTCCCACTGACACCAATGATGGGGCACTATTCCTCCCACTGATACCAATGATGGGGCACTATTCCTCCCACTGATACCAATGATGGGGCACTATTCCTCCCACTGACACCAATGATGGGGCACTATTCCTCCCACTGACACCAATGATGGGGCACTATTCCTCCCACTGACACCAATGATGGGGCACTATTCCTCCCACTGACACCAATGATGGTGCACTATTCCTGCCACGGATACTAATGATGGGGTGTTATTCCTCCCACTGACACCAATGATGGGGCACTATTCCTGCCACTGATACCAATGATGGGGCACTATTCCTCCCACTGACACCAATGATGGGGTACTATTCCTCCCACTGACACCAATGATGGGGCACTATTCCTCCCACTAATACCAATGATGGGGCACTATTCCTCCCACTAATACCAATGATGGGGCACTATTCGTCCCACTGACACCAATGATGGGGCACGATTCTTCCCACTGGTGTGCACTGGAAGAGGGGTAGTCTTATACGGCGAGTATAGCCCAAACACTACATTTTAAACAGGAAAAGTAGGGGGTCGTCTTATACGCCCAGTTGTCTTATACGCCGGAAAATACGGTATATAGAAAAAATAAGAAACTCCAAGGGTGAAATGGTCCATTCAACTAAAAGAATAGCTAGAGTTTTTAAAGATTATTATAGTGAACTATACAACATTATACCCCAGGACACCCCCAATAATATTGATACAGTAAATAAAGAAAAAAGAAGTATATTTTTAAAAAATGCAGGTCTAACAAAACTAAGTAAAATCCAACTGAATTCCTTGGATTCAGAAATTACGTCAGAAGAAATAGAAATAGCATTGAAGGATACAGTGGTGGGGAAAAGTCCGGGCCCAGATGGGTTTACTGTAAAATACTATAAAAAATATAAAGAGTTACTAATACCCAGATTGAAGACATATATGAATGCCCTGGGAGACAAGTTGGAAGTTAGGGGACAGTCCTTACAGGCCAATATAGTTTTAATTCACAATGAAGATAAAGACCCTTCTCAGTGTGCAAGTTATAGACCTATTGCGCTGTTGAATGTTGACACTAAATTGTTTGCAAAAGTTCTGGCAAACAGGCTTAAGGTCTTGTTGCCAGAATGGATACATGGGGATCAGGTGGGATTTGTCCCGGGAAGAGAGGGTAGAGACAACGGATTAAGATCATTGTTGCTTATACAAGAGGGGAAAAAAGGAAAGACCCCAGTAATATTACTATCAATTGATGCAGAGAAAGCATTCGATAGAGTGAACTGGAGTTTTATGATGGACACCTTGGTGGAGATAGGGTTGGGGGATAGAATTAGGAAGTGGATTGGTAATTTATATAAAAGGCCCCACAGCCACTGTCATGGTAAATGGAGGAAGATCAGAGCTCTTTAGGATGTCAAATGGAACTAGACAGGGATGACCCCTATCCCCATTGTTGTTTGTCTTGTCCCTGGAGCCATTGTTGTCAATGATAAGAAAGAATATTAATATAAAAGGAATAAAGATAGGTGATAGAGAACATAAGGTAGCGGCCTACGCGGACGATTTATTGTTTTTCGTTGGAAACCCTCGCATTTCTCTACCAAACTTAATGAAAATACTGAAAGAGTATGGGGAAATATCAAACTTAAAAATTAATCCAACAAAATCTGAAATTTTAAATATAAATCTTAAAAATAGTGAAAAAGAAAAAATACAAGAAGAATTCCCCTTTGTGTGGAGAGAGAAAGAATTAAAGTATCTTGGGGTAAAATTGTCTGCTTCAATTAATAATATGTATAAGAATAATTATATTTCACTTTTAAACGAGATAAAAGAGGAATTGAAGAGGTTGGGAACTGGAAATCCGTCTTGGATGGGCCGTATAAATTTGATAAAAATGATAATTTTGCCCAAAGTCTTGTACAAGTTTCAAATGATCCCAATTAAACTTCCAGGTTTTTTTCAGGACACTAAGGAAAATGTTGTTGGGGTATATATGGAGGAAAAAAAACCCGAGGATACGCTATGAAACGCTGACTAGAATTAAAGAGAGAGGAGGCCTAGGGCTCCCAGATTTCAAGAGATATTATAAAGCGATCTTGATCGCGAGAATCTTTGACTGGACTCATAACCCAGGGAAAAGTTGGGTCAAAATTGAAAATATATTGAGTGGGTCCAATCTGAATAGAATTATATGGTTACCTACACATCATAGAGGTCTAGATGTTAACACAAGTATATACACTTCTATTGTTTTAAAAGTCTGGCAGATGTTACACAGACAAAAGGGTTGGGTTTTTAACTCACAGTTAATGCCACTTAAAAATACAGATTACTTTGCACCTGGGAAGGAAGATATCACAGGGAATTGGATTATTAAACAGGACGCGCAACTGAGAGATATAATGGTGGGTGAGGAACTAAGATCTTATAGAGAGATGGAGAAATTAAAGGGAGAGGTTTTTAGCAGAATGGACGAGGTTCGATACCACCAATTAAAACACTTTTTTGAGAGTCTCCCAAAATCGGTGAGAATTAGAAAGGAGTGGAATTTATTTGAAAGTTTATTAGATACACGGGGAGATGGGAGACACGGAGTTGCCAAAATATATAGAATCTTAACGGCACTAGACACTGACACAACACTAACTTATGTAGAGAAATGGGAAAAAGATATGGGCAGGGAGATCGATGAGGAACAGCAGAGGAAAATGTTTAGATTAACCACTTCCCGTCCGGCCGCTGTTTATAAACGGCAGGACGGGACACCTACAGGAGCGGGTTGCCGTCTCTAAACAGGACCTTGTATCTGAGGCTCGTGCGCGGCTCCGAGAGCGCGCACCCGCGAGCCCGATGATCGCCGAGTCCGACGGACACGGTGGATTACGTGACATGGTATGGGACCAATGAAATCGGTCCCATACCATGTGATCAGCTGTGTCCAATAAGGACACAGCTTAAGTGTCAACAAAAGCCGCATGGTGCAGCTTCCGCCTCCTTCTCCTCTCACGGAGTTGTCTGTGAGAGGAGAAACAGCGAAGAAGAGGGTTGTAGCTAACTGCCCTCCACCTCAGTGACACCTGATCGCCCCTAAAGTGTCCCTGATCGCCCCAAAAGTGTCCCTGATCGCCCCTAAAGTGGCCCTGATCACCCCAACAAGTGGCCCTGATCGCCCCCACAAGTGGCCCTGATCGCCCCCACAAGTGGCCCTGATTGCCCCCACAAGTGTCCCTGATTGCCCCAAGTAGCCCTGATTGCCCCAAGTGACCCTGATTGCCCACAAGTGTTCCTGATCGCCACAGTGTCCCTGATCGTCACAGTATCCCTGATCGCCGCAGTGGCCAAGCAGTGTCCCTGATCGTCACACAAGTGGCCCAGCAGTATCGCCGCAGTGGCCAAGCAGTGTCCCTGATTGCCACACAAGTGGCCCAGAAGTGTCCCTGATTGCCGCAGTGGCCCAGCAGTGTCCCTGATCACCGCAGTGTCCCTGATTGCCGCACAATTGGCCCAGCAGTGTCCCTGATCGCCGCAGTGGCCCAGCAGTGTCCCTGATCACCGCAGTGTCCCTGATTGCCGCACAAGTGGTCCAGCAGTGTTCCTGATCGCCACAGTGTCCCTGATTGCCGCACAAGTGGTCCAGCAGTGTCCCTGATTGCCGCAGTGTCCCTGATTGCCGCAGTGGCCCAGCAGTGTCCCTGATCGCCACACAAGTGGCCCAGCAGTGTCCCTGATCGCCGCAAAAGTAACCCAGCATTGTCCCCGATTGCCGCACAAGTGGTCCAGCAGTGTCCCTGATCACCACAGTGGCCCAGCAGTGTCCCTGATCACCGCAGTGTCCCTGATTGCCGCACATGTGATCCAGCAGTGTCCCTGATCGCCGCAGTGGCCCTGATTGCCGCAGTGGCCCAGCAGTGTCCCTGACCACCACACAAGTGGCCCAGCAGTGTCCCTGATCACCGCATTGGCCCAGCAGTGTTCCTGATCACCACACAAGTGGCCCAGCAGTGTCCCTGATCACCGCATTGGCCCAGCAGTGTTCCTGATCACCACACAATTGGCCCAGCAGTGTCCCTGATCCCCACATAGGCCCAGCAGTGTTCCTGATCACCACACAAGTGGCCCAGCAGTGTCCCTGATCGCCGGATAAGTGGTCCAGCAGTGCCCCTGATCACCGAAGTGTCCCTGATCACCGCAGTAGTCCAGCAGTGTTTCTGATTGCCACACAAGTGGCCCAGCAGTGTCCTGATCATCGCAGTGGCCCAGCAGTGTCCCTGATCGCCGCAGAAGTGGTCCAGCAGTGTCCCTGATCGCCACCGCAGTGTCCCTGATCACCGCAGTGTCCCCGATTGCTGCACAAGTGGTCCAGCAGTGTCCCTGATCACCGCAGTGTCCCTGATTGCCGCAGTGGCCCAGATCACCACACAAGTGGCCCGGCAGTGTCCCTGATCACCACACAAGTGGCCAGCAGTGTCCCTGATCGCCGGACAAGTGGTCCAGCAGTGCCCCTGATCACCGCAGTGTCCCTGATCACCGCAGTTGCCCAGCAGTGTTTCTGATCGCCACACAAGTGGCCCAGCAGTGTCCTGATCATCGCAGTGGCCCAGCAGTGTCCATGGTCGCCGCACAAGTGGTCCAGCAGTGTCCCTGATCGCCACAGTGTCCCTGATTGCCACAGTGTCCCTGATCGCCACACAAGTGGCCCAGCCGTGTCCCTGATCACCGCAGTGGCCCAGCAGTGTCCCTGATCACCATACAGTGGCCCAATCAGTGTCCCTGATCACCTTACAGTGTGCCTGTTCATAAAGTGTCCCTGATCTCTGCCACACCAGTGGATCCTGTTCACTGCCATCGTCTGTGAGGAGAGAGATCCAGTACAGCTAACTGTGAGTAATTTTCAGCCTTTGCACAGAGTTTACACACACTCACAAAACATTGCCAGCCACCTCACTGTATCTCTGATTTTTGCCCAACAGTGACTAGTGTGAACCAACTGCAGCCAGATATCTGTCCCTCACTGCAACACCATCCTGATCACTGCCATACCAGTGGGTCCTGATCAGTGTCAAAAATATGGCCAAAAGATCATATACAAGCGAGGAGGCATTTCAAATTCTGAGTATGACAGATGAGAGTGACGGAGAACTTAAAACATACCTTGGGGTGTTTGCTTTCCAAAATGGGGTCTTTTTATGGATAATTCCATTGTCCTGATGCTCCAGGACCTCCAAAACAGCAATAGGTAGTTTAGAAATTAGATGTGCGATCTTTGCCCTTAGAACGCTAACAAGTGCTTATTGGATGTGGAACCCCTCTATGTGGCCAGACTGTGAAAAAGTCTCACACATTTGGTATCACCATATTCAAGAAGAGTTAAAATTACACCCCAAAACACATTTTCTAACTCTTCTTGAATATGGTGATACCAAATGTGTGAGACTTTTTCACAGTCTGGCCACATAGAGGGGTTCCACATCCAATAAGCACCTGTTAGCGTTCTAAGGGCAAAAATTACACATCTAATTTCTTGACTACCTATTGCCGTTTTGGAGGTCCTGGAGCATCAGGGCAATGAAATTATCCGCAAAATGACCCCATTTTGGAAAGCAAACACTCCAAGGTATGTTTTAAGAGGCATGCAGAGTCTTCTGAAGACTTCATTTTTTGCCACAAGTTTTTGGAAAATGCGAAAAGAAAATGAAAATGTATTTTTTTCTACACAAAGTTGTCAATCTATGAGTTATTTCTAATACACTGCATAGGCATACTTAAAATTACACCCCAAAACACATTTTCTAAGTATGCCTATGCAGTGTATTAGAAATAACTCATAGATTGACAACTTTGTGTAGAAAAAAATACATTTTCATTTTCTTTTCGCATTTTCCAAAAACTTGTGGCAAAAAATGAAGTCTTCAGAAGACTCTGCATGCCTCTTAAAACATACCTTGGAGTGTTTGCTTTCCAAAATGGGGTCATTTTGCGGATAATTCCATTGCCCTGATGCTCCAGGACCTCCAAAACGGCAATAGGTAGTCAAGAAATTAGATGTGTAATTTTTGCCCTTAGAACGCTAACAGGTGCTTATTGGATGTGGAACCCCTCTATGGGGCCAGACTGTGAAAAAGTCTCACACATTTGGTATCGCCATATTCAGCAGGAGTTAAAGAATGCGTTTTGAGGTATCATTTTAAGTATGCCTATGCTGTGTAATAGAAATATCTCATAGATTGACAACTTTGCGTAAAAAAAAATACATTTTCATTTTCTTTTCACATTTTCCAAAAACATGTGGCAAAAAATGAAGTCTTCAGAGGACTCCCCATGCCTCTTAAAACATACCTTGAGGTGTTTTCTTTCGAAAATGGGGTCATTTTGTGGGTAATTCAATTGTCCTGGTGCTCCAGGACCTCCAAAACTGTGATAGACAGTCAAGAAATTAGATGTGTAATTTTTGCCCCTAGAACGCCTAAGGGTGCTTATTGGATGTGGGGCCCTTCTATGTGGTTAGGCTGTGAAAAAGTTTTACACATGTGGTATCGCCATACTCAGGATGAGTAGCAGAATGTGTTTTGGGGTGTAATTGCAAGTATGCCTATGCCGTGTGAGAGAAAGAACTTGTTAAATGACAACTTTGTGGGAAAAAAAAAAAGAATTTTTTTTACTTTCATCATTTCCTTAAAAAATTGGCAAAAAATTACAACTTCAAAAAACTCCCCATGCCTCTCATTAAATACCTCAGACTGTCTACTTTCCAAAAAGGGGTCGTTTGGGGGGTATTTGTACTGTCCTGGCATTTTAGGGCCCCAAGAAATTATATAGGTAGTCCGTGCATCAGGATTGATACATTTTCAAATATATCAAATATATATACCGTGGTCTGTGGACTCTATAACTTTCACAAAGACTAAATAATACACACTGATTTGGGTTATGTCTACCAACAAAATGTAGCACAATGGATTTTGGCCTAAATTTATGAAGAAAGTATATTTATTTGCAAAATTTAGTATCAAATACTAAGAAAAACATGTTTTTTTTCAAAATTTTCAGTCTTTTTTCATTTTTCTAGCAAAAAATAAAAACCCCAGTGATGATTAAATACCACCAAATTAAAGCTCTATTTGTTTGAAAAAAATGATAATAATTTCATTTAGATACAGTGTTGTATGCCTGAGTAATTGTCATTCACAATGTGAGAGCGCCGAAAGCTGAAAATTGGCCTGGACAGGAAGGGGGTAAAAGTGTCCAGACAGGAAGTGGTTAATTCACGAAAATATTAGTATGAGAGAAGTAGAATTAAATTATAAGTGTTTAGTTAGATGGCACATTGCACCGATTGTGGAGCACAAGATGAATGGGGAGAACTCTCCACTATGTTGGAGAGGTTGTGGAGAAGTGGGGACACTATATCACATTTGGTGGGAATGTTCAAAGATACAGGTGTTCTGGGGGAAAATCTTCCATTTAATGAGGAAAATTACTAAGATCGATATTAGATTGGATCCAGAGTTATGTCTTCTTCATATCTCTGAGCTTACAGTGAGATCATATAAGGATTCAGGGATTTGGTACTTTCTGAGTGCAGCCAAAAGCTTGATTCCTAAGTTTTGGAAAAAAAGGGAGGTGCCGACGGCAGAAGATTGGTTGATCAGAACGAATCAGTTATGTGAGATGGACTTTATTACACACACATAGACGGGATGGAGATGTACCATAAAAAGTGGGGAAAATGGGAAGAATTTAGACAGAAAGTGAAATATAGTTGATTTATACCTCTTGAAACGAATAATGTATTTTAGAAATGAGTTTTAGGAAGAAAAGGATAGTGCTATATATATATATATATACAGTGGGGATCGAAAGTTTGGGCACCCCAGCTAAAAATTTGTAATAATGTGCATAAAGAAGCCAAGGAAAGATGGAAAAATCTTTAAAAGGCATCAAATTACAGATTAGACATTCTTATAATATGTCAACAAAAGTTAGATTTTATTTCCATCATTTACACTTTCAAAATAACAGAAAACAAAAAAATGGCGTCTGCAAAAGTTTGGGCACCCTGCAGAGTTAATATCTTGTACTGCCCCCTTTGGCAAGTATCACAGCTTGTAAACGCTTTTTGTAGCCAGCCAAGAGTCTTTAAATTCTTGTTTGAAGTATCTTTGCCCATTCTTCCTTACAAAAGTCTTCCAGTTCTTTGAGATTTCTGGGCTGTCTGTCACGCACTGCTCTTTTAAGGTCTATCCATAGATTTTCAATTATGTTGAGGTAAGGACATTGTGAAGGCCATGGCAAAACCTTCAGTTTACGCCTCTTGATGTAATCCCCCGTGGATTTTGAGGTGTGCTTAGGATAATTATCCATTTGTAGAAGCCATCCTCTATTTAACTTCAGCTTTTTCACAGATGGCATCAAGTTACCATCCAAAATTTGCTGAAATTTTATTGAATCCATTTTTCCTTCTACTCGTGAGATGTTCCCTGTGCCACTGGCTGCAACACAACCCCAAAGCATGATTGATCCAACCCCATGCTTAACAGTTGGACAGAGGTTCTTTTCATTAAATTCTGTGCCTCTTCTTCTCCAAACGTACCTTTGCTCATTCCGGCCAAAAAGTTCAATTTTAACCTCATCGGTCCACAGAACTTGTTTCCAAAATGCATCAGGCTTGTCTATATGTTCATTTGCAAAGTTCAAACGATGATTTTTGTGGTGAGGACGTAGAAGAGGTTTTCTTCTGATGACTCTTCCATGAAGACCATATTTGTACAGGTATCTCTTTATAGTGGAATAGTGTACCACAACTCCAGTGTCTGCCAGATCTTTCTGGAGGGATCGTGCAGTCAAACGTGGGTTTTGAATTGTTTTTCTCACAATCCTGCGAACTGTTCTGTCTGATATTTTTCTTGGTCTTCCAGATCTTGCTTTAACTTCCACTGTTCCTGATGACTGCCATTTCTTAATTACATTCCGAACAGAGGATATTGACATCTGAAAACGCTTTGCTATCTTCTTATAGCCTTCTCCAGCTTTGTGAGCGTCAACTATTTTCAGTTTCAGTTTTCTAGACAACTGCTTAGAAGAACCCATGGTGCTGATTGTTGGGGCAAGGTCAGATGAGTCTGGGCATTTAAAATCTTTGAGATTGACATCACCTGGTCTTCCCAGACGATGATTGAGAACAATCCATGACACTGGCAGGTCTCAGCTTGGCAAAGGGGGCAGTGCATGCTATAAATTCTGCAGGGTGCCCAAACTTTTGCAGACGCCATTTTTTTGTTTTCTGTTATTTTGAAAGTGTAAATGATGGAAATAAAATCTAACTTTTGTTGACATATTATAAGAATGTCTAATCTGTAATTTGATGCCTTTTGGAGATTTTTCCATCTTTGCTTGGCTTCTTTATGCACATTAATACAAATTTTTAGCTGGGGTGCCCAAACTTTCGATCCCCACTGTATATATATATATATATTTTTTTTCTCTCTCTCTCTTGGATTAGAAAAGAAAAGGCAGAGTGGGATGGAGGGGGGAGGGGGGATACGAGGATGGGTGTGGGCGGGGAGGGGCTTAGGAGGGAATTAGGGTTGTGGGAATTAAATAAATTATGAGGAATATAATGATTATTTAATGAAGAAAATGTTTGTTAATTATATCTGATTGAAAACCAATAAATATTTATAAAAATACCTTTACCTTTACACGTGCTCCCAACATCGGAACAGACACCTTCTTGTAAGCACCGTGCATGGCCCCTTAAGACGTTAAAGACCCGCTTTAGGGAAAAATATTGTATTTTGGATAGTATTCTCGGTACACAATAACTGACTAAAAAGTGTTCCCAGTGTTGGGCCTTAAAAAATTAACTCCTGAAGGAATTAAAAACATAAATACAGATCCATACTTGCATGTCTAAATCCTCAGCCTCCCCCGATTCCTGTAACAGTAAAACCCCATATTCAAACAAACCGACTAATTACACTTCCCAGGAGACTGTGACATATTTGATGTGTTCAGTGCTTGCTGTTAAGTGGCAACATTCAATGAAAGCTGCATACGGAGTCCCCTCTTTAATCGCATACATTGCACAGAAATGACAAATTCCAGTAGGTGGCAGAGAAAGGTCTCCGCTTAAGTAACTGATCATAGTTTAAAGTGGACCCAAATAACAAGCAGACAATCAGCACATTAAACAGATATAGAGCAAGAACACGATGAAGTCAAACTACTAAGATTTTAACACGAACCTTCAGTCCCAGTTATACGGGTTGGACAAAATTATGGAAACACTAGGTAAAAGAACAAAATCATTAGCTACTATAGTATCCCTGGGCGACTGTGGCGCCCAGGGAAGGTGTGAAACCTTGTCTGCATCCTCGCCAAACCGTGATTTGACAACACCAGCTGCGTGAATTCAGAGCATTGTCAGCTTGGTAAATGGCGCGGTCTTCGGGAAACAATGTCTGCACCATGGGGTGCACATAGTCTGCCACAATGTGTACATAGTCACTGGCAGTGACTCTATCTTTCAATGTGACAATGGGACCTGCAGAATACCAAGATATGGCTGCCCAAACATCGTTTTTCCAGAAACTGTATATGCCGCCATAACCTTTGATATTGTACCTCGTGACACGGCAAAAAAATTGGCAACTTCAGTCACAGAGGCACCAGCTAAATGGCACCAACAATTTGCCCACTTTGAAGCTCAGTAAGCTCTGACATGACTCCATATTACTAGCTGCGCACGCAGTAAATGACAGACGTGAGGCTTTCCACCTGTTAGCTAGGTGTCTCATCACACAGCGGAAGCAAAAGAATGTTACATCACTTCCGCTTTCAATGCAAACCATGTTGTCACTTTCACACCTGCAAATCATGTAGTGTTTCCATATTTTTATCTAATTCCTGAACTTTTTTTTTTTTATTTTTTTTTATTTTTTATTTTAGGAGAACACACCCCATGCTTCTGCCTTCCTCGCTTAGGCAAGAATGACATCCTCCCCACCCCACCTGAAGCCCCCTAGGATACCAACATCAGGTATCCCAGGTGGCTTTGGGGCTATGTACAATACGCTGTGCATGTGCAGTGGAGTGTAAAGTGAGGTGCTGCTCTAATAACTAAACTATATGTAAATCCCAATGTGAATAAGTGGTGAACAGTAAATAAATGAGTGAACAATACTATAATACCCAGTGACTATATTAACAGCATAAGTGACATCAACCCCAAGCTAAACATCTACACCACCTTTCTTAAATGAGTTAAATGAACATAAAAAAATCTATAAATACAATAATTAAATACACATACATAGATTGAAAGCCGTGGTACTGAATATGCGCCTATTACACAACACCAGTAAATACATATCATGTGGGGACATAAACGCATGTATGCTTCACATGCCCAAAACCAACTGATGTGAAAGAAATGGCAGTGATCCCACTAAGGGATAAGAAACAAAGTGAATCAGTGAAACCACTCCTTGCAGTAAACGTACAAAAAGGGAAGAGGAATCAGAATATAAACGCATGTATACCTACATGCTCAAGGATAACTGGTGAATAAGAACAATAGCAGTGATCCCACTAAGGGACAAACAAAGTGAATCCGTGAAACCACAAATTGTGGTACTTGTGAAAAAAGAAAGAAGTCAGGCTCACCGCCTGTAAATCACTAACAATCACTAAATGTACACAATTGTGACCCCCCTACTGGGGATAAGTGAACAGAAAAATAGGCTATAGTGCCTATAAATAATGAAGGGATTTGTAACCCCAAATGGGGGGTTCTGAATAAGCAGAGAAATAAGTGACGGCAAACAGAGCCTCACACTCTCCGTGTATCCACAAACATAAATAAACATGGATAATCCACCAATCAACATGAACAAAAAAACCAAAACACAAAATTATTAACGTGTCCTAAAAGGTGAAATAAATGTCCAATCTATAAAAGGTGTCCAGAACCATCCATATGGTGGAGGTGTTCTGTAGTCCTGTGATCACCATAAATGTGCAACAGGATACTATAAATCCCACTCTAGGTGCAATGGCCCCTCACCTCCATGCGGTGACCCTGCAGGGTTAAAACACCTTATGGTAATCAAACACCACTAAGGTTGAAGTTATCGCTATCTCATCCCAACTGAGCCATCACTTCTAGGACCACTGAGAGGAGGCTGCATGCAGGACCTTGCCCACCAGAGAGGGAACTGACACAGCGGTGGACCTGACATCCGTTGGAGAGAGTCCGGGTTCCAGACCGGTGGTGTTTGATTATCATAAGGTGTTTTAACCCTGCAGGGTCACCGCATGGAGGTGAGGGGCCATTGCACCTAGAGTGGGATTTATAGTATCCTGTTGCACATTTATGGTGATCACAGGACTACAGAACACCTCAACCATTTGGATGGTTCTGGACACCTTCTATAGATTGGACATTTATTTCACCTTTTAGGACACGTTAATAATTTTGTGTTTTGGTTTTTCTGTTCATGTTGATTGGTCTATTATCCACTGTTTATTTATGTTTGTGGATACACGGAGAGTGTGAGGCACTGTTTGCCGTCACTTATTTCTCTGCTTATTCAGAACCCCCCATTTGGGGTTACAAATCCCTTCATTATTTATAGGTTTTCTGTTCACTTATCCCCAGTAGGGGGGTCACAATTGTGTACATTTAGTGATTGTTAGTGATTTACAGGCCGTGAGCCTGACTTCTTTCTTTTTTCACAAGTACCACAATTTGTGGTTTCACGGATTCACTTTGTTTGTCCCTTAGTGGGATCACTGCTATTGTTCTTATTCACCAGTTAACCTTGAGCATGTAGGTATACATGCGTTTATAATCTGATTCCTCTTCCCTTTTTCGTACGTTTACCACAAGGAGTGGTTTCACTGATTCACTTTGTTTCTTATCCCTTAGTGGGATCACTGCCATTTCTTTCACATCAGTTGGTTTTGGGAATGTAATGCATACATGCGTTTATGTCACCACATGATATGTATTTACTGGTGTTGTGTAATAGGCGCATATCCAGTACCACGGCATTCATTATATGTATGTGTATTTAATTATTGTATTTATAGATTTTTTTATGTTGATTTCACCCATTTAGGAGAGGCGGTGTAGATGTTTAGTTTGGGGTTGATGTCACTTATGCTGTTAATATAGTCACTGGGTATTATAGTATTGTTCACTCATTTATTTACTGTTCATCACTTATTCACATTGGGATTTACATATAGTTTAGTTATTAGAGCAGCACCTCAATTTACACTTTGGATTGTCCATTTCTGGTAGATGGTTAGGTACTAGCAGCTTTAGCCACAGGTTCACCTAAGCACAGGAGGACTACGAATATTGTCTATGCTCAGTGGAGTGTCATCGGGAGCTGCTTGCTAGGACCTGGAAGAGAAAGCTGTCTCCAATGATGGCGGCACAAGGCCCTGTGGGTTCAGCTTTCAGCAGATTACAGCAGGGCAATGCTGCAGTTGATGGCTGGGTATGTTATTTAAGTTCACCCCAGCACACAAGGTAGGAGGGGGTTTACAGTAAAATTAAACCTGGGGGGGGTTAAGTTCCACTTTAACCTGTTGTCACCCAAATTACACATATTTGCAGCCGCAAGGGCGGGCTTTAACACCCACACATGTGCGTTGTTGGGCAGCCAATGTTTCTGTGCTGAGAACAAGCTCACTGCAAGCTCCCAGCACAGACACTGGGCTGTCAAAGACAGCTCTCGACCCTCACTAATAATCCATAGCCAGTGGAACGACTCCTGATCATGTGACCACTATGACAGCCAAACACAGTAGTCACATGATCGAAAATCTTCCCGCCCCCCAGAACTTTGTACAAGGACACCGGAGCAGGCGGAAAAGGGTTAAAGGGACTTCAGATGAGACATTTTTGTGGTCATTTAGCTCGTGAGATAAACAATATAAAGTCAAAGACACAACAAACTGACCTTTTCTGCTAGCCAGCCCATGTGCCGAATTTCATGACTTCCAGAGATTCCGTTTTTTCTCAGCTGAGTTTGGACTTCGGCCATCACCTTGGGAAGAAGTTCTGTCACCACCCCATGAATTGCGTTGAACCAGGTCTGGGCCTCCGCAGGATCTTTTGCTCGCAGCACCGCAGTATGCTTGGCATCAGGTGAATGCAGTTCTAGATGTCTGCAATACAGAACACATGCGTTTACAGCGGGAAATCCCAGGATCTTCTTATAATCCCCTGTTCATAGCTCTGGAGTTTTAGGATATTTTGCCACACACAGTTGAATAAAAACTGTACATCTTTGGACTAATCTCCAGACAGATATAATAGACACAAATGAATGCAGCACTGTATTCATTAACCCCTTCTTCCCAGCCTTTTAAGAGATAGTAACACAGCAGCATCGTCACCTGTTTGCTCAGCTTCCGCACCATGTGATCACTGTGATTGGATGCCAAAGTGATTAGATAATTGGAAGCTCATCCTACCGGCTTCCAATTGTCAGTGACGATACTGTCAGAGTGCTGGGGGCATGCTGCCAACACAAAACAGGTATGTGTATACGAGGAGGCACAGAATACGGCCAATCTCTGTGCTGCCACATATATACATACATCTGACAGGAAGGGCTTAATAAATCTTGAAATGTGTGTTTTAATGCCACTAGTGGAAGTGCCTGAAATTGATTTGGTATCAGCCTCTTACTATGCAGCAGCACTGGAAGAAGAAGGGGCAGAACCGAGAGCCAATCAGGGGTGCTGCATGCACATGTACTAACATAGAACATACTGATAGGAGAAGAGATCAGAGAGATGACCTAATCAGTCTGCTGCTGTTGTTTCACCATCCAATCAGACGGTTGGGGGTGAACAGAGGACACCACTGTATTTCCTATCTGTAAGTAGTCTTGTCTGCTTGGCTGTGCTGTCTGGCAGAGCTGTGGAAATCCCAGCAATGAATGAACAGATATAAAAATCTTCTGACAGGCAAAACATTTCTCATATATGTATTTAGAGTACAGCTTGCTAGGACTGTGAGTGTACTCCATGCACCTAGAGATGACAGTATCCACCCTAACTGCTTTAAGGAACAACATGTACTGTATATAATAACAAAATAAATCACATATAATAACCATTACAGTCTGCCTAAGGTGGCAACAAACAGGCCCCAGAAATAAAAACTGGGCACCTCATCTGTGGGAATACAAAGAAACCAATGAGATGTAGATATGAGTGCGTTTTGTATGATTGTGCGCTCTTCTTTCTTCCTATTATGTAAGTACCGGTCGGGTTTTAATAAAGAACATTTTTTTATGGCAGAACATTATTGCAGATCCCTTTGGCTTTTCTTTGGAGAGACACTGCATACTGAATTTGTGAGGAAGGTTTGTTTTCTGCCCGGTATATTGTGTCTCCTGGAGGTTGGACGTTCATATGGATATAGCCAGTGTTGCTGAAAGGGATATACCTCTATATATAATATATCTCTAAAAATCTGAGTAACGGGTCATTCCAGACAAAGTGTAGAAAAACAGCGTACTTTGATTAAAAAGTTCATTGGAGAGGAGAAAACATATAAATAAGTGCAGAAACTGATAGGCTGCTCAGCTAAAATGATCTCAAATGCTGTAAAATGGAAACCAAAACGTGAAAGTAAACAGAAAACTGCCATTTGAATGGATCGAATGTATCAAAAGTCGCAGAGAGGTCAAGTAGTAAGAGTACGGAGTAGTGGTCATTGGTTGGGATGACTACGGAGTAGTGGTCATTGGTTGGGATGACTACGGAGTAGTGGTCATTGGTTGGGATGAGTACGGAGTAGTGGTCATTGGTTGGGATGAGTACGGAGTAGTGGTCATTGGTTGGGATGAGTACGGAGTAGTGGCCATTGGTTGGAATGAGTACGGAGTAGTGGCCATTGGTTGGGATGAGTACGGAGTAGTGGCCATTGGTTGGGATGAGTACGGAGTAGTGGTCATTGGTTGGGATGAGTACAGAGCAGTGGCCATTGGTTGGGATGAGTACGGAGCAGTGGCCATTGGTTGGGATGAGTATGGAGCAGTGGCCATTGGTTGGGATGAGTACAGAGTAGTGGCCATTGGTTGGGATGAGTACGGAGTAGTGGCCATTGTTTGGGATGAGTACGGAGTAGTGGCCATTGGTTGGGATGAGTACGGAGTAGTGGCCATTGGTTTTAGCAGTTAGTAGATCATTGGTGAGTTAGACTTTTGGTAAAAGATGGTAAAGACCTGTTCCTACCCAAACCCAGGCTCATGATATTTCCAAAGTTCTCGGTTGAGCTTGTCTTGTACTGCTTGAGAGATTACTGCAGAGTACGCTGCAACTTGCAAGCTCACTAGATAACAAAAGCATTTTTTGTGCAATTATTGAACAGGTATAACGGAACACTTTCAATTATTATCTAATAGATCAAAGGGGAACAAATAAGAGACGTTGTCTCCTAAACTGTATCTAGACCTAAATTGATGGCATGTTCAGATCAAAGGAAAGCTTATTGATATGCACATAAAAGAACACGTCCAAATACTTTATTCATGACAATAATATTGATAGGACATCCAGTATTTATCAGTGAAAAAGGCAAACACTGCTAGCAGGCTGCATTTACACTGCTGCAGGGGCTCCTGTGGAACAAGGCGAGACCCTGTTGTCAAGCTGACAGCCGGTCCAGGTGGATTTTGCTGGACAGAACATGACACCGTTGGTCTACAAGGTATGCCCAAAGTACAGTTACCCTGACATGGGCATGCATGGGCCCCTTAGGAAGCTGGGGCCTCAGGTAGTTGCCGGAACTACTCCAATGGAGATCTGACAAAGGTCATGCTGACTCTCTTCTTTTAAATGGAATGAATCAGAGATTTAGAACAGACAATTTATGACTGTGTTAATCTAAATACGTGTTTTGGGTTAGTGAATTGGAAGGTCCAAATATATAAACTGAAGCATTGTAAATCACACTGCATTTTTATGTAGCCTTTTATAGGACCATTAAAACAAGAAAGGCTCCCACCAGGAAAAAGTGTAGCCTGCAGCAGCTATTCTCATCCAGGGCTCCATGAAACCCTAGGATACCTCTAGAGCAGTGGCCTCAAAACTGCAGCACACGGACCGAATGTGGCCCTTTGTTTACTTTACATATGGCCCTTTAGGCACTATTCCTTCCACTGATATGAGATGCTATTCCTCCCACTGTGACCCACAGCAGAGAATTAATTCTTGACCCCAACAATGGCATACTATTCCTTCCACTGACACCAATGATGGAGCACTAATCCTTCCACTGACACCAATGACGGGACACTATTCATCCCTTTAACAGTAAAGATGGACCACTGTTTACTCCCAGTAATGCCAGGAGATTTTCTACTTCCACTGGCCACAGTCCGACCCCCCTAAAGTCTGAATGACAGTAAACTGGCCCTTTGTTTAGAAAGTTTGAAGACCCCTGCTTCAGAGCAGGGGTCTCCAAACTGTGGCCCTTTGCATACCTTTCTCTGGCCCTTGGGGTACTATTCCTCCCACTGATATGAGGCACTATTCCTCCCACTGACAATTGGGCAATAATTCCTGCACTGTCACCAACAGTAGGGAACCATTCCTCCAATTGAAACCAATGATGGAGCATTATACCTTCCACAGACACCAATTATGGAGCACGATTCCATCCACAGACATCAATGATGGAGCACTATTCCCTCCACAGACACCAATGATGGAGCACTATTTCCTCCACAGACACCAATGATGGAGCACTATTCCCTCCACAGACAACAATGATGGAGCACTATTCCCTCCACAGACATCAATGATGGAGCACTATTCCCTCCACAGACATCAATGATGGAGCACTATTCATTCCACAGACACCAATGATGGAGCACTATTCATTCCACAGACACCAATGATGGAGCACTATTCCCTCCACAGACATCAATGATGGAGCACTATTCCCTCCACAGACATCAATGACGGAGCACTATTCCCTCCACAGACACCAACGATGGAGCACTATTCCTTCCACAGACACCAATGATGGAGCATAAATTCGTTTTTAAACTTTACTTCACTATGGGCATTTTTTCTTGATCCCCTGTGGGGAGCACCTTTTCTCCCAGATATCGTTCTTGCACAGTGGAGGAACAGTGCTCTTTTGGTGGAGCAGTGATCGTTTTCTACCATCTAGTGGATTTCTTCTGCCCAGCTCTGTACCGTCGTGAGGATCTTCACTGACCAAGGGAATGCATCTACCCTTTCCATGCGGATGACTACTCTATGAGCTCCATCTTGGCTACATTGCACTTATAATGTGCACTTCTGGTTAGTGTGCATTGTTACCCTAGGTCACCGTTGTTGGGACTTTTTTTGATCACTTTTATCTATTGTGACACATTTATATATTCTCCTAGCGCTGCACTTTGATTTTATTTTCATGTGAGGATTATTTTGGTTATCCTGTGTGCCTCAGCTACATGTACATTTAAAGCGCTCGCTTATTATTCTCGGTTTTATAATGATGGAGCACTATTCCCTCCACAGACATCAATGATGGAGCACTATTCCCTCCACAGACATCAACGATGGAGCACTATTCCCTCCACAGACACCAATGATGGAGCACTATTCCCTCCACAGACATCAATGATGGAGCACTATTCCCCCCACAGACATCAGTGATGGAGCACTATTCCCTCCACAGACATCAATGATGGAGCACTATTCCCTCCACAGACATCAATGATGGAGCACTATTCCCTCCACAGACATCAATGATGGAGCATTATTCCCTCCACAGACATCAATGATGGAGCATTATTCCCTCCACAGACATCAATGATGGAGCACTATTCCCTCCACAGACATCAATGATGGAGCACTATTCCCTCCACAGACATCAGTGATGGAGCACTATTCTCTCCACAGACATCATTCATGGAGCACTATTCCCTCCACAGACATCATTCATGGAGCACTATTCCCTCCACAGACATCAATGATGGAGCACTATTCCCTCCACAGACAACAGTGATGGAGCACTATTCCCTCCACAGACATCAATGATGGAGCACTATTCCCTCCAGACATCAATGATGGAGCACTATTCCCTCCACAGACATCAATGATGGAGCACTATTCCCTCCACAGACATCAGTGATGGAGCACTATTCTCTCCACAGACATCATTCATGGAGCACTATTCCCTCCACAGACATCAATGATGGAGCACTATTCACTCCACAGACATCAATGATGGAGCACTATTACCTCCACAGACACCAATGATGGAGCACTATTCCCTCCACAGACATCAATGATCGGACACTATATCTCCCACAGACATCAATGATGGAGCACTATTCCCACCACAGACATCAATGATGGAGCACTATTCCCTCCACAGACATCAATGATGGAGCACTATTCCCTCCACAGACATCAGTGATGGAGCACTATTCCCTCCACAGACATCAATGATGGAGCACTATTCCCTCCACAGACATCAATGATGGAGCACTATTCCCTCCACAGACACCAATGATGGAGCACTATTCCCTCCACAGACACCAATGATGGAGCACTATTCCCTCCACAGACATCAATGATCGGACACTATATCTCCCACAGACATCAGTGATGGAACACTATTCCCTCCACAGACATCAGTGATGGAGCACTATTCCCTCCACAGACATCAATGATGGAGCACTATTCCCTCCACAGACATCAATGATGGAGCACTATTCCCTCCACAAACATCAATGATGGAGCACTATTCCCTCCACAGACATCAATGATGGAGCACTATTCCCTCCACAGACACCAATGATGGAGCACTATTCCCTCCACAGACATCAATGATGGAGCACTATTCCCTCCACAGACATCAGTGATGGAGCACTATTCCCTCCACAGACATCAATGATGGAGCACTATTCCCTCCACAGACATCAATGATGGAGCACTATTCCCTCCAGAGACATCAATGATCGGACACTATTTCTCCCACTGACACTAACAATGGGGCACTAATAGTTCCCCTATTACCAAAGATAGGACATTGTTTACTCCCACTGATGCCGGGACATTTTCAGCTCCCTCTAGCCATGGCAGGGGATTCCTTAGCTATAGCTGCTTGGCTCCCATGTGATGGTGCCTGCACAGTTCTGGGGCCAACGTCACTATGAAGGGCCAGTGGCATGATACCAATTATGTTTTTAGCTGTCTTTAAGGGGGGCAATCAGCACTGCAAATGGGGCATTTTTCAAATTGATCCCCAAGTAACTGTTTTTAGCAGGGGTTCCTCGACGTCTGAAATATATTTCAAGGGTTTCACTGTTGAAAAAAGGTGAGAAAGGCTGGTCTACAGGGCATGCCACCTCTCATTGCAGCTCTGCAATAATCTCAGGAACGAGAGCATGCTAACAAAAGAACAGAGCACACAGTAACTGTAATACATGCAGCTACACAATACCAAAAATGACACAAACCCATGGGCTCAAAGGGCTTCATAATACATCTCCATGGTCTTGGGGATGGTCCTTCCATCACCAGACTCACTCATCTTCATGGAGGCAAAGAGAGGACCTAGTATGCCCAAGCCACTCAAAGTCAGTAATGTAACCGGCTCACTGGATGACAGCACAAGGAACAGTATTCAGGACCATTAGACCCCCCCTGTGCTGCCACCACTTACATATTTTGGGACATCTGTCCAGTAAGCCGCTCATAGTTGGGACTTCGGCCGAGTATAGTTACACTCATCACAAAGACCATCAGGAGGCATTAATAAATCCTCTGATCCCAGAGCAAGCTTTCATCTTTTACATGTTCTCTACTTATTCCAGTTACTTGCTGCAAGGTGTGCTGTGTTGTTTAGGTGTTATAGCGCATACTGCATGACTAGCGCAACTAGATTTCATGTTTTATTGTTACCGGGAAACCACATCAACCCAATGAGAACGCACTGCTAACGGCGCACAAAACCACGTATATTGTCACAATGCAGAGTGTGAATCCGGCCGTACTGCACGTGTTGGGTGAATGTAAATGTCATCACTGGTAACATTTGTCATGAAGTCATGGCTGGTGGGAGGGGCTAGCAGGGTGCTGTACATAGTTCCCAGAAAACATCAGGGCCCCTCCTCAGTACTCCCCCCAAGAGTCCTCAGCCCTGATGCAATCAGTGGGCTGGCTCCTGAGGGAGTTCTGGAAATATCAATCTGCCTGGCTGTGTGGGTGTCAGTCTGGTGTAGTGAACATTCCTATGCAGATGTCTCTAGGTAACGCTGACATGTGATGTGGAGCTTCTATGCCTGAAAGAACTGAAATCCAATGAATGAAAGCAGTGGGCCAGGGACAGTAAGGTTGGGGAGAAAAGTGCTAGATGATGCCGGATGTCCTCCAGCCAGGAAATGAGGAAGGCTCGGTTTAACTTTCTGCAGCTTTTAATACAAACTGTATGAATCTCACAGAGCGCAGTAGCATCAGAGTTAGATATTTCCGTAGAGGAGCTGAGCGTTTTACAACTGTGCAATACTGAAGATAAGAGTGGAGTTCAAGTGTTACTAAACCCCGGACCCGGCATTCACTATATCCGGTCTCCCCGAACCCTGCATTCACTATATCTGCTCTCCCCGGACCCCGCATTCACTATATCCGCTCTCCCCAGACCCCACATTCACTATATCCGCTCTCCCCGGACCCCGCATTCACTATATCCGCTCTCCCCGGACACCGCATTCACTATATCCGCTCTCCCCGGACCCCGCATTCACTGTATCTGCTCTCCCCGGACCCTGCATTCACTATATCCGCTCTCCCCGGACCCCGCATTTACTATATCCGCTCTCCCCGGACCCTGCATTCACTATATCCGCTCTCCCCGGACCCCGCATTCACTATATCCGCTCTCCCCGGACCCTGCATTCACTATATCCGCTCTGCCTGGACCCCGCATTCACTATATCCGCTCTCCCCGGACCCCGCATTCACTATATCCGCTCTCCCCAGACCCTGCATTCACTATATCTGGTCTCCCCGGACCCTGCATCCACTATATCCGCTCTCCCCAGGACCCTGCAATCACTATATCCGCTCTCCCACAGTACACACAGCATGGAAATACAATTATTTTAGTAAATATAAACTGCTAAATACCTTTTCTCATCAGCAATATATAGCAGTCTTATGAATTCTCTCAGTGTCTAACCCAGCAGTGGTTAAAGCTTGTAGGAGTTTTCATTCTCCTCCGACTGTCCTATGAGACTACAGGACCCCTGACCCTCTGTCTGGACAATGCTGATCACATGCACTCTCCTAACAAAAAAAAACAAAAAACCTCTCTATCAATACACACCAAACTGAGCATCGGCTGCTGGTCGCCACCATCTTGGATGTTGACTTCAAGCTGTAAATCAAGTGACACACTATAGTATTCCGTCTCCTCCATAAAAGGTTATATAGTGAGGGGAGGAGCAGAGGAGCTGGGCCAGCACACATAGTAATTAGACACTCGCAGTAGAGGGGGAGGGTATGGTATGCAAGAAGGGAGGGGGCTGTGCTAATCACATTTTTTAGCTTCAAAGACACATTGCAGGTGAATAAAAACTAATTCATAGAAAGTAAAAACACCAGAAGTAGGCATATAAAATACTGTGTGTGCTGTGACCTGTCATTTGTTTAAGGTGGTGACAGGGTCTCTTTAACCGCTTCAATACGGATGCACGTATATATACACAGCCTGGTACTGAAGTGGTTATACCGGGACAATGGCTGAGGCGACAACCATGATCACGTATCATTTTTCAGTGCCAACGATTCTCTTTTATGTAAAAGTAATCTGAGCGACTATGCGCCGTTGGATTACTTTTCAGGTGGAAGAAGGGGGTCTCATCCCCTCCCCCCGCCACCTTTCCCGTGTATTTTGTGCAATCGGGAAGCCCGGCAAAGATGCGACCGGTGGCATCGGCTCCCCCACACACAATGGGAGGAACTGATGTTGTTCTTCCCACTATGTGAAATGAGAAACTGGAAGCAACAAGGATTCTGTCACTTCCAGCTCTGGGTTTACTCTCCGCCTGCCAGCCGGGGAAGCAGCCAATCAGACCAATCTGTGGAGAAATCTGGGGTCTGATAGAAGAGGACCTGTCATGGCCCATGTGATCATAAAGGATGTTGTTCATCCCTTCTGATAGCAATGAAAGTGAAAAAAAGAAATAATAAAAATAAAACAACCCCCATCCCCCTCGTGCTTACATGCAAAGGTGAACACACGTGTCGGCCCTGCATGCACATGTACACAGCGATCGCACGACACATGCGAGGTATCACCGCCAACGTCACACCAATAATTCCAGCACCAAATCTCCTCTGGAACTCTCATTTGGTAACCTGTAAAGACTTGTAAACCGTTGGGTAGCTGGATGTAATCATTCACTTTTCCCTCAGGGGGTCTCTTAGGCTTGCTGATCCCTGTCTGTAATATGGATGGATGGATTTCTCCCTCTATCCTCCAGGGGGCTTTCCACTTCCTCCACCTCTCCTCTTTATTCCTCCATATTGTTGGTGACCATGAAAAAAAGAATACATATAGTGCCTTATCTTTCTGTAAAAGGTTTATTTATACTGCATAAGTACTTCACTCACATATCTATATATTAAATGTGTTTCTGAAATAGTAACCATCCTCTGTGTGTGCTCTGCACACTATCTGTACTCGCCGTGTGATTCCTAATAGCGTCGTGACGTCAGAGCCCCTCCTTTTAAACCGTTGCCTATGGATAAACTAAAGTACCGGTTTGCCGCCATTTCATTGGTGTGCGCAGTTTTAAAGCATGTCTTGTGTGGTATCTATTTACTCGGCATAACATCATCTTTTATATTTTACAAAGAAATTGGGTATTATATTGTGTTGGTGTTCACTAAAATTCATTAAAGTGTTTTTTTTCCCCAAAAATATGCTTTTGAAAAACCACTGTGCAAATACCACGCGACATAAAATATTGTAACCCCCGTCATTTTATTCTCTAGGGCCTCTGCTTAAAAAAATATAATGTGTGGGGGTTCTAAGTAATTATCTAGCAAAAAAAGAGAATTTTTCCATGTAGGAGAGGAATGTCAGAATTGGCCCAGTAGGCAAGTGGATAAATAATAAACATGTCTATACTTACCTGCGGCTTGCACAGAGCAGCCCGGATCCTCCTCTCCTCGGGTCCCCCCGCAGGCTCTCCTGGCTCATCCTGTCGGGTGCCCTCACAGAAAACAGCTTGCTATGGGGGCACCCACTGCTCCGTGTGTCCATTCACACACGGAGCCACGGCTTAGCCCCACCCTCTCTATCTCCTCATTGGCTGACTGGCTGTGATTGATAGCAGTAGGAGTCAATGGCTCCTGCTTGCTGTCTCAGCCAATGCGGAGGCAGAGACCTGGGACAGCGAGGCTGTCATTCATATTGCTGGATCTCGATGGGGCTCAGCTAAGTATTGGGGGGATGGGGGCACTGCTGCACAAAGAAGGCTTTTTACATTCATCCATAGAATACATAAAGGTAAAAATCCTTCAGACTTTACAGCCACTTTAAGGAGAACTGCAGTGCCATCTGAAGAGCAATCCATATTTTAAGAGGACATTTGAAAGGCATTGAGGAGGCGAGATATCACCTCCTCACTGCCTGATATTACCCTGTAATGCTGCACTCCAGCCCTGCAATTGCATGCACTGAACTCAATGGGTGAGTTTGGCAGAAGGTACCGCCTGTCAAAATCTGCTCCCCACAGTAAAAATGCCAAAACATTGCAGCCATGCATGCGTACAGCCCCAGCTGGCTGTATTGTGCCAAGCTGAGTGGACAGTAAAACTTCAGCTCAACTTTTTGTTTTTAACACCCCCAAACCACCCACCTGAAAGAGACAATAGAAGAAACATACCCAGGTTAATCCCACCCACTGCCATTTCCTTCACTTCTGTGCTGGGAAACAAAGGCAATAGGTAGCCCCAGGTATGAAGAAGCATGTGACTTACCCCATGTGACCGTGCTGGGCCAATCAGCAATGTGTCATCTACAATCCCCATGACTTGAAGCTTATACTGGACTTTCCTATCAGCAGCTGAACGGAGCGGCGGAGAGGTACAAGGAAAGTCAGTATGGAGTATGCTGCTGGGGAGAAGTGCATTAAAGGGAACTTGTTGTTGCTTTGCCCTGCATAGTCTGAGCACAGACGTCCAAGAAGGAAGTGGGCGGTAAAATAAGTACGCGGGAGAGTCAGTCTTCCTATAACCACCTAAAACTACAAGATCCGTTTAGGTGGGCTGACCCCCAGAAGTGTCTCCTAAGTCTCGGGGACGGCGCTCTCTTTCCCGGCGTAGTGTGTGGCACTTATACCGTGGAGGTAATCATGGCTGCATTTGTAATGACCTCCACCTACTTATCACAGCAGAGACTCCGGAGAGGGAAGCAGCATGAGTTACATGAACATTGCTGAAATCTTCAGCTCCCTCTGTGCGGCCGGGTCGTTCTAATATTAAATCGCATCCGTCCCACTGAGGCCATTCTGATTGACTTCGCATTCTTTCTCCACTGATATTTTAATGCGAGTGGCTGGAACCGGCAGAAATGATGTTATAGGACAGAGGACGATGGCTGGGGGACCTCACGGCGGGAATATCACATTTGTGTATTTATAAAGGACATCAAATACAATCTATCAATGACGAGGGTTACATTAGATCCAAACCCAACCTCTAAAACCTGATAACCCCTCCCCCCCCCCCTGGCAGCCCTTTAGCTGGGTCTTAACACCGGGAGGTGATCACTAATCATGTGATCACGGTGATTGGCTACCACTGTGGTCACATGATAGGGATCCCATCCCTCCGTCTCCTGAACATAAACAGAGATTGGGAGTTGTTTGTGACAACTGAGAGTTGCTGGGCTGGGAGTGAGCCGGCTCTCCGACCCCTCCGCTGTCACAATACAATACGGCAGCAGGGAGGATTCCCCAATCCACCTCCAATGTGTGGATGGGGGAAGCCCTTCTTTCTTTTCCACTGCTCACCCACTACTTTTAACTGCCTCATACTCAGAATCTGAGTCTGACAGAGAGAGATCCCCGCTACTCTCGTCCGTCATACTCAGCATCTGGAAAGCCTCCTCGCTGGTGTATCATTGTTTACACAAGTTTATGCTGCATTGCTGATGTTCACTGGTACAGATGTCTATCACTGGTACAGATGTCTATCACTGGTACAGATGTTCATCACTGGTACAGATGTTCATCACTGGTACAGATGTTCATCACTGGTACAGATGTTCATCACTGGTACAGATGTATATCACTGGTACAGATGTGTATCACTGGTACAGATGTGTATCACTGGTACAGATGTGTATCTCTGGTACAGATGTATATCACTGGTACAGATGTGTATCACTGGTACAGATGTGTATCACTGGTACAGACGTCTATCACTGGTACAGATGTATATCACTGGTACAGATGTGTATCACTGGTACAGATGTCTATCACTGGTACAGATGTCTATCACTGGTACAGATGTGTATCTCTGGTACAGATGTGTATCTCTGGTACAGATGTATATCACTGGTACAGATGTGTATCTCTGGTACAGACGTCTATCACTGGTACAGATGTGTATCTCTGGTACAGATGTATATCACTGGTACAGATGTGTATCTCTGGTACAGACGTCTATCACTGGTACAGATGTATATCACTGGTACAGATGTGTATCTCTGGTTCAGATGTGGATTTAACACTGCTAATTTGTGACAGATATTGATCACTGGTACAGATGTATATCACTGGTACAGATGTCTATCTCTGGTACAGATGTATATCACTGGTACAGATGTGTATCACTGGTACAGATGTGTATCACTGGTACAGATGTGGATTTAACACTGATAATCTGTGACAGATATTGATCACTGGTACAGATGTGGATTTTACTCTGCTGTGCTGTGACAGATGTTATTCACTGGTACTGATGTGGATTTTACACTAGTGCTGTGTGACAGATATTGAGCACTGCTAAACTGACAGATGTGGATTTGACACTGGTACGCTGTGACAGATGTGGATCACTGGTGCAGATGTGGATTTTACGCTGGTACACCGTGAAAGATGTTATTCACTGGTACTGAGAGATGTGGATTTGACACTGGCAGGCCATGAGCGATGTTGATCACTGGTACAGAAATGGATGACCACTGGTACAGATGTGGCTTTTACGCTGGTAAGCTGTGACAGATGTGGATCACTGGTATAGATGTGGAATTTACACTGGTATGAGTGACAGAGGTGGATCACTGGTACAGATGTGTATGACCACTGGTACTGTGACAGATGTGGATCACTGGTGCACTGACAGCTGTGTGGGGGACACTATGGGGTGATGTGTGTGTTTTACACAGATCGGCTCCGCTTCTCACTAGCGGGCTCTGTGTGAGGAGAGGCAGAGCAAATCAACAGACTGGTGGCTTTGTGGACATCACATGATGGCTGTGATTGGACACAGACATCATGTGATCAGAAGGGCCAATCAGAGAGCTTTTCTGACATGTGGCGTTGTGCTGTGTCCATTGGACACAGGCACACGGAGAGCGCACAGCTGCGTGGCCACGTTCTGAGTGACGTTCAGGAACGTCCAATCAGAAAAGCGATGATCCCACCTGGCCGATTATGTGCAGTGGTCGGGGGGGGAAGCAGTTGAAGAATTTTGATGCACAAACACTATATAATACCCACATTTTTGGTAAAATATAAAATCTGGTGTTGCACCAAGTAAATAGATAAAAACCCGTCACGCTTTATAATTGCGCACGATTATGGAATGGCGCCAAACTACGTGATTTACAAATCTTTATAGGAGACACTTTATAAGCCGTTCCAGGTTACCAGTTTAGAGTTACAGAGGAGGTCAGGTGATAGAATTATTGCTCTCGCTCCGACATTCACGGCGATACCTCACATGTGTGGTGTGATCACTGGTCATGTATGTGTATGACACCAATGCCTGCGTTCACCTTTGCACTTCAGCGAGGGGGGATGGGGGCACTTTACATTGTTTTTAATTCTTTGTTTTGTGCCCTGTACACTGACAGGTGATGACACGTTTGTGGGACACTGACAGGTGATGACATGTGTGTGGGACACTGACAGGTGATGACATGTTTGTGGGACACTGACAGGTGATGACATGTTTGTGGGACACTGACAGGTGATGACATGTTTGTGGGACACTGACAGGTGATGACATGTGTGTGGGACACTGACAGGTGATGACATGTATGTGGGACACTGACAGGTGATGACATGTTTGTGGGACACTGACAGGTGATGACATGTATGTGGGACACTGACAGACGCTGACATGTGGACAGGGACAGATGCTGCTTGGTGTCCTGGTGTGGGGGGGCTGCAGAGCTGTGTAATGGAGGAATAAAATCATCAGCTACACACATCAACTGTCACAATTTGCAGCATCCCCCCCTCCCCCCCTCACTGAGCTCTCACAGACCTCAGCTGAGGGGAACAGCTACAGAGACACGTGTCTGCTGACATTCAGAGATGGCTGTGATTGGACACTGCCATCACCATTGGAAGGTCCAATCAGAGAGCCCATATCCCAACCCGTAATGGGCTGAGTCCGACAGGCGCAGCCATCACAGATCCGTGCTGTTGCGTGGCCCCGGGGCCGCACACAAGCGCATGTTCTGAGGGACGTACAGGAACGTCCAATCAAAACGGGGAAGCTCCCAGCCGGCCGTTTATGTACATTGGTCAGGTGGGAGGGGTTAAAGCCCCTTAACCTCTTGCCGACCGCGCATAGCCGAATGACGGCTTCACCGCGGCCGGCCAGTTCTGAGTGGACGTCATATGACGTCCTCCCAGAACGCGCTCGGGCGCGCACCTGGCGATCTCCGTGATCGCTGTGTCCTACGGACACAGCTGATCACGTGATGTGGTGAAAGGCCGATCCCACCGGCCTTTTACCACGTGATCAGCGGCGTCCAATGACACGCTGATCACAGGGAAATGCAAGTGCCGGTTCTCGGCTGCACTTTCCTCACGCTGTCAGATCGTGAGGAAAGTACTGCCGAGAACCGGCAGTTGTCAGAGCGGGGATCGGCACCGATCATCAGGGCACTGATGATCAGTGCCCTGATGATCGGTGCCCAGCAGTGACACCCGCAAGTTCCGCCCAGCAGTGCGCCCACTAGCCCCGCCCACCCGTTCCCAGCAGTGCCCCCACCTGTGCCCAGCAGTGCCCCCACCTGTGCCCAGCAGTGCACCCACCTGTGCCACTCTGCAGTGCCACCTACCTGTGCCCAGAAGTGCCACCTACATGTGCCCACCCACCTGTGCCCACCAGTGCCACCCACCTGTGCCCACCAGTGCCACCCACCTGTGCCACCCACCTGTGCCCACCAGTGCCACCCACCTGTGCCCACCCACCAGTGCTGCCCACCAGTGCCACCCACCAGTGCAGCCCAGCAGTGCTGCCAGTCAGTGCCACCAGCCAGTGCCCGTCAGTGCCACCAGTCAGTGCCCAGAAGTGATGCCAGTCAGTGCCGTCTATCAGTACCCATCATCAGTGTCACCTATCAGTGCCGCCTATCAGTGCTGCATATCAGTGCCACCTATCCGTGACCCCTAATTAGTGCTGTCTATCAGTGCCGCCTATCCGTGCCACCTCATTAGTACTGCCTATCAGTGCCCTTTAGTGCTGCCTATCAGTGCCCATCAGTGCCGCCTATCAGTGCCCATCAGTGCCGTCTCATCAACGCAAATCAGTGAAGGAGAAAAAATACCTGTTTGAAAAATTTTATAAAAGAAACAAATAAACTTTTTTTTTTTTTTCAAATTTTTTGCACTTTTTTTAATTTATAGCGCAAAAAGTAAAGCGCCCAGTGGTGATTAAATACCACCAAAAGAAAGCTCTATTTGTGAGAAAAAAATGATCAAAATTTCATATGGGTACAATGTTGCATGACCGTGCAATTGTCAATCAAAGTGCGGCAGAGCTGAAAGCTGAAAATTGGCCTGGTAAGGAAGGGGGTACAAGTGCCTGGTAGGCAAGTGGTTAAAGGTCATCAGTGTAGTGTATGGAGGAGGTCTGGTGCTGGAATTATTGCCTCATCCTGGCGTGTGCGGTGATATGTAACGTGTATCGCAATCCACATCTTCATGTGTACGGGCCCCACTGTGTGCTTTGACGTTTCAACATGCATATATGTGGGGAGTCTCAATTTTTATTTTTTGGAAGGGGGAGGAGATGTGCTTGGGTGTAACTTTCATTTATTACTTTTATTTTACTTTTTTCTGTGCGACAGGTTCTCTTTATTGAGACATCAAAGGTCTAAAATCCCCCGGGAGTGTCCCCTGTACTACACTGACAGGAATACAGTGCACTGCATTACATTCTATCCTGGCCTCCATGGTCAGGAGTCTGTCAATGGGGCCCCAGAAGTCATATCATCACATCACTTCTGGGTCAGGACACCCAGGAGCCACACACAGCCCGATACCCAGGAGCCACACACACAGCCCGATACCAAGGAGCCACACACAGCCCGATACCCAGGAGCCACAGAGCCCAACACCCAGGAGCCACACACACAGCCCCATACCCAGGAGCCACAGAGCCCAACACCCAGGAGCCACACACACAGCCTGATACCCAGGAACCACACACAGCCTGATACCCAGGAGCCACACACAGCCCCATACCCAGGAGCCACACACACAGCCTGATACCCAGGAGCCACACACACAGCCCCATACCCAGGAGCCACACACACAGCCCCATACCCAGGAGCCACACACACAGCCCCATACCCAGGAGCCACACACACAGCCCCATACCCAGGAGCCACACACACAGCCTGATACCCAGGAGCCACACACAGCCCGATACCCAGGAGCCACACACACAGCCCCATACCCAGGAGCCACACACACAGCCCGATACCCAGGAGCCACACACAGCCCGATACCCAGGAGCCACACACAGCCCCATACCCAGGAGCCACACACACAGCCTGATACCCAGGAGCCACACACAGCCCGATACCCAGGAGCCACACACAGCCCCATACCCAGGAGCCACACACACAGCCTGATACCCAGGAGCCACACACAGCCCGATACCCAGGAGCCACACACACAGCCCCATACCCAGGAGCCACACACACAGCCCGATACCCAGGAGCCACACACAGCCCGATACCCAGGAGGCACACACAGCCCGATACCCAGGAGCCACACACACAGCCCCATACCCAGGAGCCACACACAGCCCCATACCCAGGAGCCACACACACAGCCCCATAACCGGGAGCCACACGGCACCATACCCGGCACCATACCCAGAACCACACGGCACCATACCCAGAACCACACAGCACCATACCCAGAACCACACAGCACCATACCCAGAACCACACAGCACCATACCCAGAACCACACAGCACCATACCCAGAACCACACAGAACCATACCCAGAACCACACGGCACCATACCCAGAACCACACAGCACCACACAGCACCATACCCAGAACCACACAGCACCATACCCAGAACCACACAGCACCATACCCAGAACCACACAGCACCATACCCAGAACCACACAGAACCATACCCAGAACCACAGTGGTCATGAACAGTTTGTAACAAGAGAGACAACAGAGTTGATCCTGGCTGACCAGATGAACTGCAACACCCTGTGGTACAGACATAGAGGCACCTCTCTGGGATAAGACCTGGAAATGAACACATTATCATTTGTGAGTTTATTGCCTTCTTCACACCCGGCTATCACAGGCTATAACCTTTCATCAGTCACTGTTCAAACATCGCAGACCTGCCTGTTATCAGGGGCAGAGAGTGGAAGAGATGGAGTCCTTCATCTGTTTACTCACTACCTCCAGCAGAGGGCGCTGTAGCCGGGTACACACTACAAGCTTTGTTTTCATTCAACCCAGCGGACTTATTTTTGTAAAGAGTAGCGTGGATTGTCAGCTCCTGGGGCAAGGCGACTTTTGGGGGACAAGCTTCACACTATGTGACTTACCGCACGACAATCACGGCAAAACTGAAACGTTTTCAGGGCTCATGTACACTGCAGCTGCTACACTGACGTTCAGGAACTGTGGAGCAGATTTTTCAGCAGCCCCTGAACTCTCCTTTATGTCTTCCTGTGTCCATGTACACACAGGCGTTTACAGACGTTTACAGGCAGATCAGTTTAGTCGGCTTTTTTTATAACGCCCCAAAATTGCATTCAGGAGTAGATTTTACCGCCATTTCAAACGCCAAACGCTTATGAACGCTGTTAACCGCCTTTACAAGCGTTTGCGTTTAGACGCGTTTTTTGACAGATCCATATCCAGATGCTGTCCAGAGCCGAACGCAAAGCATTTTCCATGTATTCCAATGGACCCGGTACACCAGCGCAGTCAGTTCCAGGTTTTGCGTGAAGGAAACAATGGTAAAACGTGCCGCATTATGATGGGATCCATAGTGACTACAACCAGAATAGACAGGTCATCTCCACACATACCGCTCTCTCTGCTTCTGCTCTCTCTATTCCTCTCAAAATGTCTGAAATAGTTCATGATTTACTATTTTTCAGGGCATTCTGGGTATTTGGGAGGTCTCCTGATGCTATTGTTTAAAAACGCGTCTAAAAGCAAACACGCATAAACGCGGTATGCAAATGCGGCTAAACTGACATTTTATAACCTATGTTTTCTAGCAGTCAGTTTCCAGAGGTCAGAAGAGTTTTCCAAACACCCCGTGTACATGAGCCCTAATAATAAATAATGGCGCCTGAACCTGCGTTTTGCGATCACAGCGATTCTGCCGCAATCCCAAAATGCCCAAATGTGAAAGGAGCAGCCCTGGTTCACACATATGCCATTCTGGATGCATTTTCAAACTCACAGATTGACATGACAGGCTAGATATTATGTGCTCCTATTGAGGAGGTTCACACAGATGCCACCCACACGCATTGTGCTTTGAGTGCCATTATGGAAAGGGTTCTGTGCGAGTTTGTTGCGGTGCGTTCCAGAATCACAAGTGATAGAGCAGAGCCTCAAGAGAACATAAGTGTTCACATAGGATTGCTACTGAAAGGTGTTTTTGCATTAAAGTCTATGGGAGGTGTTTTCACATTGAAGTCTATGGGAGGGGATTTCGCATTAAAGTCTATGGGAGGCGTTTTCGCATTGAAAAAAAAAATTCCATCATTTAGGGAAATAACGATAAAAGACTAAAAAAAAAAAGCAAGACAGAAATGAAAATATTTGTTCGGCAGGAAATCTTTATATTCAGCGATAAGGCTCCAATCACAGAGTTCTCATAGGAATAAAGACCTTTATTTTAAGCCGTGGGACTGTAAGGTTGAAATATCAATCAAAATAACTCACTTAAATTAAAAAAAAAAAGAAAAAAAAAACCTCTTCTCCTGGTATATGAGATCTATATACTGAGGCTGCATTCACATAACTGCCGCCCCTTTAGGAAAAATCGTCAGTTGTGTTTGTCTGAGTACCAGGAGATTTGAAAAAAAAAAAAAAACAGTCACATAGAGTTCTTAAAGGGGCCACGTCCTTGTTTTTGAATTAAACATACAGGTGGCTGAATTTAAAAAGGATGTGGCCCCTTTAAGAAAACTTTGAAGAAAAAAAAAAAAAGGCTCTCCAGCACCGTGATGTCATCGCCTGACTCCTCCCCCTTCCCCCCCCTTTCTCCCCCCTAAGCCAGCTCTGCCAGAGTCCCTTCAGTCGCTCCTTGTACCCGGTACAGAGCAGACGTGATTGTTCCTTCTCCTGAGTTTGGCTTGCAGTCTCATCGGTTCGGATTTGATCCGATTGGCTGCACTGCCTCTCTCACACAGGTTGAAGCGGGTTTCATTATTTTCCGTAATGAGACAATTAAAGATTAAAACGTTTATTTCTCAGAAAACCACCAAAGAGGAATCGAGGGAAGGAAAGCCCCCTATGGAAGGAGGGATCACTGAGCAGTCTGCAGATCCCACCACCAAGAGGCCCACCACCATGAAGAGGACTCGGGCTTTTCTGCGCGGCTGCTTCAGAGCCGTTGCTGGATGTTTACGCGCCGGCAGTAAAGTCAATGGGCGCCACCACAAGGCAGAACACCAAAATGGTATGTATTGTGGATCTAGAGAGAGACGAGGGAACTCACCTCCTCTCACTGGACCCTTTTTTCCCCCTTTTTCCCGGCTGACATTCCCATATGGACACATGTACAGGGATCCCCATAGACACTGAGGAGAGCTGACATTCCAGCAGGGATGGGGAATTCATATGGCCGGGCATGTCCGGACACGTCCCGGGGGTGGGGCAGGTAGTTTCCTCTCCCCTTCATCCCTGCTGCGGGGCTCACCTGTCAGGTGGAAGCATTGGAGGGGCAGCGCAGCCGCTTCCACACAGTGCCGCCCCCCCCCGCCCCGTGTGACCCTCCCCTCGCCCACTATCTCCCTCATCTGCGGGCCCCGGGGCCAGCTCACCGCCCTCAGCAGGAGAGGAAGGAAGAGAGCGCCCGTCCCCGTCTGGTCCTGACCAGGAAGTGATGGTGTGATGTCACTTCCTGGTTACCGGTCAGAGATCCCCGCCCACTGAGGGCGGGACATATGGAATCCGATCCGATGTGCATTGCAGTCCATCCAGTGTAGTACAGGGGAGACATCCGGGGTCTATTACACCTCAGATGTCTCCATAAAGAGAACCTGTCACCAAAATACATCACAGACGGGACATTGTTCCCTATGTCATGAAAACAAATTGAGAAAAAAAAAAATATTTTTTTTTTTTAATTGAAAAAATTAAAATTCCACCCAATCACATAACCCCCCCTCCCCCCCAGACATATACACACGTACAAATGTAAAGGCACACGCTGGGGCGCCTACACATGAAAACGTCGGTTGCAATACACGTTACATATCGCCGCACACGCCAGAATGAGCGCAATAATTCTAGCAGCAGACCCCCTCCATACACTATACTGATCACCTAGAAGGGGCTGTAACAGTCCGACATTTTCTGTAGTTGACGCTTTTACAGCCCCTTCTAGGTGATCAGTATAGTGTATGGAGGGGGTCTGCTGCTAGAATTATTGCGCTCATTCTGGCGTGAGCGGCGATATGTAACGTGTATCGCAACCGACGTTTTCATGTGTAGGCGCCCCAGCGTGTGCTTTTACGTTTGTACGTGTGTATATGTCTGGGGGGGAGGGGGGGGGGGATTGGATGATATGTACTTGGGTGTACCTTTCATTTTTTACAACTAAAAAAATTAGCAATTTTTTTTTTAATTTTGCCCGCAGCAGGTGTAGGGAGATAGGAATTCATCATCCCTGGGCCATAGACACTGATGACGGCTGACATTCCCATATGTATCCATGTACAGGGATGGCCATAGACACTGATGACGGCTGACATTCCCATATGTATCCATGTACAGGCAACGCCATAGACACTGATGACGGCTGACATTCCCATATGCACACATGTATAGGGATGGCCATAGACACTGATGACGGCTGACATTCCCATATGCACACATGTATAGGGATCGCCATAGACACTGATGACGGCTGACATTCCCATATGTATCCATGTATAGGGATGGTCATAGACACTAATGACGGCTGACATTCCCATATGCACACATGTATAGGGATCGCCATAGACACTGATGACGGCTGACATTCCCATATGCACACATGTATAGGGATGGTCATAGACACTGATGACGGCTAACATTCCCATATGCACACATGTATAGGGATGGTCATAGACACTAATGACGGCTGACATTCCCATATGCACACATGTATACGGATGGTCATGAATACATGTGATGCTCACATTGCAACTCCACCAGCAAAAGTATGAATATCCATATAACATTGATAAAAACATATGACTAGACATAAATATTCCTACTACATTAGTCACATGTTTACTCTCCGTGCCAATGCAAACAATCAGCTGTTGTCAGGCTGGTGTATGACCCCCCCATAGTGGGTGACCCGTATCCTGTCTGACCTCAGGGCTGATAAATGACACACTTTCTGGGTAAAACTGCCAGTAAAAAAAGGCTGTGCTTAGCTGGCTCAATGATTCACAAACCCCAGCCACAATGCAGAGCCAGGCAGGTGACACCACTACTACCTACTGCCACTTCCCTTGTGACCCGCCCACTCATTTAACTTGCCGGTTTCTTCAGTCATTTAATTGTAGAGGCTTGGCATAACTGCCACCCAACTAGCATTTTTATATGAAGGCCACTATAGTCATCCCTGTGTCCCTATCATGTCAGGTTTCCTTGCTGTCCCTGGCACAGGTGATTCTAACTTTATTCTCTGTAATTTAATTTTCTATAAAGAAAAATATATAAAATGTATATTAAAGGTGCTAAATTCAATTCTTTTTTATTGCAGATGTAAACAATATTTACTGCAAACACAGCTCACCCGGCAGGCTTGCCACAGTGAGCGAGAAGAGATATGATATCGACATGGAGACTCCGTCAGCATGTGCCGAGCACGTAAAGGCTCAGATAGCATGTGACATTCACGTGGAGGCTCCGACAGAATGTGCCGAGCACGTGGAGGCTCCGACAGAATGTGCCCAGCACGTGGAGGCTCCGACAGAATGTGCCCAGCACGTGGAGGCTCCGACAGAATGTGCCCAGCACGTGGAGGCTCCGACAGCATGTGCCGAGCACGTGGAGGCTCCGACAGAATGTGCCCAGCACGTGGAGGCTCCGACAGAATGTGCCCAGCACGTGGAGGCTCCGACAGAATGTGCCCAGCAAGTGGAGGCTCCGAAAGAATGTGCCCAGCACGTGGAGGCTCCGACAGCATGTGCCGAGCACGTGGAGGCTCCGACAGAATGTGCCGAGCACGTGGAGGCTCCGACAGAATGTGCCGAGCACGTGGAGGCTCCGACAGAATGTGCCGAGCACGTGGAGGCTCCGACAGAATGTGCCGAGCACGTGGAGGCTCCGACAGAATGTGCCGAGCACGTGGAGGCTCCGACAGAATGTGCCGAGCACGTGGAGGCTCCGACAGAATGTGCCGAGCACGTGGAGGCTCCGACAGAATGTGCCGAGCACGTGGAGGCTCCGACAGAATGTGCCGAGCACGTGGAGGCTCCGTCAGCATGTGCCCAGCACGTGGAGGCTCCGTCAGCATGTGCCCAGCACGTGGAGGCTCCGTCAGCATGTGCCCAGCACGTGGAGGCTCCGACAGCATGTGCCCAGCACGTGGAGGCTCCGACAGCATGTGCCCAGCACGTGGAGGCTCCGACAGCATGTGCTCAGCACGTGGAGGCTCCGACAGCATGTGCCCAGCACGTGGAGGCTCCGACAGCATGTGCCCAGCACGTGGAGGCTCCGACAGCATGTGCCCAGCACGTGGAGGCTCCGACAGCATGTGCCCAGCACGTGGAGGCTCCGACAGCATGTGCCCAGCACGTGGAGGCTCCGACAGCATGTGCCCAGCACGTGGAGGCTCCGACAGCATGTGCCCAGCACGTGGAGGCTCCGACAGCATGTGACATTCACGTGGAGGCTCCGTCAGCATGTGACATTCACGTGGAGGCTCCGTCAGCATGTGACATTCACGTGGAGGCTCCGTCAGCATGTGACATTCACGTGGAGACTCCGACAGAATACGACTTTAATGACAAGACCCTACCAAAATGCCAGGGGAACATCTCCTCCAGTGAAGATGGGGGCAAGGATACAAGAAAGGATAGACATATACTGGTGGTAGGGGACTCCATTCTTAGAGGTACAGAGAAAGCAATCTGTCACAAAGACCGTCATTGCCGAACAGTCTGTAGTTTACCAGGCGCTCGGGTACGGGACATTGCAGATCGCATGGACAGATTGCTGAAAGGGGCTGGGGAGGACCCAGCTGTCATCGTACATGTCGGTACTAACGACAAAGTCAGAGGAAGATGGAACGCCCTACAAAAAGATTTCAGAGACTTGGGAGCTATATTGAAGAAAAGAACCTCCAAGGCAGTATTTTCAGAAATACTGCCTGTACCTCGAGCCACACCAGTGAGGCAGAATGAGATCAGAGAGCTTAACAAGTGGCTGAAGAACTGGTGCAGAGAGGAGGGGTTTGAGTTCATGGAGAACTGGGCAGACTTTTTGTTCAGTTACCAGCTCTACAGCAGGGACGGACTGCACTTAAATGGCCAGGGTGCGACTGTTCTGGGAGTTAAGATGGCCAAGAAGTTGGAAGAAATTTTACACTAGGAGGTGAAGAAGAGGAGGACCTTCATCATCAGAAAGTCCCCTATGTCATCGCTCTATTGAAGGATTGTCATCAGCACCTGCCTCCAAGAAAGCAATTACACCAGCTCTCTTCACCCACAAGAGAGCTACAATATTTTTTTATCCAGGTGTGTGTTGGACCGGCTATAAGGGGAGGTTGGAGGCCGGTAGCTAAATGGTTGGAGGCAGCACAGTGGCTAAATGGTTAGCACTTCCGCCTGGCAGGCTCCGACAGCAAGGGCCGAGCACGTGGAGGCTCCGACGGCATGTGCCGAGCCCTTGGAGGGTCCGACAGCTTGTGCCGAGCCCGTGGAGACTCCGACGGCTTGTGCCGAGCACGAGGAGGCTCCGACGGCTTGTGCCGAGCACGAGGAGGCTCCGACGGCTTGTGCCGAGCACGTGGAGGCTCCGACGGCTTGTGCCGAGCACGTGGAGGCTCCGACGGCTTGTGCCGAGCACGTGGAGGCTCCGACGGCTTGTGCCGAGCACGTGGAGGCTCCGACGGCTTGTGCCGAGCACGTGGAGGCTCCGACGGCTTGTGCCGAGCACGTGGAGGCTCCGACGGCTTGTGCCGAGCACGTGGAGGCTCCGACGGCTTGTGCCGAGCACGTGGAGGCTCCGACGGCTTGTGCCGAGCCCGTGGAGGCTCCGACGGCTTGTGCCGAGCCCGTGGAAACTCCGACGGCTTGTGCCGAGCCCGTGGGGGCTCCGACGGCTTGTGCCGAGCACGTGGGGGCTCCGACGGCTTGTGCCGAGCACGTGGAGGCTCCGACGGCTTGTGCCGAGCACGTGGAGGCTCCGACGGCTTGTGCCGAGCACGTGGAGGCTCCGACGGCTTGTGCCGAGCACGTGGAGGCTCCGACGGCTTGTGCCGAGCACGTGGAGGCTCCGACGGCTTGTGCCGAGCACGTGGAGGCTCCGACGGCTTGTGCCGAGCACGTGGAGGCTCCGACGGCTTGTGCCGAGCACGTGGAGGCTCCGACGGCTTGTGCCGAGCACGTGGAGGCTCCGACGGCTTGTGCCGAGCCCGTGGAGGCTCCGACGGCTTGTGCCGAGCCCGTGGAGGCTCCGACGGCTTGTGCCGAGCCCGTGGAGGCTCCGACGGCTTGTGCCGAGCCCGTGGAGGCTCCGACGGCTTGTGCCGAGCCCGTGGAGGCTCCGACGGCTTGTGCCGAGCCCGTGGAGGCTCCGACGGCTTGTGCCGAGCCCGTGGAGGCTCCGACGGCTTGTGCCGAGCCCGTGGAGGCTCCGACGGCTTGTGCCGAGCCCGTGGAGGCTCCGACGGCTTGTGCCGAGCCCGTGGAGGCTCCGACGGCTTGTGCCGAGCCCGTGGAGGCTCCGACGGCTTGTGCCGAGCCCGTGGAGGCTCCGACGGCTTGTGCCGAGCACGTGGAGGCTCCGACGGCTTGTGCCGAGCACGTGGAGGCTCCGACGGCTTGTGCCGAGCCCGTGGAGGCTCCGACGGCTTGTGCCGAGCCCGTGGAGGCTCCGACGGCTTGTGCCGAGCACCTGGGGGCTCCGACAGCATGTGCCGAGCACGTGGAGGCTCTGTCAGAATGTGCCAAGCACGTGGAGGCTCTGTCAGCATGTGACATTCACGTGGAGGCTCCGTCAGCATGTGACATTCACGTGGAGGCTCCGTCATCGCTCTATTGAAGGATTGTCATCAGCACCTGCCTCCAAGAAAGCAATTACACCAGCTCTCTTCACCCACAAGAGAGCTACAATATTTTTTTTTCAGGTGTGTGTTGGACCGGCTATAAGGGGAGGTTGGAGGCCGGTATTCTTTTTTAAAGGCGTGTGTTGGACTGGCTATAAGGGGAGGTTGGAGGCCAGCATTTTTTTTTCACTCATGTTTTAGACGTCTATAGATGGTAGTTTCGTATATGATTGCAAATATATGCAACCAAAACCTCTGTTTTTGATTTAATTTTTGTTGAACTAGTTTACATTCTGAATGTATTTCTTGCTCTGTATGTCACAATTTGGAAATGACATTAGAGTGGAGTTAGGGACCGCACTGTACAGAGGAGCCTTGACGTGGCAGTGCGGCTTTACATATATTTGCAAATGTATCCAACAAACTGAACACAAATTGCTGAAACATTTTAGGCTTTTTCCAATTTTGCTGGCTGGCTGGTAAGTATGCTGGAGGACTCTGTGTATTGTAACGTTCTGTGAATTGCCCTGCCTATGCGCACCTTACATGAAGCATCCAATCACACTTTTGTGTTGCGGTAAGATGCATTCCTGCAACATAGGTCGACACGTGGTCCATGCATTAGCGTGTTGCAGTGCCATCCATTGTCAATAGGAACCGAACGCACATCTGACAAACATGCATTGCAGCGCACCACACTGCACATCCAGTCAGAAGAAACGATGCGTGTCCGATATTTGGTCTATTCTGGCGTGTGTCGGCAGCCCGTTCAATGGAACACAATGAATTGATCAGAGGAGGGGCAACTTCAGGCAACAGAAAAACTTTAATGCACAACTTGGGCAGCACAGTGGCTAAATGGTTAGCACTTCCACCTGGCAGTACTTGGGTCGTTGGTTCAAATCCCAACCACGGCACCACCTGCCTGGAGTTTGCATAATCTCCCTGTGCCTGTGTGGGTTTCCTCCCACACGCCAAAGACATGCTGGTAGGTGAATTGGCTCCTGTCTAAATTGTCCTAGTTTCATCCCTGGCCATGTGGGATCTCCTGCATGGTGGGGGTTGGAGAAAGACCTGGCAACCTACCCTGTAAATAACTGCTAAGAGAATTCATGGAAAAAGTCGCTTACGAGTGACGGTCCATAAAATCGCCAAGGGTCGGATACAACTGGATAGATAGACAGATAGATAGATAGATAGACAGTGTATGTATGAATGTTAGTTAGGGACCTTAGACTGTACGCCCCTTGAGGGTTAGGGACTGATGTGAATGTACAATATATATGTAAAGTGCTGTGTAAATTGACGGCGATATATAAGTACCTGAAATAAATAATAAATAAAATAAACTTCAATCTCAATAAACATGAGCTATTTTTGATCCTTCTGCTGCTATCCTTAGCAAATACACGGCTCAAAAAATAAAGGAACACTTTGAGAACACATCAGATCTCAATGGGGAAAAATCTCATGTTGGATCTCTATACTGACATGGACGGGGTAATGTGTTAGGAATGTAAGGACACCCCATCGTTTGATGAAAATTATCAACCAACAGAGGACTGAATTCAAAGACACCCCGAAAATCAAAGTGAAAAAAAAAATGCAGCAGACGAGTCCATTTTGCTAAAATTGTATTGCAGCAACTCAGAATGGTCCTCAGTAGTTTGTATGGCCCCCACGTGATTGTATGTATGTCTGACAACGTCAGGGCATGCTTCTAATTAGACGACGGATGGTGTCCTGGGGGATGTCCTCCCAGATCTGGACCAGGTCACCACTGAGCTCCTGGACAGTCTGAGGTGCAACGTGGCAGCATCAGATGGACTGAAACAAGGTATCCCAGAGGATGCTGGGATATCTTTTTAACCACTTCCCAAGTGCGCTATAGCCGAATAACAGCTAGAGTGCGGTTGTCTAGTTCTGAGAGGGCGTCATATGATACAAAACTAGTGAAAAACAGTCAGAAAAGATGAGTAGGGAAAAAAATGTCAGTGGTCTCCACTTGTAAAACCATTCCTGTGTTGGGGGTTGTCTCATTGTTGCCCATCTAATGCAACTGTTCATTTCATTAATACCAAAGCAGCTGAAACTGATTAACAACCCCCTCTGATACTTAACTGACCAGATAAATATCCCAGAAGTTTAATTGACTTGACACTATACTCTGATTAAAAAGCGTTCCTTTCATTTTTATGAGCAGTGTATTTAGGAACGTAGGTCATATCTACTTGTTTTAAACGTATTCTTTTTTATTAACAATTCCTCAGTTACCTCCTGGTTTCTAGCCTAGGCAAATAAACTCATACATCCCAGGAATATTCAGGAGTGGAACAGGGGCTTTCTCACAAAAGCACACCCTCGTGCCTGAGCTAAGGGCAGATGGATTCCAGGAAGTAAATGCTACATCAGTCATCTGCCCTTACTCAAGGTGGTCACAGCCAGAAATGCTAGACAAGAGTTTTTCAAAGTGATTTCTCAGTAAAATAAAGCATGGCAACATGGATGGATGGGGGAGTTTTCTTTGATTATTACAAATGAATAAATTATCATTTTGGTTTTGTGGTGCTCAGATACAGTGTAATTCCAAGTCTGTGGTGACTGGCATTTCTATCATTCCGTGTGTCCCGTACTCCTTTCATTTGTGTACCACCACCATATCCTGTACAGTTAAAGGGTCAGTCCACCCAAAAGTGATATTTTAGTTACCAGTGGAGTCTACGGGGCTTAGTCACCCTCTGGCCTCTTCTGTCTCTCATAGTATCATCTGTTCCCACTAATTCTGCTGCATGGACCATCCAATAAAATGAATCCCACATCTAGAAGAGTTGAACCCTCTAGTCATGGCTGCACTGGATGTGAAGATCTGGGATCCCGATTCCAGACATCTCACCACAACATATAAGAGACTATTAGGTAGTAGAACTCTGTTCCATGAATTAACCAGCTGCCAACAGGCCCATGCAAATATACAGCAGCCTGGGGTCTCTTCTGCACCAGATCATGTACATGTATGTGATCTTTCATTTCTAGGTAGGAGGCACGTGTGCCCGTTACCCCCATCTGTACTGCCATTCGCTATAGCCCAAGCCAATCAGCAGGTTCAGCCAAATGATTTATGGCTGAGATCTGCTGAACGGCTGAGCGAATGACTTAGCAGAGCTCTGTGTTGACAAGCAACACAGACCTCTGTACAAACAGCAGCAATGTGTCTTATTTTTTTCTCCCTGCAAAGCAGAGAGTAAAATCAGCCAAATGGATTAGTAAAAGCAGCCCACACTACACACAGTACACACCGCTAACCCTTTGATTGCCCCTAGATGTTACCCCTTCCCAGTCAGTGTCATTTATACAGTGACAGTGTATAGTATTAACACTGATCACTGTATCATTGTCACTGGAGATGTCAGTGTCAGTTGCAACAAAGTGTCAGATTGCTCTGCGCACTATCACAGCCCCACTCATCATCAACATTAATAGTATAAACATAAATAAATAAATGTAAAAGATAAAGAAAACTTCCAGTATTTATTATTTATCCCATTGTTTGTAGACGCTACAACTTTCACACAAACCAATTAATACACATTTACTGATTTGCTTTTTTTTTTTTTACCTAAAACATGTAACAGAATATATGTTGGCCTAAATTTATGAAGAAATTTGATTTTTGTTAACATTTTTATTGGATATGTTTTATAACAAAAGTTAAAAATATTTATTTTTTTGTTTCAATATATTCATTTATATAATAAATACCTAGTGGTGTTCATATATCACCTAAAGAAAGCTCTATTTTTGTGGGGAAAAAAAATGAAAAATATCATTCGTGTACAGCGTTGCATGACCGTGCTATTGCCAGATAAAGCAAAGTGACAGATAGCAAAAAAATGCCCAATGCACCCCATAGTCATTCACATGGATGGGGGGGGGGGGGGGTTGGGAGGATCTGGGGGTCTCTCCCTTTACTGGCCAGCCCGGCCACATGCTCGGATAAGGGGTTTTTTTTGGCATGGGATTACCCTCAAAATCCATACCAAACCAGGACAAGAAGCCAGCTACCTGGCCCCCCCCCCTTACCCTCTTCCCGTCCGCCCATTCTACATAGACGGCAGACGGGAAGCAGCGCCGATGCGGGCTAATGTTCCTGTACGTTAGGCTGCATCGATGGCTCGTGTGCAGCTCACAGAGCGATCACCATGAAACCCGGTGATCGGTGTGTCGCCCGGACACAGTGGATCACATTACCGCTGTGTTAGGGAGATCACGTGGTGTATCACATGTGACTGCTGTGACCAATCGCTTCTCTCTGCTCTCAGTGTGAACGATCCTGCAGTGTGTGAGTTTACACTGAATGTCAGGCTGCTTGTACCCTCACACACTGCACTGCCAGCCTTCCCAGGGCCCCAGTTTAGTTTCCCTGTGTCCCTGATCACAACCACACCCCATACCAGCATCCTGATCACCGCCAAACCCCATACCAGCATCCTGATCGCAGCCACACCCCATACCAGAAACCTGATCACAGCCACACCCAATACCAGCATCCTGATCACAGCCACACCCCATACCAGCATCCTGATCACAGCCACACCCAATACCAGCATCCTGATCACAGCCACACCCCATACCAGCATCCTGATCACAGCCACACCCAATCCTAGCATCCTGATCACAGCCATACCCCATACCAGCATCCTGATCACAGCCATACCCCATACCAGCATCCTGATCACAGCCACACCCAATACCAGCATCCTGATCACAGCCACACCCAATACCAGCATCCTGATCACAGCCATACCCCATACCAGCATCCCGATCACAGCCACACCCCATACCAGCATCCTGATCACAGCCATACCCCATACCAGAACCCTGATCACAGCCATATGCCATATATTTCAAATATATATCCCATAGTTTATAGACTCTATAGCTTTCACACAGACTAAATATTATAAACTGTTTTGGGTTATTTTTATCCCAAAAATGTAGCAGAATACATTTTGGCCTAAATTTATGAAGAAAAATTATCTACTTGCAAAATTATATAACAAAAACTAAGCAAAAAATTTTTTGCTTTTTTCAAACTTTCCAATATTTTTTCGTTTATATAGCAAAAAATAAAAAACCCCGTGGTGATCAAATACCACCAAAAGAAAGTTCTGTCACAATAAAAAGACAAAAATGTAATATGGGTATAGTGTTGCATGACTGAGTAATTGTCACTCAAAGTGTGATAGTGCTGAAAGCTGAAAATTGTCCTAGACTGGAAGGCGGTGCAAGTGTCTGGACCTGAAGTGGAGCAGGTATTGTTAAAGACGCCAGTGGCTACCAGCGCCATAAATCTGCATCTGACCCATATTTGAAAACCGCAGCTGAACCGCAGCTGAACCGCTGAATAGCTGCATTGGAAATTGGCAGTGAAAATGACCAGGAAATTCACACCAGACATGTGTGAACTTTGCCTTAGGAAAATTATGCTGCCGCAAAGCCCCTGTGAGGGTGAGGTTTTAAGCGACCGCCTAATTAGCCGCTTCTTGAGTTTTGGGAATCCCTGCCCTTTCACAATTTCAAATGTGCGTTGAGCATGAGAAAGGGGTGGGAATGCCAGAAACGGTCATTCCTTTGGCTATTAATATACATACATCCATACGCTATAGTGAATAACTTTTTAGAGAAAAAGCATAGAGAGGGTGTGAACCTAGCCTTGCATAGATGGAGAAAGGGGGAGGTGTTCTGTAGTCCTAAAACCCCACAATGTGCCGCGCTTAACTTCAACAATAATATGTGTATCCAATCACTAATATTTCTAATGCATATCCAAATATATAAATGAATATAAATATATGTAATTGTGCATCCAGTTACTATTAGTTATGTATCAAAATAAATGAAAAAGTGAATAAACCAATGATGATTTTCAACAACAGTGTCCATATGATTGTTATAAGCAGTCAAAAGAAAAATCCATATACGAGTTCCTTCAAACGTGCAAACTTTGCTTTACCGTATACTATCCCGTGCTTCTTAAAAAGTATTTGGTGCGAATAACTTGAATAAACGTGCCCCCCCACCGGTTGTGCTCTCACCTCAAATATATGAACAAACCGTTAAGTAAGGTCATATAGCGCTTGTGTCCCTTTAAATGGACCAAAGTGTGGATGGGACGGTATCCTGCTGTTTGGGGTCCTTCTCCACTCAGACGATAAACTCCCCTTCCACGGTGGTTATTATAGAGGAATACATCAAATCATAGTGTATTACCCTTTAAAAATCATTTTCATTAATAAAAGTAATGCACTCACATTTACTCTATGTTAAAACCGCTTTGTGTACAAAATGTGTCCTTCAGAACCTTTTCCCAGGTGAAAATCCTACAATTGCCAGCTGGTGTCAGTATGGTACCATCCAGCGTCCTGAGGGGCTTTGATGTCATGATGCTCGGTGGTACCATAGTGACACCAGTTGGCAATTTTTAGGATTTTCACCTGGGAAAAATTTCTGAAGGACACATTTTGTGCACAAAGCAGTTTTAACATAGAGTAAATGTGAGTGCATTACCTTTCTTAATGAAAATGATTTTTAAAGGGTAATACACTATGATTTGATGTATTCCTCTATAACCATTGTGGAAGGGGAGTTTATCGTCTGAGTGGAGAAGGACCCCAAACAGCAGGATACCGTCCCATCCACACTTTGGTCCATTTAAAGGAACACAAGCGCTATATGACCTTACTTAACGGTTTGTTCATATATTTGAGGTGAGAGCACAACCGGTGGGGGGGCACGTTTATGCAAGATATTCGCACCAAATACTTTTTAAGAAGCACGGGATAGTATACGGTAAAGCAAAGTTTGCACGTTTGAAGGAACTCGTATTTGGATTTTTCTTTTGACTGCTTATAACAATCATATGGACACTGTTGTTGAAAATCATCATTGGTTTATTTACTCTTTCATTTATTTTGATATATAACTAATAGTAACTGGATGCACAATTACATATATTTATATTCATTTATATATTTGGATATGCATTAGAAATATTAGTGATTGGATACACAAATTATTGTTGAAGTTAAGCGTGGCACATTGTGGTTTTTTGTTTTTTTACACACTAGCATGAGCATGTGTTAGGTGCAGGCGATTCACAATCGGCACTTGGTAAGATATATTATTCACATAGTAGCTCACAAGCCTACACGTGTTTGTTCTGTAGCCCTGACACACTTCTTGTCCTAGGGTGACAATGCTGCTCTCCATAGTGTGACAGTGCGGTGATCTGTCATGTTGTTAAAAGGATATTATGCTACCCAGGATTCTCAACAAGGCAGGTTAAGGGGCTCCAGGGAGTTTGTGTAATGCAGAGGAAACTGGCTTTTCAGTTTCTTCATTGTTTTTTTATAAAGGTCCATTTTGGGTCCTGGAGCCTGAAAATTTCAAAGTGATCTTAGTGGGAAGAAATCTGCAATCCTGGGACTAGATTTTAGAAATAGCCAGAACACTGATTATGCAGGTGGGTTCTGGGCTTTTTGTAGAGATAGAACCAGGGTTCTGGGCTCTATCCTCCTGAGGAATCCAGGTAGGTGCAAGGGAGAATCCAGAGGAGTACATATGTGCATTGGAAAGGACAGAGTCCAGAGCCTGAGGATCAGGGCAGCAAGGGGCTGCCAGCTGTGTGGACAGTGTTGGCGAAGAAGTGGTCTATGGGGGACTGACGAGGGTCTATAGTGGAAGGCCTGAGCAGAACTGCTGTACAGAAGCCAGGAGGCTGAAGAACTATTTTGTTACAAGTGCAAGCCAGGAGGCTGGATGGGTTGTTTTCTGTTGATGTGGCAAACATACATTGTATGGACTTTTTTTTTTTCTTTAATAAAAATTGGGCCAAGAAACTCTAAAACAACAATTTCTGGTGTGGATTCTACTTGCTGGTGAGCGCTACCCTGAGATGAAAAACCCCCAAACATTACAATAGATATAGTACATTGAGTGTTGTCACCCTAAGACAGGAAGTGAACATGATTACCAGCTTAACATAAAAACTAGATAATCCTAATAAAAATAAAACAATGGCAGCCACCAAATCTAAAGATTGGTAAACTGGAAAAGATTTTGTTCTCGGGTTCAGATACGCTTCAACTTCTGTGGAAACATAACAAAAAAGGAGCAGAGAAATCGCTCAGGGACTGTTATAAATGGGCAAAACTTTCGGAAATTACGTGTTCATAAAAAGCAAATAAGAATAACTGTACAAAGTAAATACATAAACGATGTCTATCAACACCTAGACTGTCCATCTTCCATATTCACAGGAAGCATTCACTGGATGCATCTGTCTTTACAGACATCCAGCCAATCCAACCGCCAACGCTAGGAAGTGTGATGCTCATTAAATTTGCATTGGCTCAGCTGGACAAGTCGTCTCACCATCTACACTTACTACTGTACCTCCCCAGAGAACGATGTACACGGCGTGACCCAAATCAGAGCCCAGAGTACCTTTACCTTTACACGTGCTCCCAATATCGGAACGGACACCTTCTTGTAAGCACCGTGCATGGCCCCTTAAGACATTAAGTCCTTGCCTACCGAGCACTTATACCCCCTTATTTACCAGGCCAATTTTCAGCTTTCAGTGCTGTCGCACTTTGATTGACAATTGCGCGGTCATGCAAGATTGTACCCATATGAAATTTTTATCATTTTTTTCTCACAAATAGAGCTTTCTTTTGGTGGTATTTAATCATTGCTGGGCTGCACTGATGGGCACTGGTGGGTGGCACAGGTGGGCGCACTGTTGGGCACAGGCGTGTGCATTGCTGGGCACAGGTGGGCGCACTGCTGGGCGGAACTTGTGTGTCGCACTGCTGAGCACCGATTATCAGGGCACTGATGATCAGTGACCCCCGATGATCGGTGCCGATCCCCGCTCTGACAAATGCCAGTTTTCGGCAGTACTTTCCTCACGATCTGACAGTGTAAGGAAAGTGCAGCCGAGAACCGGCATTTGCATTTCCCGGTGATCAGCGTGTCATTGGACACGGCTGATCACGTGGTAAAAGGCCGCTGTGATTGGCCTTTTACCACGTCACGTGATCAGCTGTGTCCGCAGTGCAGCCGTCATTCGGCTATCTGCGGTCGGCAGGTAGTTAAAGGCCCGCTTTAGGGAAAAATATTGTATTTTGGAAAATGTAAGGTCAGTGACTGTAGAGATAGTATTCTCGGTACACAATAACCGACTAAAATGTGTTTCCAGTGTTGGGCCTTAAAAAATTAACTCCTGAAGGAATTAAAAACATAAATACAGATCCATCCTTGCATGTCTAAATGCCTGTATTTGGTTCCTTAATTTCCAGCTTCTCTGCTCCTCCCCGACGAATGCCCAATTAGTGGGCGTCACTAACATTGATCTCAGACACAGCATAGCTGCCACAATCCCCTGTTCACGAAGTGTGACTGGCAAAGGGGGCTTGTCAGCTACAGTGGCCCTATCCTCAGCCTCCCCCGATTCCTAAGTGTAACAGTAAAACCCCAAATTCAAACAAACCGACTAATTACACTTCCCAGGGGACTGTGGCATATTTGATGTGTTCAGTGCTTGCTGTTAAGTGGCAACATTCAATGAAAGCTGCATACGGAGTCCCCTCTTTAATCGCATACATTGCACAGAAATGACAAATTCCAGTAGGTGGCAGAGAAAGGTCTCCGCCTAAGTAACTGATCATAGTTTAAAGTGGACCCAAATAACAAGCAGACAATCAGCACATTAAACAGATATAGAGCAAGAACACGATGAAGTCAAACTACTAAGATTTTAACACGAACCTTCAGTCCCAGTTACAGGGGTTGGACAAAATTATGGAAACACTAGGTAAAAGAACAAAATCATTAGCTCCTATAGTGTTGGACTGCCTTTAGCATCCAAGACGGTCTGAATTCTCCTGGGAATTGACAAATATAAGTCTTGGGTGGTGGATAATGGAATCTGATACTACTCTTCATACAAAAATCGCTCCAGTTCTCGCAGAGATGCAAGAGGCGGAAAACGAGCCCAAATCTCGTTGACCATAATGGCTCTATGATATGGAGGTTTGGCGACTGTGGCGCCCAGGGAAGGTGTGAGACTTTGTCTGCATCCTCGCCAAACCATGATTTGACAACGCCAGCTGTGTGAATTCAGAGCATTGTCAGCTTGGTAAATGGCGCGGTCTTCGGGAAACAATGTCTGCACCATGGGGTGCACATAGTCTGCCAAAATTTGTACATAGTCACTGGCAGTGACTCTATCTTTCAAGGTGACAATGGGACCTGCAGAATACCAAGATATGGCTGCCCAGACATTGTTTTCCCACAAACTGTATATGCCGCCATAACCTTTGATATTGTACCTCGTGACACGGCAAATAAATTGGCAACTTCAGTCACAGAGGCACCAGCTAAGTGGCACCAACAATTTGCCCTCTTTGAAGCTCAGTAAGCTCTGACATGACTCCATATTACTAGCTGCGCACGCAGCAAATGACAGACGTGAGGCTTTCCACCTGTTAGCTAGGTGTCTCATCACACAGCGGAAGCAAAAGAATGTTACGTCACTTCCGCTTTCAACGCAAACCATGTTGTCACTTTCACACCTGCAAATCATGTAGTGTTTCCATATTTTTATCCAACTCCTGTACTTCTTTCTTTCTTTTTTTTCTCAGGAGAACACACCCCATGCTTCTGCCTTCCTCGCTTAGGCAAGAATGACATCCTCCCCACCCCACCTGAAGCCCCCTAGGATACCAACATCATGTATCCCAGGTGGCTTTGGGGCTATGTACAATACACTGTGCATGTGCAGTGGAGTGTAAAGTGAGGTGCTGCGCTAATAACTAAACTATATGTAAATCCCAATGTGAATAAGTGGTGAACAGTAAATAAATGAGTGAACAATACTATAATACCCAGTGACTATATTAACAGCATAAGTGACATCAACCCCAAACTAAACATCTACACCGCCTCTATTAAATGGGTGAAATCAACATAAAAAAATCTATAAATACAATAATTAAATACACATACATATAATGAATGCCGTGGTACTGGATATGCGCCTATTACACAACACCAGTAAATACATATCATGTGGTGACATAAACGCATGTATGCATTACATTTCCAAAACCAACTGATGTGAAAGAAATGGCAGTGATCCCACTAAGGGATAACAAACAAAGTGAATCAGTGAAAACACTCCTTGTGGTAAACGTATGAAAAAGGGAAGAGGAATCGGATTATAAACGCATGTATACCTACATGCTCAAGGATAACTGGTGAACAAGAACAATAGCAGTGATCCCACTAAGGGACAAACAAAGTGAATCCGTGAAACCACAAATTGTGGTACTTGTGAAAAAAGAAAGAAGTCAGGCTCACCGCCTGTAAATCACTAACAATCACTAAATGTACACAATTATGACCCCCCTACTGGGGATAAGTGAACAGAAAACATAGGCTATAGTGCCTATAAATAATGAAGGGATTTGTAACCCCAAATGGGGGGTTCTGAATAAGCAGAGAAATAAGTGACAGCAAACAGTGCCTCACACTCTCCGTGTATCCACAAACATAAATAAACATGGATAATCCACCAATCAACATGAACAGAAAAAACCAAAACACAAAATTATTAACGTGTCCTAAAAGGTGAAATAAATATCCAATCTACAGGTGTTCAGAACCATCCAAATGGTGGAGGTGTTCTGTAGTCCTGTGATCACCATAAATGTGCAACAGGATACTATAAATCCCACTATAGGTGCAATGGCCCCTCACCTCCATGCGGTGACCCAGCAGGGTTAAAACACCTTATGATAATCAAACACCACCGGTCTGGAACCCGGACTCTCTCCAACGGATTTCAGGTCCACCGCTGTGTCAGTTCCCTCTCTGGTGGGCAAGGTCCCGCATGCAGCCTCCTCTCAGTGGTCCTAGAAGTGATGGCTCAGTTGTGATGAGATAGCGATAACTTCAATCTTAGTTGGATACCAGTCAGTGACTCAATCGATAAGACATCTTGTAGATCTTGTGAAGTTTATTCAGTTGTGTTCAAAATATTAGCAGTCAGACATCACTAACCGGATCAATCACTGTTTTTGGTAGAAATGATATTTCTACATGGCAAATAATTTCCTAGCAGGTGTAGTAGAGTAATAGAAATCCAACAGACCTAACAGTCATGACATGCATGCTGCTGATTCTGTGTCATTGAATCACTCATTGAAAAGGGCATGTTCAAAATAATAGCCGTGTGGTGTTCTATTAGTGAGGTCATTCATTCTTTGAAAAACAGGTGGCAATTATTGCCCTTATTTAAGGAAGGAAGGCAGCAAATGTTGGACATGCTGGTTACAGTGCATTCCTCTCTGAAATTCTGAGGAAAATGGGTCGTTCCAGACATTGATCAGAAGAACAGAGTACCTTGATTAAAAAGTTGATTGGAGAGAGGAAAACATATAAAGAAGTGCAGAAAATGATCGGCTGCTCAGCTAAAATGATCGCAAATGCTTTAAAATGGCAACCAAAACCTGAAAGACGTGGAAGAAAGCGAATAACTAGCATTCGAATGGATAGAAGAATAGCCAAAATGGCAAGGACTCAGCCAACAATCAGCTCCAGGAAGATGAAAGAAGGTGTGACGTTCCCTGTGAGGACAGTTACAATTAGAAGACGCCTATGTGAAGCCAAGCTATCTGCAAGAAGCCCCCGCAAAGTCCCACTGTTGGAAAAAAGACATGTGCTGAAGAGGTTACATTTGGGGTTACAAATCCCTTCATTATTTATAGGTTTTCTGTTCACTTATCCCCAGTAGGGGGGTCACAATTGTGTACATTTAGTGATTGTTAGTGATTTACAGGCGGTGAGCCTGACTTCTTTCTTTTTTCACAAGTACCACAATTTGTGGTTTCACGGATTCACTTTCTTTGTCCCTTAGTGGGATCACTGCTATTGTTCTTATTCACCAGTTATCCTTGAGCATGTAGGTATACATGCGTTTATAATCTGATTCCTCTTCCCTTTTTCATACGTTTACCACAAGGAGTGGTTTCACTGATTCACTTTGTTTGTTATCCCTTAGTGGGATCACTGCCATTTCTTTCACATCAGTTGGTTTTGGGAATGTAATGCATACATGCGTTTATGTCACCACATGATATGTATTTACTGGTGTTGTGTAATAGGCGCATATCCAGTACCACGGCATTCATTATATGTATGTGTATTTAATTATTGTATTTATAGATTTTTTTATGTTGATTTCACCCATTTAGGAGAGGCGATGTAGATGTTTAGTTTGGGGTTGATGTCACTTATGCTGTTAATATAGTCACTGGGTATTATAGTATTGTTCACTCATTTATTTACTGTTCATCACTTATTCACATTGGGATTTACATATAGTTTAGTTATTAGAGCTGCACCTCACTTTACACTTTGGAATGACCATTTCTGGTATATGGTTAGGTACTAGCAGCTTTAGCCGCAGGTTCACCTAAGCCCAGGAGGACTACGAATATTGTCTATGCTCAGTGGAGTGTCATCGGGAGCTGCTTGCTAGGACTTGGAAGAGAAAGCTGGCTCCAATGATGGCGGCACAAGGCCCTGTGGGTTCCGCTTTCAGCAGATTACTGCAGGGCAATGCTGCAGTTGATGGCTGGGTATGTTATTTAAGTTCACCCCAGCACACAAGGTAGGAGGGGGTTTACAGTAAAATTAAACCTGGGGGGGTTAAGTTCCACTTTAACCTGTTGTCACCCAAATTACACATATTTGCAGCCGCAAGGGCGGGCTTTAACACCCACACATGTGCGTTGTTGGGCAGCCAATGTTTCTGTGCTGAGAACAAGCTCACTGCAAGCTCCCAGCACAGACACTGGGCTGTCAAAGACAGCTCTCGGCCCTCACTAATAATCCATAGCCAGTGGAACGACTCCTGATCATGTGACCACTATGACAGCCAAACACAGTAGTCACATGATCGAAAATCTTCCCACCCCCCAGGCACTCAGAACTTTGTACAAGGACACCGGAGTAGGCGGAAAAGGGTTAAAGGGACTTCAGATGAGACATTTTTGTGGTCATTTAGCTCGTGAGATAAACAATATAAAGCCAAAGACACAACAAACTGACCTTTTCTGCTAGCCAGCCCATGTGCCGAATTTCATGACTTCCAGAGATTCCGTTTTTTCTCAGCTGAGTTTGGACTTCGGCCATCACCTTGGGAAGAAGTTCCGTCACCGCCCCATGAATTGCGTTGAACCAGGTCTGGGCCGCCGCAGGATCTTTTGCTCGCAGCACCGCAGTATGCTTGGCATCAGGTGAATGCAGTTCTAGATGTCTGCAATACAGAACACATGCGTTTACAGCGGGAAATCCCAGGATCTTCTTATAATCCCCTGTTCATAGCTCTGGATTTTTAGGATATTTTGCCACACACAGTTGAATAAAAACTGTACATCTTTGGACTAATCTCCAGACAGATATACTAGACACAAATGAATGCAACTCTGTATTCATTAACCCCTTCTTCCCAGCCTTTTAAGAGATAGTAACACCGGAGCATCGTCACCTGCTTGCTCAGCTTCCGCACCATGTGATCACTGTGATTGGATGTCAAAGTGATTAGATAATTGGAAGCCCATCCTACCAGCTTCCAATTGTCAGTGACGGTACTGTCAGAGTGCTGGGGGCATGCTGCCAACATAAAACAGGTATGCGTGTACGTGGAGGCACAGAATACGGCCAATCTCTGTGCTGCCACATATATACATACATCCGACAGGAAGGGATTAATAAATTTTGAAATGTGTGTTTTTTAATGCCACTAGTGGAAGTGCCTGAAATTCATTTGGTATCAGCCTCTTACTATGCAGCAGCACTGGAAGAAGGAGGGGCAGAACCGAGAGCCAATCAGGTGTGCTGCATGCACATGTACCAACATAGAACATACTGATAGGAGAAGAGAGCAAAGAGATGACCTAATCAGTCTGCTGCTGTTGTTTCACCATCCAATCAGACGGTTGGGGGTGAACAGAGGACACCACTGTATTTCCTAACTCTGGATCTTCTGGTAACCCGCTCTGGCATCCAAGACCTGGCTTCTGTTTTGAATACGTTCCCGATCTATTTTATTAATGGATTACTTTACAGATTCGCAGGACTCGCAGTAGGATTTCCATATACCTGGTGAGCTGACCTGTCCATCCCTTACAGGGACCCCGGTTACCTTTCCATCACACACCAGAGGCTACAAGATCCAGGCACACTCAGTGAGGGATTCTACTCCATTCCTGACCATTCATGACCATTCATTCATGATGTACAACATCCCTTGTGACAGCATGGGCTATGACAGGTCCTCTTTATGGAGACATCTGGCTCTATCAGACCCCAGATCTCTCCTCTGGCCTCCAATGCAGCTGATCAGACACATATTGGTCTGCACAGTAGCTGGTCGGCAACTGCCCAGTAAACACAGAACCAGAACCAAAATTGACAAAATCCTTGTCGCTTCCATTTCATGATCCCACAGAGAGGGAGGAACTACATCAGCTCCTTTCTCTGTGTGTATTGAAGTCGGTGCTGCCAGTTGGAGCGGTCCCAGGATCCCCAATGGAATGAGAGAGCCCAGGAAAGGAATTGGTGGCGGGGGAGGGGGGCAGTCATCCCTCCTCCTGTAGAAGAGATCGCAGTCATAACTGAAGGCAATTTTTTTTTTATATATATATTTGGAAATGGTGGTCCAGGCATACTGCGGCGACATGATAGCCAGCGTGGTGGGAAGAACCATTGTTTGAGATGAGGAAGAAGGCAGTCAACCCATCCAACCTGGTTGGCTGGAGAGCAGTAAAGCTGGCTATACACTAGTAGATTTTCAAACGTTCATCTGCAAATCCTTTGTACATGTGTTGACCGTGCGAACATCCGACTTCAAAATTTCTCTTCCTTTTAACACTCAGTTTTGGAATGAAATGTAATTTCCTGAACAAAATACACATTCTCTGTTAGAAGGTCATTTATTTAAAGCAATCTTCCATCCTGCTCCTTCGAATTTTCTCATCACTACATTTGAAAACAAACATTGATTTGAACCCACTACTCTTTGGAAATTCAAATCAACACCCAAAGAGAACATTTTCAAACGAACATCCTGGTGTATGGCCAGATGCATTCACCATCTCGTTTACGATGGTTTGCTTGGTGGTGAGCTCCACCAATAGCTATCGGTATTCCAAAGCAATGGATCATAGCACACATGGATGGAGCAATGTGCAATCCTACCAGACTGATTGCTGCTACAGGCTCCTTAAAGGGTTGGTTCACCTTTCCAGAAAAAATGAACAGAATGAGAAGGTGAACAAACACTTGAAGTAGTTACTCCATGCGGACCCATTTATTCCGGTGGTGGTCAACTTGCTTAATACGAAGAGCCTCAAGTGCAGTCCTTGACATTTTAAAAGGGTCGCACTTAAAGAAGAACTCCGGGATAGGCATAAAAATCACCCATTAGTACACCACCCTACACAAAACACTAAACAGATAATAAAATGTTGAGAAGCTTTACCATTTAGGAGAAAAGTCTAATTGAAATTTCATGACCTCATCTCTGTAATTCAAAAGATAACAGTATCTTCTGTACCAAGGAGGAGGAGTAACAGCTGGGATTACATCATATCCTCTCCTCTCTCTGTAAAAGGAAACTACAGTTCCCATCAACCACAGGGAATTGTAGTGAATGTGGGCGGGTACACTAGGCCTGTACATGTTGAATGTATCTGAGAGTCTCGGTCTGCCCACCACTGCAAGTGGGGCTGAATTACATCACTGCTTCCTGGAGAAAGAACTACAGAAGGGATGTGCCAAGACCAGTGGCATAGCAGCCACCGCTCTTACAAACAGGAAACCAAGGAACATTAACGGTTTGAATTGAAAATGAAAAGATTATTTCACAGCAACTACTGAATGAACCAGAAGATGGAAGACATATTCAGTGAAGGTAGGAAATCAGCAAGGACATGTAATGAAGGTTTTGCCCAGAGTTCTTCTTTAAGTAAAAGTGGGCTATGGATTTTAGCTGTAAGCTCCAAGGTCCTGTCTCAGGAATAGGCAAGGCCGCCATTTATTAATATGTGACAGGACTATGGAGGTCAAGCTGGTAAAATGACAATAAAGATTTTGTAAAGACCTCTTGTTTTGTTGTCAGGGGGTGGCTGTGAGATGGTCAGAGTGTGCGGACATGATACAAAAGATGGTCAGAGACTGTGGACATGAAGCAAGACATGATCAGAGAATGTGGACATGATACAAGAGATGATCAGAGACTGCAGACATGATGCAAGAGATGGTCAGAGACTGCAGACAGGATACAAGAGATGGTCAGAGACTGCGGACAGGATACAAGAGATGGTCAGAGACTGCGGACAGGATACAAGAGATGGTCAGAGACTGCGGACATGATACAAGAGATGATCAGAGACTGCGGACATGATACAAGAGATGATCAGAGACTGCGGACATGATACAAGAGATGATCAGAGACTGCGGACATGATACAAGAGATGATCAGAGACTGCGGACATGATACAAGAGATGGTCAGAGACTGCGGACATGATACAAGAGATGGTCAGAGACTGCGGACATGATGCAAGAGATGGTCAGAGACTGCAGACATGATGCAAGAGATGGTCAGAGACTGCGGACATGATACAAGAGATGATCAGAGACTGCGGACAGGATACAAGAGATGGTCAAAGACTGCGGACATGACACAAGAGATGCAGACTGCATTTTTACAAATAAAACTTTAGCCCAAAATTAAAGCGAAGCTAAACTCTCTCTCTTAATCAACATTACCTATTTTTAATCCTTTTACTGCTAGATAGATAGATAGAATATACCTTCCTATTTACTTGTTTTAAACTTTTTTGTTTACATTTCTTGAGTTGCTTCCGGTTTCTGGGCCATTGTGATGTCATAGATCCCAGGAGTCTTCATGGGCATTTTTTTCCTTTCATCTGGAGGTGAGGAGTGGGGACTTTCTCAGTCAAGCACATCCTCCTGTTTGCATGCCTGAGCTAATGGCAGATGGATTCCAGGAAGTAGAAGCTACATGAATCTTCTGCACTTACTCAAGATGGCCACAGCTGGAAATCTAAAAAGGTGTTTCTCAAAAGTGATTTCTCAACAAAATAAAGCACGGAGACATAGATGGATGGGTGGGCTTGCGGTGAATATTAAAAATGGATGAAATCGCGCTCTCAGTTTATGGTGCTCAGATACAGTTTAGTTCCACTTTGAACTTTTATGCAGATCAGGGATTCTAATTTTAGAGTACTGAAGACAACAGATCAGTAGAACAATCAGGTGACTTGCAATTTTAGAGAAACTCCGTACAACTTTCCTTTAATTATCATGAAAGTGAAAAGGATCCAGTCTACAATAAATAGCGTATTTCTCCAAATCCAATAATAGACTATTTCTCACTAATTCCACGTCCCTCTGACCCCTCCCTCCTGCGATCTCTGAATTTCAGCGATATGACTTTCCTGCGTCTTCATATTAAAAAGAAATGGTCCAGGTAATCCCCGAGTTGTATGCATTCCCAGACCTCATCTGCCAGATGTCATTACAGTCTATGGGAGTTTTTACTGTGTCCCAGGTAATAGCTGTGATCCCAGATAGCTGCCGCCGAGCAGCTCCCATCACCAGCCTAGAGAACCGCAGAGAATTTCTCCCAATTGATTGCTAGAGAGCACGAATGGATCGGTATTTCGGGGCTTCAGACATAAGACCTACGGCGTTCTCTGATTAGTATGTTCGCTGCATCTGAGGACAGTTGTTGGTAACGGGGAGACACAAACGGACCGTCTCGTTCTCGGCGTGTCATGCACTTGGCCAGGCAGAAAAAAGCCTGAAATGTTTTCCAAATCCTTCACAGAGGCGCCTCCACATGAGGGCAAGTCAAGGTTGTCCATTTATTTGGGATCGGCGACATGCCTGCTTAACCACCAGGGGACCGCCCACAGTACATTTACTGCGGCAAAGTGGCCCCTGTAGGCACGATGACGTTTATAAACATCATCCTGTTTACATGGTAAGGAGCGTGTGCGACCGCCCTGCCCGCGGCACCGATCGCGGCCGCGAGTGTCAATTACTGGGTCCCGGCCGGTGATTAGCCACCGGATCCCGGCAATTACCGGCAAACACTGACACGAAGCACAGCTGCAGTGTTTTCAATGCAGCTCTGCTCCCTGTCAGTTTTCAGCACACTGTTCCGGAGAGCAGAGCTTAGCTTTCCAGGACAGTGTGTTCCTGTGAAGAACACCCCCCCCCCCCCGCCCACTACTAAAACACTCCCTTCACACAGTTAACACTTTGAATGCCTAAAAATGTTAACCCCTTCCTCCTCAGTGCCATTACTACAGTGTCAGTGCTTTTGTTTTGCACTGATCACTGTATTGGTGTCACTGGGGATGTCAGTGACCCCAAGTCATTTCCCCCCAGTGTCAGAATGTCCGCCGCAGTCCCGCCATAGGTCACTGATTGCCGCCATAAGTTACTGATTGCCACTATTATTAGTATACAAAAAAAAAATTCAGTTCTGTACCGCCATTTGTAAACGCTATAACTTTCACGTAAACCAATTAATTTACACGTATTGGAATTTTGTTTTAGCAAAGACATGTCGCAGAATACATTTTGGCATAAATGTATGATGAAATTTGATTTTAATTTTTTTACTAGACATGTTTTATAGCAAAGAGTCCAAAATATTGTTTTTTTTTCTCAAAATTGTTGTTTTTTTTTTATAACGCAAAACACAAAAAATGCACAGGCGATCAATACTACCGAAAGAAAGCCCAATTCATGGGGGGAAAAAGGATGTAAATTTCATTTTGGTGCAGCGTTGCATGACCGTGCAATTGTCAGTTAAAGTGATGTAGCACCATAACACAAACCGCTTATGTAGCCGCTTCCTGACCGCCCTATAGCAGAAATACTGCTACAGGGCGGCACAGGTGTGCAAAATCACATATATATACACACACGTGATTTGTACTCCTGTGGTTTTCACGCCCCTCCCAGATAGCATCAGATTGCCCATCAGTACACCAGTCATCACATTTAACCCCTTGATTGCCAGGAACACGCTCATACACAAACCTCCATTGTTAGTATAGTGTCTGAACGGATCAACATCTTTGATCAGATCAGCACTTAACCAGCATTCACATTAGTAAAGCATCCCCAAAAAATGCAGCGTTAACGGGATTAGCCCGGGATTTGCACACAGGCCCGTAGAGCCCCTAGTATCCTTCCAGACGTGCTTGCAAATCCAGATTGGCAGCCCACAAATTCTCCAGCACCCGTACTTCCCCCATTCCCTACCCAACCTGGAATTCAGGTGGAAATTGCAAATTTAACTACTCCCCTTTATTTTTTGCAGCTGTTTTTCACAGAAGATCTGTATGCATTGACTGTGGAACAAAGCATTTTATATGCACAAACATTTATCGCCGCCAACCCAAATTCAAACCTTGCCAGACCATTCGCAGGGAAACTCATTACGGTTTCCGAATTAAAATTTTTTTGGGACCTAACCCTCAACATGGGCATTACTAAAAAAAAATGTTTCCAAAAAACCTCTGTGTAAATACTGTGTGACATAAACAATTGCAACAACCACCATTTTATTCTCTAGGGCTTCGGTTTCAAAATATAGAAAATATCTGGTGATTCTAGTTATTTTTCTGGCAAACATTACAGATTTTTAGATGTTGGAGAGAAGTGTCAGAATAGGCTTGGTCTTCAGGTGGTTAAAGGAGAACTACAGCCAAAGCTCTTTTGGCTGCACTTCACCTATGGATCACAGGACTGCAGTTTGTTCTGCACTTTCTAGGTACACCTACGTACTGTAAGTATGATGTAAAAAAAAAGTTTCCAATACTTCTCTTTTAAATAGGATTCCAGGTATTGCTATTTTATATAAAGTTCCAGCTTGGATCAGTGTATCTATGCATACATTACCTGGACAATCCTCCTAGAAGGTGGAAATCACTGAAGTACACACCAGTACCCCACTTTCTTCTGGGTCCCATTCAGGGTATCCAGCCTTATGCATTGTGAACACAGGAGGTAAGTCACTTAGCATGGGCACCATTCAGAGAATGCTTTGCATTTTCTGAATGAATGCAATGTGTTCTATGATTGGACAACTGGAGGGGTGAGGTGGTGACGTCACGATGTACGGCTCTTGTACAGCCATATGTATGAAGCCAAAGTGAACATGTTGCTGTGTCCTGCATGGACAAACACAGGTTCACTTCAAAGAGGCCCAGGCGTACAAGAGCAAATAGCAGAAGTGCCAGGAGGGGGTCTGACGCATATACACTGCTCAAAAAAATGAAAGTTACACTTTGAAAACACGTCAGTTCTCAATGGAGAAAAATATCATGCTGGATATCTATATTGACATGGACTAGGTAATGTGTTAGGAACGTAAGGATGCCCCATCGTTTGATGGAAATGAAAATGATCGACCTACAGAGGACTGAATTCAAAGATACCCTGAAAATTAAAGTGAAAAAATGATGCAGCAGGCTAGTCCATTTTGCTAAAATTTCATTGCAGCAACTCGAAACGGTCCTCAGTAGTTTGTATGGCCCCCACGTGCTCGTATGTATGCCTGACAACGTCAGGGCATGCTTCTAATGAGCCGATGATGGTGTCCAGGTGTATTTCCTCCCAGATCTCGACCAGGGCATTACTGAGCTCCTGGACAGTCTGAGGTGCAACCTGGCGGCGTCAGATGGACCGAAACATGATAACCCAGAAGTTTTATATTGGATTTAGGTCAGGTGAGCATGGGGGCCATTCAATGCCATCAATTCCTTCATCCTCCAGGAACTGCCTGCATACCCTCACCACATGATGCCGGGCATTGTCGTGCACCAGGAGGAAGCCAGGACCCACTGCACCAGCGTAGGGTCTGACAATGGGTCCAAGGATTGCATGCCAATACCAAATGGCAGTCAGGGTGCCATTGTCTAACCTGTAGAGGTCTGTGCGTCCCTCCATGGATATGCTTCCCCAGACCATCACTGACACACCACCAAGATGGTCATGTTGAACGATGTTACAGGCAGCATAATGTTCTCCACGGCTTCTCCAGGCCCTTTCACATCTATCACAGGGTGAACCTGCTCTCATCTGTGAAAAGCACAGGGCGCCAGTGGCAGACCTGCCAATTCTGGTGTTCAATGGCAAATGCCAATCGAGCTCTATGGTGCCTCTATGCTCTTGAGACTGTGCTGGGAGACAAAGCAAACCTTCTGGCAATGGAACGTATTCATGTGCCATCCTGGAGGAACTGGACTGCCTGTGCAACCTCTGTAGGTTCCTGGTATCGCCTCATGCTACCAGTAGTGAAAAACAGTCAGAAAAGATGAGGAGGGAGATGGTGACAGTCTGACAAATTGTCTATTTGGACAGTGATATCAGTTAGCAATCTCAAAGGAGGACTCAGTACTATTTAAAAATATATATTGCTTCTTCATTTGTAAAGTAAAGATCTGGTATACCATTTTTCTTGTTTGGGGTTTGATTGTTTCATGAGTGAATACATCTTTACAGGCTTTTAAACCCATGTTGCCTATTTATGATATACTGTACCAGTGTTTGGCACCCAGGGTGCCATCTGGGCTCCCCAGGATGTCACAAACATTGGACCCACTTTGTCCTGGATCATTGTCATAAGCTGTCATGGTGCAGATGAACTGGCCACCAGCCCAATAACAACCAATGGCACTCTAGGGCCAGGATGCACGGCACCATTCATTATTATGGTGGTGGCAGCCAGCCTGCCAGCAAACCATGACTCTGACCTATGGCAGGCACCATGCAGGGCCACCCCCAGCTTTCAGGAGAAGATGGAAGTCAGTCTCCTCCACTTTCTGCTCTCGGCTGTGCTACTGGAGCAAAAAGGTAGGGCTCTGAAGTGAAGAGGGGACTGTGTGACTGGGAGGGGTTCTCTGATTGGGAGGGCTGCGTGATGGGGTATTCATGTATAGGGGTCTTTTATGCACAAGAGTGACAATGCTTTGATGGGGGCTCTTGTGAATAGGGGGCCTCTGATGTATGGGGGGCCCTGACATGACAGGGACCTCTAGCATTAAGGAAGGGGTGACTTTGATGTGATGAGGGGGCATTTGACATGATTGGGGAATTCTGATATATTGGGGGTCTCTGATGTGAAGGGGTGACTATGATGAGATGGGGAGGGGGTCTCAGATGTGAATAAGTGACTATGATGAGATGGAGAGGGTCTCTGATGAGATGGGGGGGGGTCTCAGGTGTGAAGGGGTGACTTTGATGTGATGAGGGGGCATTTGACATGATTGGGGAATTCTGATATATTGGGGGTCTCTGATGTGAAGGGATGACTCTTATGAGATGGGGGGGGTCCCTTGATGTGAAGAAGTGACTATGATGAGATGGAGAGGGTCTCTGATGTGAAGGGGTGACTCTGATGAGATTGGGGGGGGTTTCAGATGTGAAGGAGTGACTTTGATGTGATGAGGGGGCATTTGACATGATTGGGGAATTCTGATATAATGGGGTTCTCTGATGTGAAGAGGTGACTCTGATGAGATGAGGGCAGGGGTGTGATAGGGGGGGACATATGACATGATGGGGGCACTCTTATGTGATGGGGGTCTCTGATGAAAAGCGGTGACTCTGATGTGATAGGGGGACTTCTGACATGATGGGGGTCTCTGATGTGAAAAGGTGACTCTGATGTGATGGGATAACTTCTGACTTGATTTGGGAACCCTGATGTGATGGGGGTCTCTGATGTGATGGGGGTCTCTGATGTGATGGGGGAACTGTGAAGTTCATATCATCAAGGTGGTTGTCTGCATCATCCCAGGCATGGATGTCACATTGATAAATAACACTTACAGTACATTTTTACACTGAGATGCCGACATTCTGCATAGTTTTAAAGGGAGCCGCGACTGAAACAACGTCAAGAAATACTGGGATACGCCACTTATCAATGGGACTTTGAGTCTTGAAACCCCCCTACATAAAATTGCTCTCACGGTCCAAAAATAACCTTCAGTGCCCCCAAAAAACTTCTGCTTTTTCCTATTTTATTTCATTTCCTTTTTACTACTTTGAAACATGTTCTGAGAAAACACCCAAATTCATCAAATATTTGCATTATAAGAAAGGATATCAATCACAGCCTGGACAAGTCAGGAAAAGGTAACATTCAACCCAAGTGACTGACATAGACAAGCGAAGGTGGTTGTAGAACCCGGAATGGCCGCAGATGAACTACAGGAGCAAAAAATAACGGTGCCACAATGGGGGGGGGGGGGGGGGGAGGGGGGTTGAGTTTAGCACATACGGTTACAGGATAAAAATAAGTCATTGATCAAATCTTTCAGCAAAAATATATAAAGTTCTCAACCAAAAAAAAAATACAAAAACAACCCTTCAGTGCCCCTAAATAACTTCTGCTTTTTGCTAATTTGCTTAGTTTCTTTTTTTGTTTGAGAAATCGCTGAAATTCATAAAATGGTTCTACTGCCAGAAATGACCACTTCTGAGTTACTTCTGACAGGTGTTCCTGACACCAATACAAAAATGGTGATGGGGAGAGAGCTTCAGCACACAGCCTATGATTGACAGCCTCAGCTCTGTTCTTGTGTTCTGTGTGAAGGGGGGGGGGGTCCCTTCCTTTCCCTACAATCAGCTCTCACAGCTCTTCTCACTGAGCTCTGAAGAGTAACTTCAGCTCCATGCCCCCTGTTTTCTGAAATCTCAAACAAGCTTTATTAATTCTGCACTATGAACAGCTGTAGAGAAGAGGGAGCTGCAGATAAACAAATACAACGTATGTAGGAGGATTTGTTTCATCTCTGTGTATCACTGGGTATATGTAAGGGTTTACAACCACTTCAAAAACAGAATCTAAATATGGAATAAAAACAGGGAAGATCGGGTCAATGGTTTGCTTTTTCTTAATTGACCTAAAAAAGGAAAAATAACACACTTTGTTTATTTTACAAAATGAGACTTTCCAATGAACAGCTTATTATCAAACACAAAAGTTCAAACACTATTATGTAGAATTAATGATGTCATTTATCAAAATTGTATTACAATGAGCTTCAAGATGAATTAAAAGAACAGGAAACTAATTGTATAATTATCTGCAGGTGGCACTTACCCCCCCATGTCCCCTACACATACATGGAACCTCCTCATCCCATGCCACAGGTGGTACTTACCCCCCCATGTCCCCTACACATACATGGAACCTCCTCATCCCATGCCACAGGTAGTACTTACCCCCCCATGTCCCCCACACATACATGGAACCTCCTCATCCCATGCCACAGGTAGTACTTACCCCCCCCCCCCCATGTCCCCTACACATACATGGAACCCCCTCATCCCATGCCACAGGTGGCACTTACCCCCCCATGTCCCCTACACATACATGGAACCTCCTCATCCCATGCCACAGGTGGTACTTACCCCCCCCATGTCCCCTACACATACATGGAACCCCCTCATCCCATGCCACAGGTGGTACTTACCCCCCAAGTCCCCTACACATAAATGGCACCTCTCCCATCCCTTGCCATAGGTGGCACTTACCCCCCCCATATCCCCTACACATACATGGCACCTCTCCCATCCCATGCCACAGGTGGTACTTACCCCCCCATGCCCCCTACATATACATGCCACCTCCCCCATCCCATGCCACAGGTGGTACTTACCCCCCCATGTCCCCTACACATACAAGGAACCCCATCATCCCATGCCACAGGTGGTACTTACCCCCCCATGCCCCCTACACATACATAGCACCTTCCCCATCTAATGCCACAGGTGGTACTTACCCCCCCATGTCCCCTACACATACATGCCCCCCATCCAATCGGTGGTACTTACCCCCCATGCCCCATACACATACATGCCCCCCATCCAATCGGTGGTACTTACCCCCCCATGTCCCCTACACATACATTACACCCCCCCATCCCATGCCACAGGTGGTACTTACCCCCCCATGTCCCCTACACATACATGCCCCCCATGCAATCGGTGGCACTTACCCCCCCATGTCCCCTACACATACATGACACCCCCCATCCAAATCGGTGGTACTTACCCCCCATGTCCCCTACACATACATGCCCCCCATCCAATCGGTGGTACTTACCCCCCCATGCCCCCTACACATACATGCCCCCTCCATCCCATGCCACAGGTGGTACTTACCCTCCAGGGTGACCTCCCTGCCCGCCCTCGTCATGTGTGGCATCCCGGAGGTCGGTGCCAGTGACGGAGAGGATGGCGTCCCCGACATAGAGGGAGTGGGTGAGGTCGGCGGCCAGCCCGCGGAAGATCTTGGAGATGAGGACGGGCATCTTGTTCTCCCGGCCCCCCTTCATGGATCCCCAGCCCGCCCGGCTCCACCACCCGCACCGTCCGCTTCTGGTTGGCGATGGCCTCGGGCAGGGGGGGCTCGGAGGGGCCCCGGAACGATCCATTGGTCACCCCGTTGTCCCCGGACCGGTCCGCGCTCAGCACCAGGGAGACCTCCGACAACTTCCCCGCAACTGTATACCAACCGTCCACCCCGCCTTCTACCGCCATCCCTCCATACTGAGCACACCGACGACCAGCACGGAGGAGGAGACACACCGGGGAGGAGGGACGGACACCGACACCCCACCGGCACCCCGCCCGCCTGCCGGACACACAGGGGTTAATGAGGACAGCCGGGGATGGAGAGCCGTCGGAGCGGGGCTGAGCGGGGGAGACCTCTAGTGTGAGAACATGGGTACTGCAGGCGTGCGCTGGAATTACAACTCCCCACTCACAGCACACACCTGTCCTCGTATGGAGGGGGAGGGGATTGTAGTCCTGACCTGCACCAATCCATACACAACACAGGCAACACGAAACTTTTTTTTTTACACTAAAACGTTTTTATTTGTATTTCTTTTAACACTAAAACTTTCTTTTTTACTTAACACTAAACTTTTTTTAAAATTTTTTTTTAACATAATAACGTTTTATTTTTTTTAACACTAAAACTTTTTGTAATTTTTTTTAACACTACAAGTTAAAAAAAAATAACATTAAAACATTTTGTATTTTTTAACACAAAAACATTTTTGTTTTTATTTAGTTTTTAACATTAAAATTGTTTATTTTTAACCCCAACACTTAAAAAAATTATTTTAACACTACACATTTTTTATTTTTTAACACTTTTTTTATTAACAAAAAATATTTTTTCTTTTTTAACAGTAATACATTTTTCATTTTTTAGCACATAAACCATTTTTTGTTTTATTTATTTTTTTAACACAAACTGTTTTGTGTAAAACTAAAACATTTTTAGCAGTAAAACTTTTTTTATTTTTGAAAACTTAACCTTTTTATTCTTTAAACACTAAACAAATTTAATTTTTTTAACAAAAAAAATTGTATTTATTAACATATTTGTTATTTTAATAACAATAAATATTTTTTTATTTTATCTTTTAACAGTAAAACTTTTTTTACACCAAAACAGGTTTTTTATTTTTTAGCACAAAATAATTTTTATCTTTATTTTTTTAGCACTAAAATTTTTCTTAACGATAAAATATTTTTATTTCTTTAATACTAAAACTTTTTTTTATTTTTTAACAAAAATAATTTTATCTAATAACACTAAAATAGTTGTTATTTTCATAACATTAAATATTTTTTATTTTGATCTTTTAACAGTAAAACCTTTTTTATTTTTATTTTTTAATACTAAAACATTATCAGCAGTACTTTCCTTATGCTGTCACAGTGTGAGGAAAGTACTGCCCATAACAGGCAACTGTCAAAGCAGACATCTGCACTGATAGTCAGGGCACTGATTATCAGTGCAGCCCCAAAAGTGCTCATCAGTGCCCAGCAGTGCTGCCAATCTGTGCCTGTCAGTGCCGCCTATCAGTGCCAATCAGTCAGTGCTACCTAATAGAACCCATAATTTCTGCCTATCAGTGCTGCCTATCAGTGCAGCCTATTAGTGCTCAACAATGCTCATCAGTTCCCAACAGTGCTGCCAATCTGTGCCCATCAGAGCCAATCAACTAGTGCTGCCAGTCGGTGCCTTTCAGTGCTACCTAATAGTGCCCAGCGTTACTTCCTAGCAGTGCTGCCTATCAGTGTAGCATCATCAGTGCCTCCTCATCAATGGCCACCAGTGCTGCCTTGTCAGTGCCGCCTCATCAGTGCAGCCTATCAGTGCTGCATATCAGTGTAGCATCATCAGTGCCTCCTCATCAATGGCCACCAATGCTGCCTCATCAGTGCCGCCTATCAGTGCTGCCTATCAGTGCACATCAGTGAAGGAGAAAAATTACCTGTTTGCAAAATGTTTATCATAGAAACAAAGAAAACCTTTTTTTCCAGAATTTTCTCTCTTTTTTCATTTATACTGCAATAAATAAACCCCCCAGTGGGGAATAAATACTTCCAGAAGAAAGCTCTGCTTGTGGGAAAACAATGATACAAATGTCATATGGGTACAGTGTTGCATGACCGCGCAATTGTCATTCAAAGCGCTGAAAGCTGACGATTGTCCTGGGCAGGAAGGAGGTAAAAGTGCCCCCTTCCTGCCCAGGCCAATGGGGGGAGGCAGGTGCTTAGAGGGGGTAAAGGTAGGCAAGTGGTTCAGCAATGGATAGAAAGTAAAGCATGTCTTTGGCCTGCACAGATCTAGATCCCAGATGCAAACACGAAGTGCCGGCAAGGAGGCTGCAGGAGACCAGCAATGATGATATGAAACAAGGAGGAAAAACGGTGCAAAATACATTTTATTTTTTTTAACCACTTGCCCTCCAGAGGATTTACCCCCCTTAAAGCGGAGTTCCATCCAAAAGGGGATGTCCCGCTTTATAGATTGGTCCCCCGCTCCCCATTAAGGATTGGCACCTTTGGGGAGGGGCGGGGGGAACGGGTATTCGAATTTGACAGGTACCCGCTGCCGCTTCCACTGCGATCGCCTAGGCCAGGGGTAGGCAACCTGCGGCCCTCCAACTGTTACAGGACTACAAGTTCCATCATGCCTCTGCAAGTCATAGCTGTAACTGTCAATTTTGCAATGTCTCATGGGAAATGTAGTTCCACAACAGCTAGAGAGCCGCAGGTTGCCTACCCCTAGCCTAGGCGATCGGAAACGGAAGTTGTCCTCCTACCCTCCCTCCCTGAAGTCTTGTGGGACACGTGACAGATCCCAGAAGACGACGGGGCCATTCAGGAAGTGCAGTGGTACTCGCGCATGCACAGTGGGCACCCGGCTGTGAAGCCGCAAGCTGTCACTGCCGGGTGCCCACACTGAAGATGCCGGCGCCTGGAATAACCGACGGCCGGTGAAACGGGGACAGGGGAGTGGCTGTTTTTGTAGCTGCTGACTTCTTTTTTTTACAGAGTGAGTGGAACTCCACTTTAATGACCACGCCTCTTTTTGCTATTCGGAGCTGCACTATTTCAACTGAGAATTGCGCGGTCATGCAGTGCTGCACCCAAACAAAATTTATGTCCTTTTTTTCACACACACTTTTGGTGGTATTTTATCACCTGTGCAATTTTTATTTTTCGCACTATAGTATAGTATAAACAAAAAAGACCAGAAATTTTGAAGAAAAACAATATTTTTTTACGTTCAGCTAAAAAAATATATAGTAAGCTCAAAGTTAGCCATAAATTTAGGCCAAAATATTTTGTGCTCCATGTTTTTGGTAGAAAAATCCCAATCTGTGTATATTGATTGCTTTGTGTGACAGTAATTGGTGTCAGTAGCTGCAATAATAACCCCCAGCATATGTGTCAGTCGATGCAATAATAAACGCCAACATTGGTGCCAGTAATTGCAATAACAACCCCCAACATTAGTGTCACTGGATGCAATAATAACCCCCAACATTGGTGTCAGTGAGTGCACTAATAACCCCCAACACTGGTGTCAGTAGATGCAGTAATAACTCCCAACACTGGTGTCAGTAGATGCAGTAATAACCCCCAACATTGGTGTCAGTGAGTGCAGTAACAACCCTCAATGTAGGTGCCCATGAGTGTAAAAATAACCCCCATCACTGGTTTCAGTGCGTGCAATGTAGGGGCCTTTGGTAAAACTGGTTCTTCCCTAACAGTACACAGACTGCCCACCACCAAGCACCAGTCCATTGACAGCGGCGCCAATATCACAGTCTAGGGCAGGGGGATTGAATTAAATTCAAGGAGATCTGGTCACTAAAATTATCTTCTGGCCAAGGTCTGAATAGTGTGTGCCCATCAGTGTGCCCCCTTATATTAGGGGTCACCATCAGAGTGCAACTTTACATCATGTATTCCCATCACATCAGGTGTGCCCATCAGAGTGCTCTTTTACATCAGTTGTTCCCATCAGAGTGCCCCTTTACATCAGTTCCCATCAGAGTGCCCCTTTACATCAGGCATCCCCATCACATTGCCACCTTACATAAGGTATTCCCGTCAGAGTGCCCCATTACAAAGTACCCCTTTCTATCATATTTCCCCATCAGAGTGCCCCTTTACATCGTATTCCCCATCAGAGTGCCCCTTTACATCATATTCCCCATCAGAGTGCCCCTTTACATCAGGTATCCCCATCACATTGCCACCTTACATCAGGTATTCCCGTCAGAGTGCCCCTTTACACTCAAAGTACCCCTTCATATCATATTTCCCCATCAGAGTGCTCCTTTACATCACATGTGCCCATCAGAGTTCCCTTTTCCACTGTATGTGCCCATTTGTGCCCCCTTATCATAAAATAAGGGGCACTCTGATGGATACATGTTATGTAGAGGGGCACTCTGATGGGTACATGTTATGTAAAGGGGCACTCTGATGGGTACATGTTATGTAAAGGGAAACTCTGATGGGTACATGTTATGTAAAGGGGCACTCTGATGGGTACATGTTATATTAAGGGGCACTCTGATGGGTAATGAAAAATAAGGGGTAGAGGTTCATATAGATATTTATTGTATCACCCAATAGATGGCTTCTGTTCAGTAGCCAAAAAATATGCATACAAAAGGAGAAGTTGTGAAAAGAGATTCACAAGAAAGCGGCTACATTTTGGACAGAATACGATACTCAGAATAATTTTCAAAAATGATGCTTTATTAAACATTAATAGCAGACAATAGGGTAATTACCCCAGTTCACCATCACCTCAGTATGAGATATTACTCAGACCTAAAACCACATTAAAACCACATCAAGACCGGTCTAAATATGGATGTGCTGCATAGACAATGACAAATACCTGTCTAATGCATTTGCAGCACTGTCACATTGGTTACACTACCAGTAGGAGGTATTTCAAAAAATTGTACCATCAGGGATTATGATAACACGCTAAGCAAAATGGCTAATATAGTCACCATATGGAAGAGATATAACCCTTAGCCCATGAAAGGCAATGTGGGTAAAAAATTATTATTATTATTATTAGATATAGGGAGGATTAGAGCCCCAATGATATCTATATAGACTCATACAATACAACCCCTCTTAGGCACATGTGAGTGGTACACATCCAAACTAGGCAAATGCAAATCTGCAAATTATATATGAAGGAGTCCCTGTAGATGTCCTTGATGGAGTAAATGATGTAGGTAGCAAGGCCCTGCTTTACATGGTTTCTTCACCACAACGTGTGGACTATGAACCACTGTAATAGACGTGATGAAGTAAGGCCTGGTGAATTTTCCATTGGTTGTAATATATAATGGATGCCTTGCACCTAGATGATACATCATAATGTCCCCGTCCTGGAATAAAACAAATAATAAATGGACAGTCAATCTGGGTACTCCTGCTTAAATATATGAAGAGAGTAACAAGAAACCTTCTTGGTTAACCTTGTAACAGTCCACTGACCACCTGTGCCATGGGTGATGTATAGTGGAGATATCCTCCGTAATTGCTGCAACGTGTTGATCCAGGGGACACCTGCTTACATCAGCCGATATCTCGCGGGCTCTGCTCTCTCCCTGGCGCCAATACAGCCTGGCATAGCTCGTGGCATGTAGAAATGGCCGCCTCCTTGCTGGTCGGCGTGTGTAACGTCAATGCGCATGACCGGAAGTGACGTATCTGACGTATGACGTCAACACGTTTCGCCGATGGGCGGATCTCACTCAGCTTCGTCAGGACCATATGGTGACTATATTAGCCATTTTGCTTAGCGTGTTATCATAATACCTGATGGTACAATTTTTTTAAATACCTCCTACTGGTAGTGTAACCAATGTGACAGTGCTGCAAATGCATTAGACAGGTATTTGTCATTGTCTTTGCAGCACATCCATATTTATACTGGTCTTGATGTGGTTTTAGGTCTGAGAGTAATATCTCATACTGAGGTGATGGTGAACCGGGGTAATTACCCTATTGTCTGCTATTAATGTTTAATAAAGCATCATTTTTGGAAATTATTCTGAGTATCGTATTCTGTCCAAAATGTAGCCGCTTTCTTGTGAATCTCTTTTCACAACTTCTCCTTTTGTATGCACTCTGATGGATAGATGTTATGTAAAGGGGCACTCTGATGGGCACATGTTATGTAAAGGGCCACTCTGATGGGCACATGTTATGTAAAGGGCCACTCTGATGGGCACATGTTATGTAAAGGGGAACTCTGATGTGCACGTTATGTTAAGGGGCACTGATGGGCACATGTTATGTAAAGGGGCACTCTGATGGGCACATGTTATGTAAAGGGGCACTCTGATGGGCACATGCTATGTAAAGGGGCACTCTGATGGGCACATGTTATGTAAAGGGGCACTCTGATGGGCACATGTTATGTAAAGGGGCACTCTGATGGGCACATTATGTTAAGGGGCACTCTGATGGGTACGTGTTATGTAAAGGGGCACTGATGGGCACATGTTATGTAAAGGGAAACTGCTGGGCACATGTTATGTAAAGGGGCACTCTGATGGACATATTCTATGTTGTGCCCATCAGAGTGCCCTTGTAAGACTACACCCTACCTTGAGGGCAGCCAGGGGCTGTACCGGGATCCTTGCTGGACTCTTGTGTACAGGCAGGGAGAGGGAGCCGTAGAGACAGTGTGATGAAAGGGGCGGGGCGCACACGTGATGTCATGTTGCCATGATGACCGCCCTGCTCAGTGGCGGATCTCTCATTGAGGGCTGGTGGTCCGGGGGGCAGCACTGCTGGCGCTGTTCGCAGCTCACCATTTAGTGACCCCTGGTCTAGGGGACGGCTTTTTAAGATTTACTGGGTGAAGAAACTTTAACAGGAGAGGGTTCGGGGGTGGGGGGACTGCAACACGAATGGCGCACAGCAATTACAGGACAGGCTTGGGAGTATTGAACAGTCTAAAGCCTCACAGCTGGGGAACATGCGGCAAGTTTCTTTGGCTTCTGGCTACCTTGTGCCTACATACAACTACTTGTAGCCAATGTGTCATCCAGAACACAGCACAGTCACAGGGATCAATTTTGGGTCTTTACTCATAAGTCCCCAGGACAGCTGCCACCTTCCAGCTAACTCTAAACACAGTCCAGTGAGTGAGACAGTCCTTCTCCAGAGCAGATCCCTTGTGGTGAGGTCCTACAATCACTTCCTAAGAAAATCCAACCAGACCCTCAGCAGCTACACAGTCCATGAACTGGCTGAGGGCAGCAGCCCCTCCGGCTCTAGAATTCACCTGAGAGAGAGACCCAGCTCTCTGGCGCTTCAGACTACTTATCACCTTTCCAGCCCCCTACTGGACACTCCTCTCCAGGGATTGGTTGGAGTATGATAAATATCCAAGCTGGCTATTTGCACCTCCTTCCCTAAGCTCTGGAAGCTTCTTCTAGAGGCAGGGAAAGCGAACCAGCCTGTGAAACCACTAAAGAGACCAAGAGAAATGATCACTGCTATCTTGATAACAGGAGGAGCCAAAAGCTAAATTTACCCAGCATCCTACACTAGGAGGGGCTACATTTGTGACCCTCTATGAATTCCAGGGATGGAGTTCCTGTTGGGGGTGATGTCACCATACCTCCCAAAGCAGGTAAAGAGCTCCACCCCTGCCACGCCCCTAGTCATGCAGACACACTCCTCTCCTGCACATACTTCCCCCTGTCATACCCTCCACACTCCTCTCCTGCACATACTTCCCCCTGTCATACCCTCCACACTCCTCTCCTGCACATACTTCCCCCTGTCATACCCTCCACACTCCTCTCCTGCACATACAGTCCCCTGTCATACCCTCCACACTCCTCTCCTGCACATACTTCCCCCTGTCATACCATCCACACTCCTCTCCTGCACATACCGCCCCGTCAAACCCTCCACACTCCTCTCCTGCACATACAGTCCCCTTTCATACCCTCCACACTCCTCTCCTGCACATACAGTCCCCTATTATACCCTCCACACTCCTCTCCTGCACATACTTCCCCCTGTCATACCCTCCACACTCCTCTCCTGCACATACTTCTCCCTGTCAAACCCTACACACTCCTCTCCTGCACATACTGCCCCTGTCAAACCCTCCACACTCCTCTCCTGCACATACTGCCCCCTATCATACCCTCCACGCTCCTCTCCTGCACATACTGCTCAATCATACCCTCCACACTCCTCTTCTGCACAAACTACCCTGTCAAACCCTCCACACTCCTCTCCTGCACATACTGCCCCGTCATACCCTCCATACTCCTCTCCTGCACATACTGCCCAATCATACCCTCCACACTCCTCTTCTGCACAAACTACCCTGTCAAATCCTCCACACTCCTCTCCTGCACCTACTTCCCCCTGTCAAACCCTCCACACTCCTCTCCTGCACATACCGCCCCCTGTCAAACCCTCCACACTCCTCTCCTGCACATACGGTCCCCTGTCATACCCTCCACACTCCTCTCCTGCACATACTTCTCCCTGTCAAACCCTCCACACTCCTCTCCTGCACATACTGCCCCCTGTCAAACCCTCCACACTCCTCTCCTGTACATACTGCCCCATCATACCCTCCACACTCCTCTCCTGTACATACTGCCCCGTCATACCCTCCACACTCCTCTCCTGTACATACTGCCCCGGCATACCCACCACACTCCTCTCCTGTACATACTGCCCCGGCATACCCTCCACACTCACCTCCTGTACATACTGCCCCGGCATACCCTCCACACTCACCTCCTGTACATACTGCCCCGGCATACCCTCCACACTCCTCTCCTGTACATACTGCCCCCTGTCATACCCTCCCCACTCCTCTCCTGCACATACTGCCCCTGTCATACCCTCCACACTCCTCTCCTGCACATACAGTCCCCTGTCAAACCCTCCACACTCCTCTCCTGCACATACAGTCCCCTGTCATACCCTCCACACTCCTCTCCTGCACATACTTCTCCTTGTCAAACCCTCCACACTTCTCTCCTGCACATACTTCTCCCTGTCAAACCCTCCACACTCCTCTCCTGCACATACTGCCCCATCATACCCTCCACACTCGCCTCCTGTACATACTGCCCACTGTCAAACCCTCCACACTCCTCTCCTGCACATACTGCCCCGTCATACCCTCCACACTGCTCTCCTGCACATACTGCCCCGTCATACCCTCCACACTCCTCTCCTGCACATACTGCCCCGTCATACCCTCCACACTCCTCTCCTGCACATACTGCCCCGTCATACCCTCCACACTCCTCTCCTGCACATACTGCCTCCTGTCATACCCTCCACACTCCTCTCCTGCACATACTGCCTCCTGTCATACCCTCCACACTCCTCTCCTGCACATACTTCCCCCTGTCAAACCCTCCACACTCCTCTCCTGCACATACTGCCCCCTGTCATACCCTCCACACTCCTCTCCTGCACATACTGCCCCCTGTCATACCCTCCACACTCCTCTCCTGTACATACTGCCCCGTCATACCCTCCACACTCCTCTCCTGCACATACTTCCCCCTCTCATACCCTCCACACTCCTCTCCTGCACATACTTCCCCCTGTCAAACCCTCCACACTTCTCTCCCGCACATACTGCCCCCTGTCATACCCTCCACACTCCTCTCCTGCACATACTGCCCCCTGTCATACCCTCCACACTCCTCTCCTGCACATACTTCCCCCTGTCATACCCTCCTGTCAGGGCAGGAGCTGAGGAACGGACAGGCAGGCCTAACAATGTAACGCACTGGCTGACGACAACCACCACCCACAGACCAAAGTCCCTCAGGGCGCGGAGTCTAAGTCCCAGGCTGCCCTTCACCAGGGCCCCTGATGGTGGGGATGGACTTGACGCAGCCAGGAACCAGGTCGCGGCCCCCGAGACACCTCAGCTGCGGTAATGGCCGCCGCCAATGGCGTGTAGCTGGTGGAAGAGACAAAAGAGTAGTCAGACAAGCCGGGGTCAACAACAACAGGACAGAACAGTACAGGACAGCAGACGAGAATCACAGGTCACGAGCCGGGTTCAGCAACAGAGGGTCAGATCAAAGGAGGATACAAAGAATAGTCAAGACAAGCCGAATCAGATACCAGGAGAGTCACGAGAGTCAGAACAGAGTAACAGCAACACAAAGACACAAGACACAAGTGCAAAGAGCATGTGCGGGCCACAGGCTTATATGTCATCAGCCACACCCCTCTGGAGGATGGACCACAGAAACCTGAAGGCATAAAAGGGCTCCCATCATGCACAGCAGAATCCAAGATGGACACCAGCACATGAAGTAACAACCACAGGAAAAAGGTAGGACCTTGACAGTACCTCCCCCTCAAGGGCCCCTCCCCCTCCGCGGCTCAACAAAAGGTTTCTGAGGAAAGCGGGTATGAAAAGCGCGGAGGAGGGCAGGAGCATGGACATCCGCGGAAGGGACCCAGGAACGCTCCTCGGGACCATAACCGCGCCAATGAACCAGGAACTGTAATTGACCGCGCACCAATCGAGAGTCCAGGATCCGGCTCACCTCATACTCCTCATGACCGTCAACCCGGACAGGACGGGGCCGAGGAAGAGAGGTAGTGAAGCGATTGCAGATCAGAGGTTTCAACAGGGAAACATGAAAGATATTGGAGATCCGCATCCCAGACGGAAGGGCAAGTGCATAGGCCACTGGATTCACTTTGCGGAGAATGCGGAAAGGACCGACAAAACGGGGAGCCAGTTTGGGTGTGGGCACCCGAAGATTGAGGTTGCGAGTAGACAACCACACCCGATCGCCGACCTGGTATGAAGGAGCGGGCAACCGTCTGCGATCAGCCTGGAACTTCTGGCGCTGAGCTGAGTCCCTCAAGGCCCTCTGGATCTGCCCCCAAGAAGAACGCAGGGCAGCAAGATGGTTCTCCACAGCCGGAATGTCCTGTGGTGAGAACCTCTCAGGTAATACCGCGGGTTGAAACCCATAGTTGGCCATGAAGGGAGACATCCCGGTGGAGGAGTTGACCGCCGAGTTCCTGGCAAACTCTGCCCACGGCAGGAGATCGGCCCAATCATCCTGATGGTCTGAAATATAACACCGAAGGAATTGTTCTAAGGCCTGATTGGAACGCTCCGCAGCCCCATTGGACTGCGGGTGGTAGGCTGATGAAAAGGAGAGACTAATACCCAACTGGGAGCAGAAGGCACGCCAGAATCTGGACACAAACTGACTCCCGCGGTCTGAGACAATCACCTTAGGTAACCCATGCAGGCGAAAAATCTCCCTGGAAAAGACCGTGGCCAGTTCCTGCGCTGTGGGTAATTTCCTGAGTGGAATGCAATGGCACATCTTGGAAAACCGATCGACGATCATGAGGATGACCGTATGACCCCGAGACACCGGGAGGTCTACAATAAAGTCCATCCCTAGATGTGACCAAGGACGCTCCCCATTGGGAATGGGTTGCAGAAGACCCAAAGGGAGATGCCGTGGAGACTTATTCTGGGCACAGATCGAACATGCCGCTACATAAGAGGCAATGTCGGCACGGAGGGTTGGCCACCAGAATAAGCGAGAGACGACCCAACACAGCTGGTTCTTCCCTGGATGCCCGGCAGTTTTGGCGTTATGGTAGGTACGCAGCAGGCGGGTGCGCAATCCCTCGGGTACGAAACATCTACCCTCCGGTCTCCCGGGAGGAGCATCAGTTTGAGCCGCCAAAATCTGCTCCCCAAGGGGAGAGGTCAGACTGGTGCGAATGGCAGCCAGGATCTGATCTGGAGGTATAAGTGAGATTGGCTCAGAGTCCTCCCTGGACAACTCAGAGTATTGCCGTGATAACGCATCAGCCCTGACATTCTTGGAACCAGGCAAATATGAAACCACATAGTTGAAGCGTGACAAGAACAGAGCCCATCTGGCCTGGCGGGGTGTCAATCTCTTGGCCTCCGAAAGATAAGTCAGGTTCTTGTGATCGGTAAGAATGAGGACCGGAACCGCGGAACCCTCGAGCAGGTGCCTCCATTCCTTGAGAGCCAGAATGATGACCAACAACTCCCGATCTCCAATCTGGTAGTTGCACTCAGCCGAGGAAAGCTTCCTGGAGTAGAACCCGCAGGGAAGTAGGGGTCCATCGGGCGACCGACGCTGAGACAGGAGAGCCCCTACTCCCGTCTCGGAAGCATCAACTTCGAGGACGAAGGGCAACCCAGGATTGGGATGCGAAAGAATCGGAGCCGAAGCAAAGGCAGCTTTCAGAGCCTCGAAAGCTCTGATGGCCTCGGATGGCCACTCGTGAGGGTTACTCCCCTTCTTGGTTAGGTCAGAGAGAGGCTTTGCCAATGTGGAGAAGTTCCTGATGAACTTCCGACAGTAGTTGGCAAAACCCAGAAAGCGCTGAATGGCCCGAAGACCATTGGGACGAGGCCACTGCAGAACTGCCGCAACCTTCTGAGGGTCCATGGAAAATCCCTCCGCGGAAATTATGTAGCCCAAAAAGGCAACCTGGGATCGATGGAACTCGCACTTCTCGAGTTTACAAAAGAGTCCGTTCTCACGCAATCGTTGCAGCACCTGCTTAACATCCTGGACATGGGACTCCATGGAGGTAGAGTAAACCAAGATGTCATCCAGGTAAACCACTACGCATTGCTGCAACAAATCACGAAGGACATCGTTTATGAATTCCTGAAAGACCGCGGGCGCGTTACACAATCTGAAGGGCATCACCAGGTATTCGTAGTGCCCAGTTCTAGTGTTAAACGCGGTCTTCCACTCATCCCCCTGTCTGATCCGTACGAGGTTGTACGCCGCCCTAAGGTCGAGTTTGGTAAAGACCGTTGCTCCCTTAAGGCGGTCGAATAACTCAGAAATCAAAGGAATTGGATATGCATTTTTAATGGTAATCCGATTGAGACCCCTATAATCGATGCAGGGCCTCAATTCCCCACCTTTCTTCTTTACGAAAAAAAACCCCGCTCCTGCTGGGGAAGTAGACTTACGAATGTGCCCCCGGGAAAGCGCATCCACCACGTACTCCTCCATGGCCTTATTCTCCGCAACCGAGAGAGGGTACACCCTGCCACGTGGAGGAGTGGCCCCGGGTTGCAGGGATATGGCGCAGTCGTAAGGACGATGCGGTGGTAAGGTACCAGCGCGTACCTTATCGAACACGTCCCGGTATTCCCCATAGTCGGTGGGCAACGCAGAGTCCGAGGAGGCACACAATACCTTAACCGGCCCCCGGATGCACCCGGCCCCACACTGTGGAGACCATGAGAGAATCTCGGCTGTTTGCCAATTGAAGGTTGGATTGTGCCTCTGGAGCCAGGGATACCCCAAAACCACCGAATAGTGTGGGGAAGAAATCACCTGAAAACAGGCCAACTCCCTGTGAACAGCCCCAATGGCTACCTCTATTGGCAGGGTCTCGTGGGTAACCTGCGGCGGCTGCAGGGGCCTGCCATCTATTGCTTCGAGAACCAATGGGGCAGCACGAGCCTGCAGAGGAATGGAGTGCTGCGCAGCAAACGAGCTGTCCAAGAACAACCCACCGGCCCCAGAGTCTACCAACGCCTGGGCCGTCACCGAGCCCCCTGTCCAAGAAAGGACCACGGTGATCAGTGGCTTATCCTTGCGGGACGCCGGGGACGAGGAAACTCCACCCAAGATCTGTCCCCGACATGATCTCAGGTGCGAGCGTTTCCCGGACGGACCGGACAAGACTGCCGAAAGTGCCCACCGAGGCCACAGTACAGGCAGCGACCCTCCCGACGCCGAGCAGCCCGCTCCCCCTCGGAAAGGCGAGCAAACCCCAGCTGCATGGGTTCCCCACCAGACAAGCCATCCCCAGGAGGCGTGGGAGGAGAGGGAGGAACGGGTGGGACAGAAAACGCAGGTGCCAGTCGATTGGAAGGCCTCCGCAGGCGTTCCTTGAGTGAAGGCCTCTCCCTGAGCCTGGTGTCAATCAGGATCAGGAAAGAGATGAGCTCCTCCAACACCACAGGCAGTTCCTTAGCTGCAATCTCGTCCTTCAATGAGTCAGAAAGACCATGGGAAAACGCAGCCACCAGAGCCTCATTGTTCCAACCGACCTCTGCCGCCAGGGTACGAAACTCTATAGCGTACTCGGCCACGGTCCGTGAACCCTGATGCATGGTCATGAGCAGCTTGGCCGCCGAGGCGGAACGAGCCGGTACGTCGAATACCCTACGGAAGGCATCGACAAAACCAGAAAAATTTTGAATCACCGGGTTGTTCCTCTCCCATAAGGGATTTGCCCAGGCCAAGGCCTTGTCTGAGAGTAGTGAGATGAGGAACCCCACCTTTGACCTCTCAGACGGAGAGGCGTGGGGTATTAATTCAAAATAAATACCCACCTGGTTGAGGAACCCACGACACTGACTCGGCTCACCCCCAAAGCGCTGTGGAAGAGGGGCTGAACTGGTCATACCTCTGGACACCGCGGGTACCGCATCAGCCGCGGCGGTAGGCACAGCAAGCGGAACGGCAGCGGAAGCGACCACCGGAGCGACAACCGGCCTAATAACACCAGGAGTAAGGTGCGCGGTGCGTGCAAGCAGAGTTTGCAACGCCTGAGCGAACTGATCCAACAGGTGATCCTGTTGATCAAGTCTGGCGACTAGCATTGGGAGTGAAGGCGTGCCTGCACCGTCAGGGTTCATGGCACTTGTGTAATGTCAGGGCAGGAGCTGAGGAACGGACAGGCAGGCCTAACAATGTAACGCACTGGCTGACGACAACCACCACCCACAGACCAAAGTCCCTCAGGGCGCGGAGTCTAAGTCCCAGGCTGCCCTTCACCAGGGCCCCTGATGGTGGGGATGGACTTGACGCAGCCAGGAACCAGGTCGCGGCCCCCGAGACACCTCAGCTGCGGTAATGGCCGCCGCCAATGGCGTGTAGCTGGTGGAAGAGACAAAAGAGTAGTCAGACAAGCCGGGGTCAACAACAACAGGACAGAACAGTACAGGACAGCAGACGAGAATCACAGGTCACGAGCCGGGTTCAGCAACAGAGGGTCAGATCAAAGGAGGATACAAAGAATAGTCAAGACAAGCCGAATCAGATACCAGGAGAGTCACGAGAGTCAGAACAGAGTAACAGCAACACAAAGACACAAGACACAAGTGCAAAGAGCATGTGCGGGCCACAGGCTTATATGTCATCAGCCACACCCCTCTGGAGGATGGACCACAGAAACCTGAAGGCATAAAAGGGCTCCCATCATGCACAGCAGAATCCAAGATGGACACCAGCACATGAAGTAACAACCACAGGAAAAAGGTAGGACCTTGACACCTCCACACTCCTCTCCTGCACATACTGCCCTGTCATACCCTCCACACTCCTCTCCTGCACATACTTCCCCCTGTCATACCCTCCACACTCCTCTCCTGCACATAGTTCACCCAACAAACTCTCAGTACGTCTCTCTACTCTCATTTACCCTTGTGTTGCCCTCTGAAAAAGCAATCTGTGGTAGATCACTTTTCAGAGGACTATTGAAAGGCAGTGAGTTGACATTACATCACCTCCCTATTGCCTATTTGAACTCCTAAAATCCCTCACCGCAGCTGCCTTACAAACTCAACAGAGACAATTACTTCCGGCATGCATTTTTGCTAAGCTACCTTTGCAGCTTGGGGAGGTCAGTAAATACAGGTCGACCACCTTTTTTTATCACTCCCCCAACCACGTGTCCCGACTCTTGTGTAAAAAAAATCCCCGGCATTACTGCAATCATATATTTATCTTGACCTCGGAGTACAGGCTTGCTTATAGACTGTCAGAGCCTGGGATCAAACCTGGGCCTTCTGCGGTGAGAGGCAATGTCGCTATTTGCTGAGCAACCTGGAATGCTGGACAGCTCCCTTGACAACTGTTTGGATGATCCTTCCTTGGCCCTGTCTGTCTTGAACCCTTTTCTCCTCCCATGAACTTCCTGATAAAAGCCATGTCTCTGCATTTCCTCTTTGCCAGATTATTGTGCCTTCACCAGCTAATATCCTGCTTGTCTCTCCTACTGCCATCTATACCTTCGCTACCGACCTTTGGCTTGTTCCTGGACTACGATTCTGCCTCATCTACTACCGTTTGTGACCGACCCTTGGCTTGTTGACTGACTCTGCTTCTGCTCGATCCCTAACTTGTTCGATCTGCTACTGGATTCCGGCTTACTCATTCCCTGGTGGGGTGATCCTGAGATCTGTGACCTGGTACCAACACGCAGCCAAATCCATCTCCACCATTAGGAGCTCTGGTGAACACCGGTTGGTACTTAGACTCCACACCTCGGGTGATCCCACTCCTCTGCCACAGTGACCTGCCTGTGTACCTATCCTGCTGGTTTCAGGTAAGCCTTTCCACTGCTATAGCAACTGGTCTCTGAACCTGACCCCTGATCGTGACACATTGCTTACAAAAGAGGATAAATGGTAACAAGCTGATCTGTAATAAATCCATATTAATGCATTCCATACATCATTGGATATACAATTGACGGTATACAATCCAGATGTCAATACAGAATGACATTAAAATTGCATCCAAAAACTCGCCGTGTTTCGTGACTTAGTTCACTTCTTCAGGAGTAGATGCAGATATAATATCTGCAAGGTAAATCATCAAGTATATAACAACCTAGTGGGATCTTGTAACATTTGAAGTCGTTCTGATCTCAAGAGTCACAAGAGGGACCCTAATACTTACAGATCAGCTAAAAATATATGACCGTATTTCCAAATGGTGATGGCCAAATCAAGATGAGTGATAAACGACAAAAACAACATGTAATGCTGGCTGCAGTGCAGAAGTGAGTAGGGAGACATAGTGAGCGATTATATGAAAGGTGCAAGACTGCACCTAGTGGTAAAAAAATGGAAAGACATCTAGGTCCCAGTCTAGTTCACAGAAAGGTGTGCCAACACACATGGAAGAAAAATATTCTTCCCAAATATATTGGCATATATTTGAAATACTACAGTTTTGGCCATATTCAATATATTTAAATAAAAAAAAAGGATATTTTACACACACATACCGTATGTTGAAATGTGTTTTTTATATATTACAAAATATATGAAAAATATTTTAAAATATATCCTTCAGATTTTGCTTTACAGAACTCATTTTAGCATATATTTGTAAATGCACTCTAAAAATGTAGATTAAATTTATTTTTAAAGACACAGTATATTTGAAAATGTATTTTTTAAAAAAATGTTCATATATTTGGAAATATATAAAAAGACATATTTCAACATACAGTATATATTATATGTTTTTTATTTATTTTAAATATAGCCAAAGTTATAGTATTTCAAATATGTCAATATATATATGGGAAGAATATTTTTAGAATAAATTTAGCTGAGCCCCATCAAGATCCAGCAATATGAATGACAGCCTCACTGTCCCAGGTCTCTGCCTCCTCATTGGCAGAGACAGCAAGCAGGAGCCATTGACTCCTACTGCTATCAATCACAGCCAGTCAGCCAATGAGGAGATAGAGGAGGTGGGGCCAAGCCATGGCACCATGTGTGAATGGACACTCGTAGCAGTGGGTGCCCCCATAGCAAGCTGTTTTCTGTGAGGGCACCCGACAGACAGGATGAGCCAGGAGAACCTGCGGGGGACCCGAGAAGAGGGTGATCCGGGCCGCTCTGTGCAAAACCACTGCACACCGCAGGTAAGTATAGACATGTTTATTATTTAACCACTTGCATACTGGGCCAATTCTGACATTCCTCTCCTACATGGAAAAATTATATATTTTTTGCTAGATAATTACTTAGAACCCCCAAACATTATATTTTTTAAGCAGAGGCCCTAGAGAATAAAATGATGGGAGTTACAATATTTTATGTCACGTGGTATTTGCGCAGTGGTTTTTCAAAAGCATGTTTCTGGGTAAAAAAACACTTTAATGAATTTTAGTGAACAAAAAGACAATATAATCCACTGTGTCCGGGTGACACACCGATCACCGGGTTTCATGGTGAGCGCTCTGTGAGCCGCACACGAGCCATCGATGCAGCCTAACGTACAGGAACATTAGCCCGCATCGGCGCTGCTTCCCGTCTGCCGTCTATGTAGAATGGGCGGACGGGAAGAGGGTAAGGAGGGGGCCATGTAGCTGGCTGCTTGTCCTGGTTTGGTATGGATTTTGAGAGTAACCCCATGCCAAAAAAAACCCTTATCCGAGCATGTGGCCAGGCTGGCCAGTAAAGGGGGGAGACCCCCAGATCCTGCCAACCTAAACCCCCCCCCATCCATGTGAATGAGTATGGGGTACATTGGTCATTTTCTTTTGCTATTCGCCACTTCTCTTTAACTGGCAATAGCATGGTCATGCAACGCTGTACACAAATGACATTTTTCATTTTTTTTCCCACAAAAATAAAATGTGGGAATAAAGAAAGAAAGACCACCAAGTACCCAGAGCCGAACGAAAACAAAATGTAGGCAGACAAAAGCATAAACCACCATGGATCAGAAGCGGTCATTGTAATACTGGATATTTGAGTAACAATACAACAAAAATGGAATGCAGCCCTGGCTGTAATTTAGCAATAATAAAAGGAAACAAGATCAGTTTATGAAATGTACTGCACCTGGTGGTATGAAAAAAAGAAAAGAGGACCCAAATCACAGAATCCAGTTTAAAGATAAAAGAATATGCCAATGAAAAATAGACCACCAAGGCCATATGCAAAAACATACATAAAAGCAGCCAAACCATGACTCAAGCACTATACATCAAAGTGTTGCTTCTCAGTATCCTCATGGGGCAAACCACCCCCATAAGCTACAACTATTTATCCCGGGGGGATGGGCTAATCAGTTGTCCCTCCCAACATTGCGTGTGCAATCAAAGAGGGGAGGCACTCAACAACAAGTGTGGCTTCTCAGTGTCCTCAAAGGAAAAAAAAAAAAAATCTTCATCTGCTTCCACCATTTGTCCCCAGGGGCTAGGCGCTGGTCCCTCCCAACAGTCTAAAAGGGGAAGCGTTCAACAACGAGGCATCCACCGCCACACAGGCACAACGGCGACGTGAGTACCATACCCCTCAAGGCTGCAGTAAGATGAAACAAAGCGCATTGGTGTGATGATGCCGCAATGACGCTGACATCACACATCAAGCACAGACATGGTGCCGATGCGGCCCAGACCCCACCTGTATAAGCAGGCTTGGGCGGAAAAAAAAAGTCAAAAGTCTCCTCAATGCATCACATCTGGAGGATGAGGCAGACCCTGGCCATCAATCCCAACCAGAAATGTCATACTGGGAAGTTTACATAATCTGTGTAGTAATACAATAAATTCTGGTCAGTATCTCGCAATGTCATTATTGTACATCTGCATGGTGCAAGAGGCCACTATGGACTGGGGTGTCCACCCAAATTAATATAACAAAAATAGAATGTGACCTGATGCACCCAGTGATGTGCCTCCATCCCTTAATATATCCAAACAACCAATATATTTGTCCTGGGACTTTAAAAGAGGCACAACACACACGACCAACGAGCAAACTTCTCATCGCTCACAAAAGGATAAAATGGTAACAAGCTGATTTATAATAAATCCATATTAATGCATCCATACATCATTGGATATACAATTGACTGTATACAATCCAGATGTCAATACAGAATGACATTAAAATTGCATCCAAAAACTCGCCGTGTTTCGTGACTCTTAGTTCACTTCTTCAGGAGTAGATGCAGATATAATATGTGCAAGGTAAATCATCAAGTATATAACAACCTAATAATATCTTGTAATATTTGAAGTAGTTCCAATCTCAAGGGTCACCAGAGGGTCCCTAATACTAACAAATCAGCTAAAAATATATGACCGTATTTCCAAATGGTGATGGCCAGGGGAGTCTCACCTGGGAGCTGTGGAAGGATGACTCCGTGAGAACCCAAGGGGACAAACCAGAAGCGGATTGGGTGCTATCAGAATTGCACACCCATTTTCAAAGTAGTTACTATGGAAAGAAATTTGGATATACATTATATAAATTATCCTCCTTTTGTAAGCAATGAGAAGTTTATTCATTTATTAGATATTTATGTTGGAAACAAGTTATTTGTTAGACGTGTGTTGTGCCTCATTTAAAGTCCCAGGACAAATAAATTGGTTGTATGGTATACTCTGTTGGGGAAGCATACAAAGCTGTTCCATTACCTCATCTTGGCCACTCAGATTATTCCTCTCTCATTCCACTGTACAGCCCAATCAGGCAGAGAATTGTTCCAGAAAGCAAGGAGACAAGGATTTGGTCAGGTGGCTCTCGAGCAGTTACAGGACTGCTTTGAGAGGACCAAATGGGAAATTTTTAAACATGGCCTAAATAGTGTTGGGCTGTATGTTCTAGTTGAACCTAAGTTCGACTTCAACACGGGCCATTTGTGTGTTGGCTGAGCACACAAACAGTACAGGTGTTCGGTAGGCTGTTCGCCTGCCATGCCCCACGATGCACTGCGCCCTGACAGTGAATTGTGATTGGTCAAAGCAATGCACCTGACCATACCAACAGTACCATGTACCACATACTCATTCACATGGGGGGGGGAGGGATCTGGGGGCCCCCTTTTTAAAGGGGGTTCAAGATTCTAATAAGCCCCCCACAACCACAGCTAAGAGTTGTGGGAAGGAAACCCTTTTCCCCATCAACATGGGGACAAGGTATTTTGGGGAAGGGGAGCCCCCCCATGCCCCAAAGTACCTCCCCCATGTTGAGGGCATGTATCTGGTATGGTTCAGGCGGGGGTGCTTGCTCGTACACGCCTTTCCTGACCTGCATGTTCATATAAGGGTCTGGTATGGATTTTAGGGGGGACCCCCCATGCCATTTTTTTTTGTTTTTATTTTGGTGTGGGGGTTGCCTTCAAAATCCATAGCAGCACCGAAGGGCTTGGTATGGATGGGAGGGGGAACCCCACGCCGTTTAAAAAAGAAAAAAAGTTTAATTGTTGGGCAATGCCAACAATTCTTTTTACATTCAGCTGTCAGAATCCCACTGACAGCGGAGACATTAATGAATGTCTCACTACTATAATACCGTGTGACTTAATATGACTCATGCCGGATATTCGTAACTGAGCGGGATCCTCCCACACTCAGGTGGTACCGCTCAGTAAATTGTGTTTGAAGTTTGCGGTTGAACATTCTGTAGGTTTGGATGTTCAACCACGAACCGAACAGGGGGGTGTTCGGCCCATCACTAGACCTAAATACGTACACTGATACAATACTGAGTTACATCAGCACTTGTGTAGACTTTGTTACAGTTAGGAGCAGTGGTGTATTTAGGTTTAATGCTGCCCTAGGCAACACAAACATTGTCTGCCCCCAGGGACACCGACCAACAAAACCTGTCCCCCTTCCCCCTCCTGCAGAGAGAGCCTGACAACATTGACCAACAACACCTCTGCCCTCAACCCGGAAGAGCCTTCCACTACCCCCCCCCCCAGTGGTAGAGACACTCATCTTCACAGTTCTGGACATCCCTGCGAACAAAAGTTAGGCTCTACATACACCATCAGTCTATCGGATCCCATCTGGTTCCCACAGTGCGCGTCTCCCTCTCTTTCATCCTTTCTTCAGGGGGAGGGGGTGTAAGAGGAGCTGCCCCCTTGAAAAATGCCACCCTAGGCAAGTGCCTTGTGGTAAATAGGCCCCTGGTTAGGAAGCATATCAAGGTTTTTCCTAATCAGAAGCCCTGGATGACCAAGAGAGTACGTTGTCTTGAAAGAACGGGATGGTGCCTTTAGGGATGGGGATACGGTTAAGTATAGTGTTGCTAGAGCAAACCTAAAATTGAATACTGCAGAGAGAATGATGTACGGGAAGGTTGGAAAGGGATACAGGATATCCTAAACCACAGAGAGAACACTCACCAGGGTGCACATTTTATTATCCAATTGTCAAGGTCCTACCTTTTCCCTGAGGTTATGTTACTCCATGTGCTGGCGTCCATCTTGGATTCTGCTGTGCATGATGGGAATCCTTTTATGCCTTCAGGTCTCTGTGGTCCATCCCCCAGAGGGGTGTGGCTGATGACATATAAGCCTGTGGCCCGCACATGCTCTTTGCACTTGTGTCTTTGTGTTGCTATTACTCTGTTCTGACTCTCGTGACTCTCCTGGTATCTGATTCGGCTTGTGACTTGACTATTCTTTGTATTCTCCTTTGATCTGACCCTCTGTTGCTGAACCCGGCTCGTGACCTGTGATTCTCGTCTGCTGTCCTGTACTGTTTTGTCCTGTTGCTGAACCCGGCTTGTCTGACTACTCTTTTGCCTCTTCCACCAGCTACACGCCATTGGCGGCGGCCATTACCGCAGCTGAGGTGCCTCAGGGGCCGCGACCTGGTTCCTGGCTGCATCAAGTCCATCCCCACCATCAGGGGCCCTGGTGAAGGGCAGCCTGGGACTTAGACTCCGCGCCCTGAGGGACTTCGGTCTGTGGGTGGTGGTTGTCGTCAGCCAGTGCGTTACATTGTTAGGCCTGCCTGTCCGTTCCTCGGCCCCTGCCCTGACACCAACGGGCTGAAGAATTCAACAGCTTTTTCTCACAAGAGGATGCAGTACCCCGGCAAACAATTTCTTGAGCTCGCACATGGGTGATGCCGCACCTGTGATACAGGAACACGAGGTGAGTCAGGCATTTAAATCTGTCAATTTGTGGGTCCAGATGGGGTCCAAGGGAGGGCTGTTAAGACCTGAGCCAACCACCTTGCAGGGGTCTTTACTAATATATTTAACTGATCATTATCATTGGCTGTGGTTCCAACTTGCCTAAAATCTACTATTACTCCCATACCAAAAGTAGCAAACATAGATAGTTTGAAGGATTGTGCTCACCCCGATAATGAAGTGCTTTGAGGGATTAGTGTTAAAACGTATCAAAACAGCCTCACCAGGTAGTTTTGTGACCAGGTGACCATTGTGGTGTGAGGCAAACAATTTGTCCCTAAACATTGGGGAGATCAAGGAGTTAACGGTTTTTAGGAAGACCAAAACTGACATGGTTCTATTCTACACCAGAGGAGACATGGTAGAGCCGGTATATGATTTTAAGTGTTTAGCTATTAAAGTTTTACTAAACCCTGCATTCACTATATCTGGTCCCCCCATTCCCTATATCCGCTCTGCCCGGACCCTGCATTGACTATATGCACTCTCCCCAGACCCTGCATTCACTATATGCACTCTCCCCAGACCCTGCATTGACTATATGCACTCTCCCCAGACCCTGCATTGACTATATGCACTCTCCCCAGACCCTGCATTGACTATATGCACTCTCCCCAGACCCTGCATTGACTATATGCACTCTCCCCAGACCCTGCATTCACTATATGCACTCTCCCCAGACCCTGCATTCACTATATGCACTCTCCCCAGACCCTGCATTCACTATATGCACTCTCCCCAGACCCTGCATTCACTATATGCACTCTCCCCAGACCCTGCATTCACTATATGCACTCTCCCCAGACCCTGCATTCACTATATGCACTCTCCCCAGACCCTGCATTCACTATATCAGCTCTCCCATAGTACACAACATGGAAATGCAATTATTTTAGTAAATACTAAACCTGGAAACCATCTGGCAGGAGGTTCAGAAAAGAAAAAGGTGAGGACAAAATGACTCAGAGCGGGACTGAGCAGCTGCTCTGTGTCTTATGAATGCACAGAGTGCGGCTCAGGAGTTAGCACGCACCAGTGCCCCCATAGCAAGAGGCTTACTATTGGGGGAACTGGTCAAGAGGGGAGGAGCCATGAGCACCGGCAGGGGACCTGAGAAGAAGAGGATCCGGGTTGCTCTGTGCAAAACCACTGCACAGAGAAGGTAAGTATGACATGTTTTTTTTTTTTTTCAAATAACAAAGCTTTTACATCACTTGAGATTAAAAAACAAATTCAATTTTATTTGAAGTAAAAAGAAACAGACATGATAGAAAATGACTGATATATACATAATTGACAAATGCCTTTGGACTGTAGGTCATGTTTGGTGCCACCTCCGCTGGACCATGTGCCACATTGGGTGCCAACATCATTGGGTAAGACTTGAAGTTCAGCTAGTCCTTGAGGCAAAAGTGACTAGCCCAAAACCAGCCTTGTCTCAACAACTGGCCAATCAGTAACCATTGGGTCTGTACCCTGGGTACACCCCACCCTGAGAAAATTTTGGCCCATAGATGTTTTGAGTATGTAGCCCCCCCCCGTGGTGTGGATACACTGGGATGTCAAAGACCGTATTATTGGGAGGGAAATCTGAAGAGGATATTCTGGTTCTGGCTTCAGAGGGTCTGGGCAGGGGAGGCATCAGACTGGGAGTGTAAATATCCCTCCGCTCAGGTGGAGCTTGAGTATGGGGTAGGCATGTAGTCACAGAGGAAGAGGGGAAGTTGGAGTAAAGGAGAGGGTGAATGCTGGGAGGGGACACCACATTAGGGGCCATGCATTTTGAATATGACTTTGGAAGGTTCCATAAGATGTTTGGGAAGGTTGCGGCAGGATCTATATTTGGGGGTTGGGTTTGTACTGAGGGACCAGCCTCTGCATCTGATCCGACCACAGTATTGTCTTTTGAAAGATGGGGGTGGTGAAAGTCTACAGATCTGTAGGGCTGTCCATGCAGGATACAAGGAGCCAGGTCAGGAGGGTAGCCTTCTTGCCGGGTGCCTCCCGTTTTCTGCAGCTTCATGGCATCCTCAGGAATTTGGCTCACATCCACCATCCAGTAGTTGCCCTTAGCCTGCGGCTTTAGTGGATCTTTTAGGACCTGCAAAGAGTGAGAAGACATTGGAGGCGTAGGCCGGCACAGCAAATTCACACAAATCTATTACGGGTCAGGTAACCAATCCTTATGGCCTATTTATAATACAGACAAATAATTTCCCCGGATCTGCCCCTATTATCATAAATGGTTATACTTTACATGGATAATATATGTACAAAATTAAAAAGGTTTGCTTTCTATAGAGTGGAAAACCGTAGGATCCCCCATCAGGTGTGCTAAGATTTTAGCTGGAGTTCTTTTTTTTTTAATCAAAATTGTATATAAATCTAAGTATGCACAAATATACAAAATACAAAAATCAACCTATTGCAGTGTTGTCTCTGCCCCTCCTGTGATGTTTCTGGCAATTTGAAAATTCTGGGAGAATGGTAAGGAATGGTTGCTGCAGGAGGGGCAATTCCCTCCACTGGAAGATAGAGCAATGCCCTGCGCTGGGGGGGGGGGGGGGACAATACTCTGTGCTGAAAGGAAGAAGAGGGTCAAACCTGCAGTAGAGGTGGTGGCAATGCCCTGGGGTGGTCATATGAAGAATATAATGATGCAATAGGTAGAATCAGTGTGGGGTAATGGGAGGATGAGGGAGGGTAAAAACACAAGGTAGAGTAATGAAGCAGAGTGGACATCTACACATACCGGGGTGTATTTACTAAAGCTAGAGAGTGCAAAATCAAGTTCACTTCTGCATAAATACCTAATCAGTTTCCAGGTTTTACTGACAAATCCTAATTGAGCAAGCAGAGGTAAGAAGCTGATTGACTACCATGCACAGCTGCACCAGATTCTGAGTGCACCAGCATTAGGCTGGCCATACATTATACAATTTTCTTGAGCCAACCACCTTGCAGGGGTCTTAACTAATCATCATCATTGGTTGTGATTCCAACCTGCTTAAAAATCTACTATTACTCCCAAACCAAAAGTAGCAAACAGATAGTTTGAAGGACCATAGGCCAATTGTGCTCACCCCGGTAATAATGAAGTTCTTTGAGGGATTGGTGTTAAAAATGCATCAAAACAGCTTCACCAGGTAGTTTAGATGCTTGTTGTGTGGGGCAAACAATGTGTCCCTAAACATTGGGGAGACCAAGGAGTTAATGGTTTTTAGGAAGACCAAGACTGACATGGTTCCAGTCTACACCAGAGAAGTGGTAGAGTGGGTATCTGCTTTTAAGTTTTTTTGGGGTATTAAAGTGTTACTAAACACTGGACTCCACATTCACTATATCTGGTCTCCCACAGTACACAGAATATGGAAATGCAATTATTTTAGTAAATATAAACTGCTAAATACCTTCTCATCAGCAGTATATAGCAGTCTTGACTTCTATCAGTGTCCAGTAGAGCACTGGCTTAAGCTTGTAGGAGCTTACTTTCTTCTTTAGTGGCATGCAGAACCCCTGACCTCTGGACAATGCTGATTGGCCCTGTGCTAATTTCATGTACTGTCCCAAGAAAAAACCTCTAGCAATACACACCAAACTGAGCATGTGCAGAGTGTCTTCACACGATATGTCTTATCAGGATGTAACAGGGGGAACACTAAGGGGAGAATCAGAAGACAGGATCAAACAGCATTTTTACACACCGCAGAGGATTAACCCCTTAGGTTCCACGGTGAGTATAACAAGCATTCTTTACTGCATATAGTTAGTTAGGCTGAAAAAAAAAGTAATAATCCTATACCCACAGTTGATCCAGAGGAAGGCAAAAAACCCCAGCAAAGCATGATCTAATTTGCACCTGCTGGGGAAAAAATAAATCCTTCCTGATTCCCGAGAGGCAATCGGATATTCCCTGGATCAACTTTACCTATAAATGTTATATCCAGTTATATTCTGTGTATCCAAGAAAGAATCCAGGACTTTCCTACAGCAATCCACTGAGCTGGTCAGAACCAACTCTTGAGGGAGTCTATTCCACATTTTCACAGCTCTCACTGAAGAAACCTTTGTGTTTTGGAGATTAAATTTCTTTTCCTCCAGACATAAAGAGTGCCCCCTTGTCCTCTGATGACCTCAGAGTGAATAACTCTACACCAAGTTCACTATATGAACCACTGATGTATTTATACATTGTGATCATATCCCCCCCCTTATGTATTATACATGGTGATCATATCCCCCCCTTATTATACATGGTGATCATATCCCCCCCTTATTATACATGATGATCATATCCCCCCCTTGTGTATTATACATGGTGATCATATCCCCCCCCCTTGTGTATTATACATGGTGATCATATCCCCCCCCTTGTGTATTATACATGGAGATCATATCCCCCCTTATGTATTATACATGGTGATCATATCCCCCCCTTGTGTATTATACATGGTGATCATATCCCCCCCTTGTGTATTATACATGGTGATCATATCCCCCCTTAATCTCCTCTTCAAGAGAATAAACTCAGTTCCTCTAATCTTTCCTCATAGCCGATCTCCTCCATGCCTCATATCAGTTTGGTTGCCCTTCTCTGTACTTTCTCCAGTTCCCCAATGTTCTTTTTGTGAATTGGTGCCCAAAACTGAACTGCATATTCCAAATGAGGTCTTACTAATTATTTGCTCCGGGGTAATATGATCTCTCTGGAGTCTATACCTCTTAATATAAGAGGATTTTGCTAGCTATAGAAGCCTCAGCTTGGCATGGCATGCCATTATTAGGATTGTGATCTACCAGAACCCCCAGATCCTTCACCATTGATTCCCCAGTTGTACTCCCCCTAGTAAAAAAGGGTTCCAACACTGAACCCTGGGGTACACCACTGATGACCCCAGACCATTCATTAACTACTCTGAACACGATCTTTTAGCCAGTTTTCTATCCATTTACATATGGATTTTTCCAAGCCCGTAGACTTTACCTTACAAGTTAGCCGTGTGTGGGGAACTGTGTCAAACACTTTTCCAAAATCCAAGTATACCACGTCCACCGCCACCCCTGTCCAAGGTTTTGCTCACCCCCTCAAAAAGAAATCAGATTTGTTTGACAACTTCTGTTTTTCATGAATCCATGCTGTCTGTTGCTTAAAATATTTGTTTCCAGCAAGAACTCATCTATGTGGTCTTTTATTAAACTCTCCAGTATCTTCCCAACTATAGAAGTTAAACTAACAGGTCTGTAATTACTTGGTAAAGATTTTGACCTTTTTATATATAGGCACCACATTGGCCTTACAGCAATCCAGTGGTACTATGCCAGTCATTAAAGAGCCCCTACAAATTAGAAACAATGGCTTTGAAAAGACAGAGCTCAATTCTTTAAGGACCTGTGGGTGTATGCCATCTGGTCCAGGGGCTTTAGTCACCTTTATTCTGTATAAATATTTTTAGATCATATCAATTGTGAGCCAATGTGGATCATCTGGAGCTGTATCAGTACCATGCCCATTATGAACAAGAGCTCCCACATGCTCCTTTGTAAATACAGAGCTGAAGAAGGCAATAAATTTGCCTTCTCTTTGTCCCCAGTCACCCCCTCTAGATTATTTAGTAAAGGGCCTACATGCTCGGACCGGACCTTCTTACTATTAATATATTTGAAGAATTTTTTGGGGTTGGTCCTGCTATCTTTTGCAATCTGTTGTTAGTTTTCAATTTTTGCGGCCTTTATTTCCTTTTTCCATATTCTGTTATATTCTTTGTAATGTTTAAACGATAATAGTGATCCTTCATTTTTTTATTTAATAAAAGTTCTTCTCTTATTATCTATAGCCTTTTTAACTTTGGCTATCAGCCACATAAGTTTGATTTTTAGCCTTTTAAACTTGTTGCCCATGGGATTATATTTTGCAGTGTGAACTCCCATTTCTGTGTTGTGTTCATCAATGCCAATATTCCCTCCCAGTCTAAGTCTTGGAAAATTACCTCTTGAACTTAAGCGGTTTTTATTTTTCCTGTATGTGCTCACCGTTTACAGTTAATAAATGAATTCATGTTATGGTCACTGCTAGCCAGATGTTCTTTTATATGCACATTCGTAAAAAGCTCTGCATGGTTTGAGATTACCAGGTCCAGCAGAGCATCATTCCTAGTTGGGGCCTCTATGAATTGTACCATAAAATTGTCCTGTAGTAGGTTTAAAAAGGTTTGCCCTTTAACTGTTCCTGCAGTACCATTACTCCAGTCAATTTCCAGGTAGTTAAAATCCCCCATTATTATCACTGTCCCAGACCTTTAGATCTGTGTAAGGAGCCGAGTCTCCATCTCCTCATTAACACTGGGAGGCCTATAACAAACTTCAATGACTACCTTAGTATGCACCCCCATGTGCAGTTCCACCCATAATACTTCAGCCTCATCACACTCCCCATCAACTAGGTCCTCTTTTACACTCGCTCTGAGATCACTTCTCATATAGAGACAGACACCACCACCTTTCCTATTACTCTGTCTCTCCGAAAGAGAACATAGCCAGGAATATTAATGGTCCAGTCAAGCGAAGAATGAAGCCAAGATTCAGCAATACCAATTAAATCATAGCTCTCCATGCAAAAAAGATTCCAACTCACCTATTTTGCTTGACAGACTTCTGGCATTGTTGAACAAACACTGACACCTTGTTCACACGTATTTTGCATATTTATTGTCATACAAATGGTACCGATTCCACTGGTTGTTTGCATCATGGGAACGGTCTTATCAGCCATAGCCTTCCCCCCATCTTCCCCCATTCCACCCACCAATAAGTACTGACCCGTCTGATCTGTCTACCCAGTTATAATCTAATTCTCCCTCCCCCCTTGATCCTAATTTAAATACTCCTCCAGCCTTCCCTTAAACCTCTCCCCCAGCACAGCAGACCATCTCTAACATATAGGTTGCACCCCAATGAAAAGTCAGCCCAGTGCTTTAGGAACCCAAATCCTTCCCTCTTACACCAGGTCTTCAGCCATGCATTGAGTTCTCTAATCTCCCCATCTTTCCCGAGTTGCGCATGGCACAGGTAATATTTCATAGAATATCACCTTGGAGGTTCTTTCCTGCAACTTGCAGCCTAATTCTTTAAATTGATTTTTAAGCAGCCTCCATCTTCCATGTATTCTGTCATTGGTTCCAACATGAACCAAGACCGCTGGGTCATGCCCAGCCCCTCCCAGTAATTTATTAACCCGGTCCACCACATGCCGAACCCTGGCACCAGGGAGACCGCAAACCATTCGGTTGAGGTGATCCTGGCGACAAATTCTATCAGTCCTTCTGGTCATAGAATCCTACTACTACTACCACCAGCTGTCTAAGCCTTCCTGCACTACCCTCACCACCCCTCCCAGATGGTCTGCCATCCCGGCTGTTAGGGATAGCAGTGACATCCAGGGGTGCCACCCCCACATCTTCAACCAACTTGCCCAGCCTGTTTGGGTGCTCAAACCCAGGGCCAGCCTTCCTTCTCTATGAGCCCCTACCACTCCCTCATTACAGTAACCCATCTTCCTACCTGATAATCCTAATTATCCCCTCTGCCCTCCACATCAGTCCCATTAGCTACCTGCTCAGAGAGCAGAAGACCCCTTTCAAGGTTGATAGCTCTGCCCAGCGTTGCAACTTTCTCCTCCAGACCTCTAACACGAGATTCTAGAAAGGCAAGCCGCTCACATCTGTCACAGCGGTATCCATCCCGGAGCTGTTGCTCCATTGTTGCATACATGCGGCACACTGTGCACTGCACAAACCTTCCACCCCGCTAGCACTCATATCCCATCACAATACTAACAGGAAAGATCACTTGTCACTTACAGGTTAGTAGACTCCTCTTATAATCTCCTGTTTCCAACTCCATTTTTTATTTAACTCCACTTATTAAATGTCCACTTAGTGCAGTGGTTCTCAACCTTTCTAACGCCGCGACCCCTTAATACAGTTCCTCATGTTGTGGTGACCCCCAACCATAAAATTATTTTCGTTGCTACTTCATAACTGTAATTTTGCAGTAGGAGGAATAGTGCCACGTCATTGGTGTCAGTGGGAGGAATAGTGCCCCATCATTGGTGTCAGTGGGAGGAATAGTGCCCCGTCATTGGTATCAGTGGGAGGAATAGTGCCCCATCATTGGTATCAGTGGGAGGAATAGTGCCCCATCATTGGTGTCAGTGGGAGGAATAGTGCCCCATCATTGGTATCAGTGGGAGGAATAGTGCCCCGTCATTGGTGTCAGTGGGAGGAATAGTGCCCCCTTCATTGGTGTCAGTGGGAGGAATAGTGCCCCGTCATTGGTGTCAGTGGGAGGAATAGTGCTCCGTCATTGGTGTCAGTGGGAGGAATAGTGCCCCGTCATTGGTGTCAGTGGGAGGAATAGTGCCCCGTCATTGGTGTCAGTGGGAGGAATAGTGTCCCGTCATTGGTGTCAGTGGGAGGAATAGTGTCCCGTCATTGGTGTCAGTGGGAGGAATAGTGCCCCGTCATTGGTATCAGTGGGAGGAATAGTGCCCCGTCATTGGTATCAGTGGGAGGAATAGTGCCCCATCATTGGTATCAGTGGGAGGAACAGTGCCTCATCATTGGTATCAGTGGGAGGAATAGTGCCTCATCATTGGTATCAGTGGGAGGAATAGTGCCCCATCATTGGTATCAGTGGGAGGAATAGTGCCCCATCATTGGTATCAGTGGGAGGAACAGTGCCCCATCATTGGTATCAGTGGGAGGAATAGTGCCCCATCATCGGTATCAGTGGGAGGAATAGTGTCCCATCATCGGTATCAGTGGGAGGAATAGTGCCCCATCATCGGTATCAGTGGGAGGAATAGTGTCCCATCATTGGTATCAGTGGGAGGAATAGTGCCCCATCCTTGGTGTCAGTGGGGGGAGGAATACTGCCCCATCCTTGGTGTCAGTGGGGGGAGGAATTGTGCTACATCCTTGGTGTGAGTGGGGGGAGGAATTGTGCCCCATCGTTGGTGTCAGTGGGGGGAGGAATCGTGCCCCATCCTTGGTGTCAGTGGGGGAGGAATAGTGCCCCATTGTTGGTGTCATTTGGGGGAGGAATCGTGTCTCATCGTTGGTGTCAGTGGGGGGAGGAATAGTGCCCCATCGTTGGTGTCAGTGGGAGGAATAGTGTCCCATCGTTGGTGTCAGTGGGAGGAATAGTGCCCCATCATTGGTATTAGTGACACCAATGATGGGGCACTATTCCCACTGACACCAATGATACTTACCTTGCAGACTCCTGCTCCAGCCTGGGCTCGCTCGCTCCCTCCCTCTCCCATGGTACCGACACTTACCTGTCAGATGTCTTCCTTCTCCGGCCGCTGTCCTCCTCTTCACTCGCTCGATCTTCGCGGTGCCGCTCGGCTCCTCCTCTCCAAGCTCCACCTCCTTGCCGGTGATTGGCCGCCTGTGTGCCTCTCCTGAGCTACAGTACCGGCGGCCAATCACAGGCGAGGATTGATCTCGAGGTGTGTCCAGATGACAGGGGCGGCATGTCATCCCGCCCACACCTGGAGACGGCGGTGGCAGCGGCGGTGGCGAGGAGCGGTGTCTCGGTTCCTAAGACCATCGGAAATATGTGTTTTCCGATGGTCTTAGGCGACCCCTGTGGAAGCGTCGTTCGACCCCCAAAGGGGTCGCGACTCCCAGGTTGAGAACCGCTGACTTAGTTAAAGGTCCAGCAAGCAAAATACAGGCAAGCTCAGAGTGAGCTCCACAGCAAGTTATATAGGACCTGTATCACCTGGGACCAATTAACCCCGCCCCTTAATTAGAAGAGTGAAGGAAGACAAGGAAAGGAAGAAAAAAAAGTGACAGAAAAAGGGATTTAAAAAAGTAAAATCTTTTAGCAAGACCCAAAGAAGAAAATAAAACAACTACAAGCACCAGCAGTCAGCAGCAGTCAGAAGTAAAATGTTTTCACATTTCCCAGTCTTCAGTGATCAGCCAGCATACAATGCCAGACTGATTGTACTGTTGTGGGTTTAGTAACACTTTATGTCACCTGGAACACTCCAGCAACTATGGAAGAATGTTGTTCATTGACTAGAGTTCGGCTTTTAATACCGTTATCCCAGATCTATTGGTGGGGAAGATGCTGAAGCTGAATATGCCCCCTTCCCTTTGCTCTTGGACAGTGGTCTCCAAACTACAGCCCTGGGGCCAGATGTGGCCCTCTGATTGCCTTTATCTGGCCTTTGAGGCATTATTCCTGCCAGTCACACCAACAATGGGGCACTATTCTTCCCACTGACACCAACAATGAATCACTATTCCTTCCACTGACACCAACAATGAGGCACTATTCCTTCCACTGACACCAACAATGAATCACTATTCCTTCCACTGACACCGACAATGAGGCACTATTCCTTCCACTGACACCAACAATGAGGCACTATTCCTTCCACTGACACCGACAATAAGGCACTATTCCTCCCACTGACACCAACAACGAGGCACTATTCCTTCAACTGACACCAACAACGAGGCACTATTCCTTCCACTGACACCAACAACGAGGCACTATTCCTTCCACTGACACCAACAACGAGGCACTATTCCTTCCACTGACACCGACAACGAGGCACTATTCCTTCCACTGATACCGACAACGAGGCACTATTCCTCCCACTGACACCGACAACGAGGCACTATTCCTTCCACTGACACCGACAACGAGGCACTATTCCTTCCACTGACACCGACAACGAGGCACTATTCCTTCCACTGACACCGACAACGAGGCACTATTCCTTCCACTGACACCGACAACGAGGCACTATTCCTTCCACTGACACCGACAACGAGGCACTATTCCTTCCACTGACACCGACAACGAGGCACTATTCCTTCCACTGACACCGACAACGAGGCACTATTCCTTCCACTGACACCGACAACGAGGCACTATTCCTTCCACTGACACCGACAACAAGGCACTATTCCTTCCACTGACACCAACAACGAGGCACTATTCCTTCCACTGACACCGACAACGAGGCACTATTCCTTCCACTGACACCGACAACAAGGCACTATTCCTTCCACTGACACCGACAATGAGGCACTATTTCTTCAACTGACACCGACAATGAGGTACTATTCCTTCCACTGACACCGACAATGAGGCACTATTCCTTCCACTGACACCAACAGTAAGGCACTATTCCTCCCACTGACACCAACAATGGGGCAACATTCCTTCCACTGACACCAACAATGCGGCAGTATTCCTCCCACTGACATTAACAGTAAGGCACTATTCCTCCCACTGACACCAACAATGGGGCACTATTCCTTCCACTGACACCAACAATGGGGCACTATTCCTCCCACTGACACCAACAACGGGGCACTATTCCTTCCACTGACACCAACAGTGGGGCACTATTCCTTCCACTGACACCAACAAGGTGGGCACTATTCCTTCCACTGGCACCAAGGGGGCACTATTCCTTCCACTGACACCAACAATGGGGCACTATTCCTTTCACTGGCACCAACAATGGGGCACTATTCCTTTCACTGACACCAACAAAGAGGCACTATTCCTGCCACTGACACCAACAATGAGGCACTATTCCTGCCACTGACGCCAACAATGGGGCACTATTCCTTCCACTGACACCAACAGTGGGGCACGATTCCTTCCACTGACACTAACGATGGGGCACTATTCCTGCCACTGACACCAACAATAGGGCACTATTCCTGCCACTGACACCAACAATAGGGCACTATTCCTGCCACTGACACCAACAATAGGGCACTATTCCTTCAACTAACACCAACTATTTCTCCCCATAAAACCAAAGATCGGGCATTGTTTACTCCCATGGCCCCCCTACAGTCTAAAGTACACTAAACTGGCCCTTTCTTTAGAAGGTTTGGAGACCCCTACTCTTGGATAAAGGATTTCCTGGTAGAGCGCCCACAGGGGGTCACACTGAGTAAGCATGTGTCATCCCAGGGTGTGGTCAGCATAGGAGTACCACATGGTTGTGTATTGAGTCCCCTTCTCTACTCTCTATACCCTTGTGATTGCACTCCCTGCTTTTCTACAAAACGTAACATCAAAGTTTCAGATGACACCACCATAGTAGGTTGCATCACAAGAGGGGATGAGAAGCATTACAGGGAAGAAGTGGCCAATTCAGTAGAGTGGTGTGAGGGAAACAATTTGTCCCTAAACACTGGGGAGACCAAGGAGTTAAAAGCTGATTTTAGGAAGACCAAGACTGACATGGTTCCATTCTACACCAGAGGAGACGTAGTAGAGCCGGTATCTGCTTTTAAGTTTTTAGGTATTAAAGTGTTACTAAACCACAGACCCTGCATTCACTATATCTGGTCTCCCCGGACCCTGCATTCACTATATTCGGTCTCCCCGGACCTTGTATTCACTATATCTGCTCTCCCTGGACCCTGCATTTACTATATCTGGTCTCCCAGGACCCTGCATTCACTATATCTGGTCTCCCTGGACCCTACATTCACTATATCTGGTCTCCCAGGACCCTGCATTCACTATATCTGGTCTCCCTGGACCCTGCATTCACTATATCTGGTCTCCCTGGACCCTGCATTCACTATATCTGGTCTCCATGGACCCTGCATTCACTATATATGGTCTCCCTGGACCCTGCATTCACTATATCTGGTCTCCCCGGACCCTGCGTTCACTATATCTGGTCTCCCCGGACCCTGCGTTCACTATATCTAGTGTCCCCGGACCCTACATTCACTAAATCTGCTCTCCCCGGACCCTGCATTCACTATATCTGCTCTCCCCGGACCCTGCATTCACTATATCTGCTCTCCCCGGACCCTGCATTCACTATATCTGCTCTCCCCGGACCCTGCATTCACTATATCTGCTCTCCCCGGACCCCGCATTCACTATATCTGGTCTCCCAGGACCCAGCATTCACTATATCCGGTCTCCCCGGACCCTGCATTCACTGTATCTGGTCTCCCCAGTCTCCCCTGCATTCTCTATATCTTGTCTCCCCGGACCCTGTATTCACTATATCTGGTCTCCCCGGACCCTGTATTCACTATATCTGGTCTCCCCGGACCTTGCATTCACTATATCCGGTCTCCCTGGACCCTGCATGCACTATATCTTGTCTCCCTGGACCCTGTATTCACTATATCTGATCTCCCCAGACCCTGCATTCACTATATCTGGTCTCCCCAGACCCTGCATTCACTATATCTGATCTCCCCAGACCCTGCATTCACTATATCTGGTCTCCCCGGACCCTGAATTCACTATATCTGGTCTCCCCGGACCCTGCATTCACTATATCTGGTCTCCCTTTACCCTGCATTCACTATATCTGGTCTCCCCAGACCCTGCATACACTATATCCAGTCTCCCCGGACCCTACATTCACTATATCTGATCTCCCCGGACCCTGCATTCACTATATCCGCTCTCCCCAGACCCTGCATTCACTATATCTGGTCTCCCACAGTACACAGAACATGGAAATGCAATTATTTTAGTAAATATAAATTACTAAACCTGGAAACCATCTGGCAGGAGGTTGGAAAAAGAAAAAAGGTGAGGACAAAACGACTCGAGGAAGGTTTCTTTCTTTCTTTCCAATAGCTATCAAGGCCCTAAATGGTCATTTTGAGTATTATTATCTCGCTCCAAGTGACTTGGCTTGATGTTGTGGTCGTCGTTTCTTTTAGGCTTTTATCTGGGGGGATGGGGACAATGTTCACATGTGTGCATGTTGAGAATGTTATATGTTCATGTGTGTGTGGAGTTTTTTTTTTTATAGAATTTCATTGTGATTTACGTTGCAATGACAATAAAGTACCTATCTTTTTTTATTTCAAAAAAGTTTATTGGTGAATTACAGAATTACAAAGGAACTTGTAAAATACAAGAGGATAAGGCAGTCATCAATAGGTACAACATGAGAAAACAGAGATCATATGCAAGAACATAGACAGCGACAAATAACTAGGCCACAACCGGGTTATGCATGTAATACTCAGGCAGCATGAAAAGGCATAATAGAGGCTGATAACAGAGAACCTCATGTAGATATACCTCAAGGCATAGGCCCGCAATGGGGGGGCGAATGTAGTGCACATACAAAAAATGTGGCGACAGTCGTTATGTAGCAAAGGTATCTGAATACAAATGAAAACTGTCGTAGAGACTCTAATAAGTATAAGATAATATTGATGTAGTTATGCCCAATGATCTCTTGAAGACTACATAAAGTGCAGAAGAGTGTGTGAGAAGAAAAGGAAAAGAGTGTGGGAGATGGGAGAGATGAAAGAGAAGAGAAAGAAAAAGAGAAAAAAAAAAAAAAAAGGGGGGGGAGGGGGTAGAGGAAAGGGGGAGGAAGGACAAAGGGAGAGGGTGGAATAAGGGGAGGAGTAACGTGCGAATTAAGTGTCATCGTCTATACGTTAGGATATAAACAGAAGTAGACAGAACCTGAACCGCCACAGGGGACATGCAAATGGGGGCAGATACACTTAAGGAAACACATTGCCAGCCATTCGGAAAAAGAGAAAGGGGTGTCATAGGAGGGTGAGCTGAATTAGATCAAGTAGATTGGTCCATGAGGGACTGATATGCAGGGGTGGTCTGAAAGTGAGTCCAACAGGCCCAAGTGTGGGAAAATTTGGTCAGGGTATCAAGTGCAGTCGCAATCAGTTTTTCCATCTCCGCCACTTTGCCCAAGCGGATAAGCCAATCTTGTATGGAGGGACGGCGAGTGGAGCCCCAAAATACAGGTAAGCAGAGTCTGGCTGCGTTGACATATGCATAGCTAAGGATTTAAAATACTGTCCCCACGGAAGGGAGGAATAGTGGAGGAGGAACTGAGTCAGAGAAAGAATCAATGGTAAGGTAGTTACAGACACCACAATCCGATAGACCTCTTGCCAGAATGGTTGAATGATTGGGCAAGACCACCAGATGTGGAGAAATGACCCATCTGACGTCCAGCATCTCCAACAGCTGTTGGGCAAGGATTCTCTCTTGTCAGGTATCACTAACACCATTGATCCTGCAGGTTTGTCGGCCACCAACGCCCCCTTGACGTTGGAGGAGCTGCACTCTGCGGCTAAATCCTTCAGGCGGGGCAGGACCCCGGGCTGCGATGGTCTCCCAGCAGAGCTCTATGTAGCGCTGTGGGACCTCGTGGGCCCGGACCTGCTCGAGCTGTACGAGGAGATGGTGGTGGAGGGCAGGATGCCTCCTTCGTTGAGGGAGGGAATGATCACGATCTTGTACAAGCGTAAGGGGGAGAGATGTGACTTGAAAAACTGGCGTCCCATCTCTCTCCTGAACGTGGACTACAAGATCCTCGCCAAAGTCCTGGCTAACAGGCTGAAGGCCGTCATCGGACAGATCATCCACCCGGATCAGACTTGCGGCATTCCTGGCCGCAGGATTGCAGACAGCCTAGCGCTCGTCCGGGACACGGTCCAATACATCAAGGACCGCCGTGTGCACGCGGCCCTGGTCAGTCTTGATCAGGAAAAGGCCTTTGACCGTGTCTCCCATGGGTGTATGTGCAGAGCCCTGCGCAGGTTTGGTCTTGGGGAAATGTTTTGTCGGTATGTTGACCTGATGTATAACGACATTTGTAGTACTGTGCAGGTGAACGGCTGGAAAACTGACCCCTTCCCGGTCCTCTCCGGGGTCAGACAAGGCTGCCTTCTTTCACCTCTGCTTTTTGTTTGCTGTATAGAGCTCTTTGCCGAATGCATCAGACGGAATCCAGAGATCGGGGGAATCACCGCGCCGGGACCAGACAGAAGGGAAGTGAAGTGCTCGCTCTACATGGACGACGTAACGGTGTTCTGTGCCAACCAGCGCTCCATCGACCTGCTCGTCCAGACCTGCGAGGACTTCGGCCAAGCTTCGGGGGCAAAAGTCAACTGCGGGAAGTCAGAAGTCATGCTGTTCGGAAAGTGGTTCCTGCCTTCTTCTGCATCCATGCCCTTTGGCATCAAGACAGACTTCATGAAAATCCTGGGAGTTTGGTTTGGTGCCGAGGGTGCAGCCCTGAAGTCTTGGGAGGAGAGACTGTCAAAGATGCGACAAAAGTTTGGACTTTGGAGCCTCAGAGACCTCACCATCGAAGGGAAGACACTGGTACTCCGCAGCGAGATTCTCCCTGTGTTGCAGTACCTCACCCAGGCCTGGCCCCCACGGGTCAACACCTGTAAGGCCATCACCAGGGTGGTGTTTCACTTCATCTGGGGCTCCAAGATGGACAGAGTGAAGAGGGCAGTCATGTTCAAGGAACCCCTCAAGGGCGGTAAGGGCGTGCCCGACATCGCCACCCAACTAAGGGTGTTCTTTGCCTGCAACTGCATCCGCAGAACTTTGCCAAAAAGGATTATGGACTCTGGCAGGAACGTAATGTCACGCTTCTTCCTGTTGCCTCTCTGGAGGTCCCTCGGATGGGACAATTGGGACAGTTCCATCTCCTACAACTGGGACACTCCTTGGTACTACCTGGATACCTTCAAGTTTATCAAGGAGCAGGGGCTACAGGGAGTCAAGCCTGACTTGTGGAAGCCAAAGATCATTTACAAGCTCATCAGAGCAAGTGACATTTTGGAGTCGGTTCCAGGCCTGCCTTCAGACACCTGCAAGGTGGTCTGGAGGAATGTTTCTTCAAACATCCTCACCAACAGGCACAAGGACCTGGCATGGATGGCAATCCAAGGGGGGTTGCCTCTCAGGACATTTATGCATGCCAGGAACCTGAGCAGATACAGACACTGCCCCTTCTGCATCATCCACGAGGAAACGGTTCATCACGTTTTCTGGGAGTGCTCTTTTGCTCAGGACCTGTTGAGGGCCCTGGAACCTGAACTCAAGCACTTTGTGCCACAGACAACCATCACACACTTTGGGGTGTTGAATGGACTTTTCTGTGGAACGTTTTCTCTGGAGGACATTGACAGCGCCTGGCGGGTGCTGTGTTGTTTTAAGGACGCTTTATGGTGCGCCAGGAAGCACCTCATCCACCAGCGGGAGAGGATGTACATTGAGGACTGCCGCAGACTGATCCTCAGTCTGCTCAGGGACTATACCTTGATGGACTTTAAGGAGGAAGAGGACGTCTGAAGATCTCCCCTTCCCCCTACTCCCCCTTGCGTGTCTTTGTCCTTTCAATAAAGCTTCGGGCCTGTGACCCTTTCCCCCCCCCCCCACACCCGATGCTTATTGTATATTGTAACTAATCGTATCTTGCATGACTTTGTAATGGTAGGAAATGTTCTTTGTCTTAGGATGCTATGGTCTCGGGGTAAGCGGCGTTATGCATGACATGTTGGTCTGGGGATTCGTCCGCCACGCACATCACGTCAGGCATCATACCGCTGAGTGAATGTATTATCGAATGTATTTATCGTATGCCTGGAACTATATTGCAATGTGGTGCGCTGCGTCGCAGTATAGGGTGAGCTGTACCCCGATAACGAGTATCATGTTTTTTTATACTTATGTAAAGTATCCTAAAAAAAAAGCTGTTGGGCAAGGAAGGGTTGTAGCGATGAATTCTTGAAGGAGTTCGGTACCATCTGGAGGCCAGTTTGTAGCTGTTTTCTTGCGTCGAAACATTGAGGGAGCATTTGTGGGAGTAACTAAAAATTAGGTCCAAATCTGAATCTGACAGGTTGGTATCCAGCTCTCTGTTCCATGCACGGCATGAAGGAAGAGAATTGTAGGTCCTACTCCCAACAAGGAGGGGGTACACCTCTGAGATCAAATGCTTTTGGGGTTCGGCTTTAGAGCATGCGGATTCGAAAGGGTAAGAGGACGGGCCCAGTTGTGACGGTCTTTATGCGAAAGCAAGAAGTGTCTCATCTGGAGATAAGCCCAGACAGGGAAATCACAGATACCCAGGCTGTCTAGTAATTCAGCAAATGTTTTCATCCTGCCTTTATGAAGAAAGTGTTTTACTATAATCTGAGGGTGCGGCCAGTGTTTGGACAGGAAGGCTTCATGCATGCCAGGAGGGAAGTCTGGGTTAAGGAGTTGGGCATATCAGAAATGGATACAGACTTACAAGCCAAGCGGAAAATTTTTAAGGTGGGCCCCAGCAGAGGGTGTGTGAGAAGGACTTGAGGGGTATGCCTTGGTAGGAGCCATGGGATCGACGCCAAGGGTGAGGGTGAAAAGGCATTCTCCAAATGGACCCAATCTTTGGTAGCCGAGCGGACGTGCCAATCGATTATGCGGGAAAGGTGACAAGCCCAATAATAGCGGTGAAGGTCAGGGAGCCCAATTCCTCCTCTAAGTTTAGGAAGGATCAGTTGGGAGAATGCAATGCGTGGCCGCTTATGGTCCCAAAGGAATAGGGAGCACAATTTTTTACAGAAGGCAAAAAAAGCGAGTGGCAGAAGAATCGGCAATGTTTGAAAAAGAGAGAGTAGACGGGGGAGTATGTTCATTTTTAGTATCGCCGCCCTTCCGAACCAAGAGAAGCAAGGGCGATGCCATTTAGTGAGATCCTCCTGTATAGAACGAAGGGCGAGAAGGAAATTTTTGGTGTAGAGGTCGTCAAGATTACAGGTAAGTTGCACACCAAGATAAGAGAGGGCATTCCTTTCCCACTGAAACGGAAAGTGAGACTGACAAAATGAAACCAGGTCAGGGGAAAGAGAGATGTTAAGAGCATAGGACTTAGAGAAGTTGATTTTAAGATTCGACAGAAATTGAAAGAAAGCGAAGTCTTTCAATAGATTCGGCAATGTGGTATGGGGGTCGACAAGAAACAGGAGGATGTCATCCGCATAAGCAGCAAGCTTACAGTATATTCTTTGCTGCCTTGATCCCTTTGATATCAGGATTTGAGCAAATTTCCTTAACAAAGGCTCAAGGGATAAGACGAACAGGAGCGGGGAGAGGGGGCAACCCTGGCGTGTTCCATTTCTTAGGTGGAAGGGGTTTGATAAGTGTCTCTTTACCCGGACTCGAGCTGTTGGATCAGCATATAGGGCCATTATGAAGTTTAGCATTCTCTCCCCCAAACCCAACGCCATCAAAGACGCCTTCAAGTAGTCCCATGCAATCCTATCAAAGGCCTTTTCAGCATCTAAAGAAAGAAAAAATCCAGGAGTGTTAGATTTACAAAGCCAATGTTGGAGATTAAGGGCCTTAATGGTGTTGTCCCTTGCTTCTCTACCAGGGATAAAACCCACCTGATCTAAATTGATCAGGGCGGGAAGCAAGGGGAGGAGCCGTTTAGCAACAATTTTCACGAACAATTTGATGTCAACATTCAGCAGGGAAATAGGTCTGTAATTGGGAACCAGAGTATCGTCCTTACCGCTTTTGGGGATAACCATAATGTAAGCCTCTAAAAGTCGGGAATGTGACTGGGGAGACTGAGAGAGAGTATTGAAAGCGGAAAGAAAAGGGGCACCTAGGATGTCTAGGAAGGATTTATAATATGCTACTGAAAAACCATCAGGACCCGGGCTCTTACCAGGTTTCATCTGCTTTACAGCGCACTGTTGCTCAATCAGGGTCAGATCTTTTTCCAGAGAGTGAGCCTGTTCCTCAAAGAGAGCAGCTGGGCTATAAAGATGAAGGAATTCAGAGATCAGGGAAGCTCTGGATTTTGTCGGTCTGCAGAGGGGGATGTTCAGGAGGGAGATTATATAAGGATTTATAAAACTGTTCGAAATGGGAGGCAATGTCGGGGTTGGATGTAGCCACCGTGCCATCGGAGCCTCTGATTTTATGTACCGTCATGCTGGACCGTTTCTCGTGAAGAGCACTAGCTAGAAACTTCCTGCTCTTATTTTCGACTTCATAGTACAATTTTTGTGAAAGAATGTATCTTTTTTTGACCACCGTACCCAATTCTGTGAGAAGTTGTATGCGGGTGTTCGTAAGTTCTGACAAGGTCAACGCAGCTAGAGTCTGCTTATGGGCTTTTTCCAAAGATTGAATCCTGTCCGTAAAGAGTTTCAAACGCTCGTCTGTCTCTTTTACGTCTTGTCGCTATAGCTATGAGTGTACCGCGAATGACACACTTATGGGCTTCCCACTGCGTGAGGGGAGAGGTGTCTGAAGAGCAATTCAAGGAGAAATACTCAGTCAGGTTGTAACAGATCTCTTGTTCAATAGCAATGTCAGTAAGAAGGGAAGCGTCCAGGCGCCGGTACTTCGAGCATATGTGTTTTTCGGGAAACCGCAACGTCATGGTTATGGGATGGTGATCGGAGAGGACCATCGGTTCTATGGAGGCAGCATGAAGGAGTGGGAAATCTGACTGTGACAAGAAGAAGTAATCTATCCTAGAGTATTTGTTATGTGGTGTGGAACAGAAAGTGTAGTCCTTAACAGTAGGGTAGAGAGTTCGCCAGGAATCGTGTAGTTGCAAGTGTTGTAATTGTAAGCGTATCTGCTTAAGAGCTTTGTAAGGCAAAAAGGAGCTGCCCGAAGAGGAGTCCAACAATGGGCTTAAAGGGACATTCAGATCTCCCCTTAATATCAGCACACCCGTTTGGAAAGCGGCTAGGGCAGAGCTGAGCGAGCATGTGAACGAAACCTGTTTGGCGTTGGGAGCATAAACGTTAGCAAACGTGTTGGGTCGATTGGCGAAGGAGCTCTTTATAAACAGATATCTACCTTTGGGATCCAGAAGAGTATCTGTCATATTAAAGGGGAGATGTCTGGCGAGCAGGATGGCGACCCCTTTCGATTTAGCTAAGGGATTAGTGGCGTGGAAAACTGTAGGAAAGCGGAAGTTAAAAAGCTTGGGAATAGAATCTTGACGGAAGTGCTTCTCCTGGATAAAGACTACATCCGCTTTTTGTTTATGCAAGTAGGAAAGCAGCATGGAGCGCTTTTCTGGCGTGTTCAGGCCCTTAACATTAAGTGAGAGAACTTTCAAGGACAGTTGTCCTGGCAAAGAGTTGGGGGAGGGCATATCTACAGTTCAATGTCGTATAAATCTGATGATGCAACACATGGGGGTCAGGGGAATGAAGAGGGAATGAGAGAAGGAAAGAAAAACAAACAAAAAAAAAAAAAAAGGGGGGGGGGGAGAGGGAAGGAGCAGTCCCAGGGAAGAGAAATAGACAGAGAAGAAAAAGTATTAGAGGTAATCGCTCATATCAAATAAATGCATACAATGTGACTCTTCACTGCAAAATACTAAGAGAATAATGAAATTAAAATAAAAGAATGAAAATCGTATAATGTGACTCATCACTCCAATAGTGCAAAAACATGTATAGTGTCAGACCTAAAATAAATATCTGTGCCCCTCACTTCAAACCGTGCTCACACACTAAATTAATACAATATCTAAAATTGTACCTTCCACTTGAAAACAAACGTGCTCATACACTTCATATATTAAATATTAGATCATGTATCAACACACCCCCTAACAAACATGGGGCTAAACATAAAGTGCTGAAGTGCAAGAAACGTGTCCACTCTTCAAAATGATCAAAAAAATGTTCAATCAGTGATGAATAAAATCATGCAATGTGTAATGGTGTTCAACAATTCTGTGATTGTGCCAAAACTTTTCTTCTGTATGTGGCTAGATTGCCTCCTCACCTCCTCCCTGTGACCCCTAGGGGCCAACACGCTTGCAGGATCACCCTGGATCCTTAAATCATATGGTTCAGCAGCCTTCTTCCTCCAGTGGATCTCCTTGTGGGGCTCCTATTGCCCCTAATCAGCCCAGATGTCTCTAGAGAACAGTGGCTCACCCGCCCAGTGAGCCAAAAAAAGAGACCCTCTAAGTGTAGTATTAGTGCAAATATGACTCCTTTATTGCAAAAGAAGGAATAACACTCACATAGTTCGCAGTTCTCCCTCCTCACCGATGTGTGGGTATACTGCATGTGTGTGGGACTTCCTGGGTATACCAAGATGGCGTCGCACGCCGGAGGTGCGTCACCGCGCACCGGAAACTGCGTACTCGCGTACCTACGCGTTACGTCACTGTCTGCTCGTGACTTCCTTGGGGTATCGCATTATGAATGCAGCTCCTCCCTTTATACTGGACCTATTAATTAACGGCAATCACGGCATACCTTGCATGTATTCAGCGGTGACCGCGGCCATTTTCTCGGAGACATACCCCTATTCTAACCGCGGCCACTTTCTTGGTGACCTTCTTTATTTGAAATGCCACATATTACACCTTAGACTATGTGGGGAAAAAAACGTAATCTTTAATCCACATACCCACGCTGATTTCATTATTTACCGGAGTCCTGGAATCCCGGTAAACTAAATAATTAAAATATACATTATTTCAATAATATTAAAATTAATAAGACTTATACAAATTGGACATATATATAAAAATAATACCCATCAATATAAAGATATTGAGGAGCTAAATTGCAACCTACCACTAGGGGATGGATGGAGAGGATGACCTTATGTTCTACCTGACACTCAGAATATAATTAAAATATATAAATATATATATATAAAAATAGAAACATTCTAAAAATCTATCCCTTCATCATGCAATCTACCCACACATTAACATGATTGAATACAACCCTAATAAATACAGTTGATGCATAGAGAATCAATATTTCATACTAAATAATTATAACAGCCATAAAATTAAAAGTAAAAAAATAAAATTAAAATTAAATGAAATTTATAAAAAGAGAAATTGATTATAATAGTAAAACCACATATAAGTACCAATTACAGTTGTGACCAAAATTATTCAACCCCCAATGCTGTAAAGGGGTTTAGGGACTATAGTGTACATTTGGAATTGTATTCAGAATCAAATCCTACAAGGACGTTGTAACTACCCAAATGCAACTAAAATGACATCAATTGTTTATGTAATACAGTAGTAAATGGTTCTTATGTGGTTTCTTCATTGCCACAATTATTCAACCCCTTAAAGACTACCACTCTGAAGAACAGAGGTTCATACAGGTGCTTTCCATCAGGTATTGAAAACACCTGTGGATGTCACCGAGCAGCAATCAAGCATAATAAGCACCAATTAGGCAGCTTTAAAATGACTGTGATACTCAGCTCCTTCTAGACATTTACTGGTGTGGTTACAAACATGGTGAAGGCAAGAGAATGGTCCAGGAAGACAAGAGAAGATGTGATTTCTCTTCACAGGAAGGGCAATGGCTATAAGAAGATTGCAAAGATGTTAAACATACCAAGAGACACCTTAGGAAGCATCATTCGCAAATTCAAGGCAAAGGGCACTGTTGAAACGCTACCTGGTCGTGGCAGAAAGAAGATGCTGACTTCGACTGCTGTGCGCTACCTGAAGCGTAGAGTGGAGAGAAGTCCCCGTGTGACTGCTGAGGAACTGAGAAAAGATTTGTCAGATGTGGGTACAGAAGTTTCAGCCCAGACAATAAGACGCACACTGCGTAATGAAGGCCTCCGTGCCAGAACTCCCAGGCGTACCCCCTTGCTGTCTCCAAAGAATAAGAAGAGTCGACTGCAGTATGCCAAAAGCCATGTGGACAAACCACAAAAGTTGTGGGATAGTGTTCTGTGGACTGATGAAACAAAATTAGAACTGTTTGGGCCCATGGATCAACGCTATGTTTGGAGGAGGAAGAACAAGGCCTATGATGAAAAGAACACCTTGCCTACTGTGAAGCATGGTGGAGGGTCAATCATGCTTTGGGGCTGTTTTGCTTCTGCAGGTACAGGGAAGCTTCAGCGTGTGCAAGGTACCATGAATTCTCTTCAGTACCAGGAGATATTGGATGGAAACGTGATGCAGTCCGTCACACACCTGAGGCTTGGGAGACATTGGACCTTTCAACAGGACAATGATCCCAAGCATACCTCCAAGTCCACTAGAGCATGGTTGCAGAGGAAAGGCTGGAACATTTTGGAGTGGCCATCGCAGTCACCAGACTTAAATCCGATTGAGAACCTCTGGTGGGACTTAAAGAAAGCAGTTGCAGTGCGCAAGCCTAAGAATGTGACTGAACTGGAGGCCTTTGCCCATGAAGAATGGGCGAAGATACCCGTAGATCGCTGCAAGACACTTGTGTCAAGCTATGCTTCACGTTTAAAAGCTGTTATAACTGTAAAAGGATGCTGTACTAAGTACTAAGATTGAATGTCACTTGGGGGTTGAATAAAACTGATAATGCTGTGAGCACAGAAAAGACATTTGTGGTTATTTCATTATAACTGTTATGTTATATTTGTCTGACCTACAAGTGCCTCTTTAATGTAAATGTAAGCAAGATGACTGAATGATCAAAAGCAATGTCAAACTGGCCAAAACACTCAATTTCAGTGGGGGTTGAATAATTTTGGTCACAACTGTAGAATATCTATACTAAAATTAGAGAAATATTGGTAACGCAATTTATATCTAATTCAAAAGTCACTGATAAAGCAATTTAAGTCGAATTCGACATTTAACCCTTTGGGAACTAGTGTGTTCATGCAATACATCCACCTGGACTCAGCCTGACTCAGCGATTTTATTTTATTAGTCCCCCTCCAATGCTTCTTAAATTTCTCAATCCCCCAAAATTTCATTTTGCTGGGGTCCTTATTATGATATATGGCAAAGTGTCTCGAGACACTATGTTTTGTAAATCCTTTATTAATATTTTGAACATGCTCCCTGAGCCTTTTCCACAGTGGCCTCTTTGTTCTGCCTATATATTGGAGTCCACAATCACACTCCAAACAATACACAACTCCCTCAGTTTTACAGGATATAAAATCATTAATCAAATATTCATGACAAGTGTTAGGGGGTGTGTTGATACATGATCTAATATTTAATATATGAAGTGTATGAGCACGTTTGTTTTCAAGTGGAAGGCACATTTTTAGATATTGTATTAATTTAGTGTGTGAGCACGGTTTGAAGTGAGGGGCACAGATATTTATTTTAGGTCTGACACTATACATGTTTTTGCACTATTGGAGTGATGAGTCACATTATATGATTTTCATTATTTTATTTTAATTTCATTATTCTCTTAGTATTTTGCAGTGAAGAGTCACACTGTATGCATTTATTTGATATGAGCGCTACACTATTTATATATACAGTTGCAAGAAAAAGTATGTGAACCCCTTGGGATTACGTGGAGTTTTGCATGAATTGGGCATAAAATGTGCTCTGAACGTCATCTAAGTCACAACAATAGAAGAACACAGTCTGCTGAACATAATACTACACAAACATTAAATGTTGCCATGGTTTAATTGCACATAATATGTAAACATTCACAGCGCAGGGAGGAAAAAGTATGTGAACCTTTGGACTTAATAACTGGTTGACCCTCCTTTGGCAGCAATAACCTCAACCAAACGTTTCCTGTAGTTGCAGATCAGACCTGCACAATGATCTGGAGTAATTTTGGACCACTCCTCTTCACAAACCTGTTTCAGTGTAGCAATATTCTTGGGATGTCTGGTGTGAATCGCTCACTTAAGGTCATGCCACAGCATTTCAATCGGGTTGAGGTCAGGACTCTGACTGGGCCACTCCAGAAGGCGTATTCTGTGCTGTTGCAGCCATTGTTTTGTTGAATTACTTGTATGCTTTGGGTCATTGTCCTGTTGCATCACCCATCCTCTGCGGAGCTTCAGTTGGCGGACAGGTGGTCGTACGTTTTCCTGCAAAATGTCTTGATAAACTCTGGAATTCATTTTCCCATCAATGACAACAATCTGTCCAGGCCCTGAGGCAGCAAAGCAGCCCTAAACCATGATGCTCCCTCCGCCATGTTTTACAGTGGGGATGAGGTTTTGATGTTGGTGTGCTGTGCCTTTTTTTCTCCACACATAGTGTTGTGTGTTCTTCCCAAACAACTCAATCTTGGTTTCATCTGTCCACAGTATATTTTGCCAGTAGTCCTGTGGAATATCCAGGTGCTCTTTTGCAAACTTCAAACGTGCTGCAATATTCTTTTTGGACAGCAATGGCTTCCTCTGTGGTGTCCTCCCATGTACTCCATTCTTATTTAATGTTTTCCTTATTATAGATGTGTCAACAAAAATGTTAGCATGTGCCAGAGATTTCTGTAGGTCTTTAGCTGACACTCTGGGGTTCTTCTTTACCTCATGCAGCATTCTGCGCTGTGCTCTTGCAGTCATTTTTACAGGACAACCAAGCCTAGGGAGAGTAGCAACAGTGCTAAACTTTCTCCATTTGTAGACAGTCTGTCTTACTGTGGACACATGAACATCAAGGCTTTTGGAGATACTTTTGTAACCCTTTCCAGCTTCATGCAAGTCAACAATTCTTGATCGTAGGTCTTCTGAGAGCTCTTTTCTGTGAGGCATGGTTCACATCAGACAGTGCTTCTTGAAACCAGTAAACCCAAAACAGGTGTGTGTTTTTTAAGGGCAGGACAGCTGTCAGCAACACATCGATATCATCACACTGAGTGGAGTCAAGGTTGGCTCACTCCTGGCTCCAATTAGCTCTGGGAGAAGTCATTAAGCTAGGGGCTCACATACTTTTTCCTCCCTGCACTGAAAATGTTTACATGTTATGTGCAATTAAACCATGGCAATATCTAATGTTTGTGTAGTATTATGTTCAGCAGACTGTGTTCTTCTTTTGTTGTGACTTAGATGACGTTCAGAGCACATTTTATGCCCAATTCATGCAAAACTCCACGTAATCCCAAGGGGTTCACATACTTTTTCTTGCAACTGTATATGATTAACACTGTTTTTGGTATCAGTTTTTGAGTGTTGGCAGCTTTAGGTTAAATATACTTCCTTTTATAGCGCAGGAGGACTTCCGACCCTTTGATTAGAGATAATCGGCTTGAGGAGAAGACCCGCTTCTCCACGTAAGAGAAGAAGAATCAAGAAGAGAATAAAAGGATCAGAAAGGAAAAAAAAGGAAGACAAAGGGGAAAAGGAGTATGGAAGAAGGATAGTAATAATAATAGTAGCCGAAAAAAAAAGGTTTCAGTAAAAACAGAGCCTACTGTGTGGGGAACGAAGTAGGCGTTGAACCAGGAAGAGAACAACCGCCGGCCGGTGGCTTCTTACAAAGAGTAAAGAAAAAAAATGTAGGGTTCTGTGGGGAAGGGTTTGAGAGGGGAAAATGTAACAATGGGCCCTCGGCGCCAAATATGTAGGGTAAAGTCACGGACAGGGGCGGACTGACAACTCATGGGCCCCCGGGCAATAGGGGATCATGGGGCCCATGTGTCCTTGCCCAAACTCAAAATAGCCTATGAAAAAGGTACCAGGGACATCTCATGGAACCCCCTACTGACCCCGGGCCCTCGGGCAGTGCCCGAGTTTCCAAATGGTCAGTCCGCCCCTGTTTACGGACCGTCTCTGGAAAAACGGCATGTCTTAGAGCATATAGGGATTGCACACGAGGAGGGTGGAAAAAGGGTGCCACAAGGGGGGTAGGGAACCAGCAAAGAAGCTCCGCTGCTTGTTGCAAAGGAAAAAATACCATGGTGCAGGTGAAGCAGGTACATAAGTGAAAGTCAAGTGTGCCTAGAAGAGATCAGGTCTGGTATAAGAAATATGTCTATAATGGGTGTTGATAGGGGCCATAGTGAGTAGTACAGGCATACCTGAAAGAGAGGCAAAAGTATAACAATGCAACATATGCAATGCATGTGAAAAACAGTGCAATAACAGGAAAAAATAACATAAGGCCCCACGTCTACATACACTGACCAACTATGCTCCATAGGATCAAAACCTGACAATGTCCATATGCAATTGGGAAAAACTGAGCAGTATATAAGAAAAAGTGGATTGGTTAAGGCCCCTATTGTGGCAGAGGAATCGAGCATCACCTCTCGCATGTCTGAGAAAAGGGAGCAAGGATGCAGGGGATAATTACATGAAAAGTTCAGAAAGGCATGGAAGGCCCCAGGCCACTCTCCCACACAGGATCAGATAATGGTTGCAGGCTGGACGGAGAGGAAAAAAGAAAAAAAATTCTAAAAGGAGTTATCAGGCGGTGGGCGGAGAGAGGTGATGCTCGTTCACAAAGCCAAAATCATGTTAACTTATTAGCTGCAGCAATCCCCTCGGAGCATCTCTCTGTGCCTTACATACAGTATTCCCGCCTCCCAATCCCTCAATCAGGAAAAGCAAAAGACCTCCATTACATTCACATATGTTATTATACTATACGGAATAGGTAGGGATAGCTTCCAGCCGAACAGGATAGGCAGAGTGACACGAAGCCAGAGCAGGATGGGCCGAGTGCGCCCGGGCGTTCCCATGGATGCAGCAGGGTGCCTTCGGATGCGGCGGAATGACGTTCTAGAGTCTCAGGGAAGATAAGGCAGAGGATGATGGTCATCCAGGAAGCTTTCGTGATGTTGAAATGTGGATGAGCTTAAATAGGGATGCGTAGCGGAAACCAGATGGATGCAAAAGGTCCCGTAGTGGGACCAGGACTGCTCCGGTACCAGCTGCGGAGGTAGAGTTTGGGATTGGTTCTCCGAGGCGGGAGGCAGAGCTTACTGCAGCGTGGTTAATACTTTTCCCCGTGGAAGGGAAAGAAGGAGGAGAAAGGCCCATAGAATATACAAGGGTCAGTGACTGCGAGTGGACCTTCTGGAGTGTTGGTTACATACTGTGCAAGTGTATAGGATATTTAAGAAATGGAAGTCCAGTGAGCATTGTAAGGGAGGTAGAGAGACAGCAAAAACTCTTGGAGCAAGGCAGTAATGAGACGTGAGAATTAATAGTAAGTGTCTGTCACCTGTTGGAGAGTGCGCAGGAGGATCAGGAGTATGGGCGGATGTAGGGTTGCTAGACTTCATGTTGCGGCTTCCTAAGCGCCGGTGAAGCCATCGGGCTGGAGGTGGCTGCGGAGCCCCCTCCAGGGAGTTTCGGAGGAGTTGATGGGACTGAGCGGCGTCTGCGGGGGAGTTGGCTTTGCCAGTCCATTGCACTAGCTTCATGACTCGTGTCTTGAGCAGATGGCAACCTCATGGACCTATACCAGTCAGGTAGGTCGATCAGTGGGATATCCAAGAAAGTGCAGAAGGTGGGCAAATCTTCGGGGACTCTAAGTTGGAGGTGCGCCCGCTGGCTTGTGCACAGAGGCAGAAGGGAAACCGCCATCTGTAAGGAATATTGCGTGAGCAGAGGGTATCCAGTAAGGGGTGCAATTCTCACCTTTGGCGCAAGGTCATACTGGATAAGTCCTGAAATAGATTTATTTCTGCCCCCTCATAAAAGAGATGTCTTCTGTCCCTGGCACTAAGGATATCCTCTTTGAGAGGAAAACTGACAAGGCAGAAGATGATATCTCTGGGTGGGTCTGTGTCTCCCCCCCAGGACGGATCGCCCTGTGCACACGCTCAAGGTCAATCGGGGTTGCTGGGGGGCAACCGAGGAGGTCATTAAAAATGGCTACTACCGCCCTAGGAATATCATTTGATTCCACTGATTCTGGTAGGCCGTGGAGTCTAATATTATGTCTGCGTCCACGGTTGACCAGATCATCAATATGCCTGTAAAATTCACGGATAGTAGAAGTGTGTAGCGCTGACTGTTGCTGTATATCAGCTATGGCGGACGTATTATGTCTGGAAGAGAACTCCACCTGATCCAATCTTGAGCCCAATGACTGGATATCTTCACGTAAGTCATTCAGGGCGATAGTGAAAGTGACCTTTATGTCCGCGGCCACAGTGTGAAGATCCCTTAGTGATAGGGATTGAGTAGCGGAGGAGAGATCGTGCTGGGGAACTGTGTCTGGTGCTGAGTGCGTGGCAGAGCAGAGAGAGCTGGCCATGTCTGCGGCTGCAGGGGGAGCGGAGGAGGGGGATAGAGAGGGAGAGGGAGAAGGCTGCGGCCCTTCCTTCTGTTGGGAGCGGAAGAGCTCCTTTATATGTCTTCCCTGGTGATTTGGTCCCCGTGGGGACCATGACTGGGCATCGGAGGTCATCCGGTCTGATTTCCCCATAGCTGGGAGAGCCTGTCTCACCCGTCCCCGCAGTGCAAGGCTAAAGCACGTTCCGGCCGGCGGGAGTTCCGGGACTAAGCGGCCATCACAGCTTGCGGCAAACCACGCCCCCTAAAGTACCTATCTTATCTTCCAGTACTTTTTACAGAGTATATAACTAGAGAATTACAACACTGATGATAAAGTTAAACTGGTTGTGAAGGCTGAAGGATTTGTACCTTTATGCATTCTATGCTTGAAGGTAAAAAGCCTTCTGTGTGTTGCTCCCCCCTCAGCCCCCCCCCCCAATACTCACCTGAGCCCCCTCTTGATCCAGCGATGTACACGGGTCCCATGTCTTTCTTCTCATTGACTGAAACACAGCAGCTGGAGCCATTGGCTCCCATTGCTGTCAATCACAGCCAGTGAGCCAATGAGGAGAGAGTGGGGGTGGGACCAAGTCGCAGCTCTATGTATCTTATGAATGCACAGAGTGGGGCTCAGGAGTGAGCACGCACCAGTGCCCCCCTAGCAAAAGGCTTACTATTGGGGGCACTGGTCAAGGGGGAGAAGCCATGAGCACCAGTGGGGGACCTGAGCAGAGGATCCGGGCTGCTCTGTGCAACACCACTGCACAGAGAAGGTAAGTATGACATGTTTGTTATTTAAAAAAAACGAAACAAAGCTTTGATATCACTTGAGATTAAAAAACAAATTCAAATTTATTTTAAGTAAAAATAGACAGACATGATAGAAAATGACTATGATATATACATCTTTGACTAATGCCTTTGGACTGTAGGTCATGTTTGATGCCACCTCCGCTGGGCCATGTGCCATGTTGGGTGCCAACATCATTGGGTAAGACTTGAAGTGCAGCTAGTCCTTGAGGCAAAAGTGACTAGCCCAAGACCAGCCTTGTCTCAGCAACTGGCCAATCAGTAATAATTAGGTCTGTACCCTGGGTACACCCCACCCTGAGAAAATTGTGGCCCATAGACATTTTGAGTATGCATGTAGCCCCCATGTTGTGGGGGATGTCAAAGACTGTATTATGGGGAGGGAAATCTGAAGAGGAAGTTCTGGGCGGGGGAGGCATTGGGGGCATCAGACTGGGAGTGTAAACATCCCTCCGCTCCGCATAGGTGGAGCTTGAGTATGGGGTAGGCATGTAGTTATATCGAGAGGAAAAGGGGAAGTTGGGGTAAAGCAGGAGAGGGAGTATGCTGGGAGGGGCCACCACATTAGGGGGCACATATTGTGAATATAATGTTGGAAGGTTCCAGAAGATGTTTGGGAAGGTTGCGGCGGGATCTATATTTGGGGGTTGGGTTTGTACTGAGGGACCAGCCTCTGCATCTGATCTGACCACAGTATTTCCGTTTGAAAGATGGGGGTGGTGAAAGTTTAACAATCTGTAGGGCTGTCCATGCAGGATATAAGGAGCCAGGTCAGGAGGGTAGGCTTCTTGCCGGGTGCCACTCGTATGCTGCAGCTTCATGGCATCCTCAGGAATTCGGCTCACATCCACCGTCCAGTAGTTGCCCTTAGCCTGCGGCTTTAGTGGATCTTTTAGGACCTGCAAAGAGTGAGAAGACATTAGAGGCGTAGGCCGGCACAGCAAATTCACACAAATCTATTACGGGTCAGGTAACCGATCCTTACGGCCTATTTATAATACAGACAAATAATTTCCCCGGATCTGCCCCTATTATCATAAATGGTTATATTTTACATGGATAATATATGTACAAAATTAAAAATGTTTGCTTTATATAGAGTGAGAAACGGTAGGATCCCCTATCAGGTGTGCTAAGATTTTAGCTGGAGTTCTTTTTTTATCAAAATTGTATATAAGTCTAAGTATACATGAATATACAAAATACAAAAATCAACCTATTGGAGTGTTGTCTCTGCCCCTCCTGTGATGTTCTGACAATTTGCAAATTGGTAATTACTTTTATTTTTTAAACTTGGAAAGGTAACTTTCTTGGAGGATCTTTTAATTTAGGGAGTACATTCATTAAATTAGAATTGGCCTTTTTACACAAATTTGCAATTGTTTTCTGTTTGTTTGATTTATTATTTTATAATATTTTAGACTTTTAAACATGGGAGGTGTATTAATAATAACCAAATTAACACGGAATGGGTAACTATGACTAAATAGTTTTTGTTTTTTTTTAATGGTTGAACTGGATGGACTTTTGTCTTTTTTCAACAAGACTAACTATGTAACTATGTACATAATAATTGATTAATAATTCTTATTTAACTACCTGCCGACCGCAGATAGCTGAATGACGGCTGCACTGCGGCCGGCCAGTTCTGGGTGGACGTCATATGACGTCCCCCCAGAACGCTCTCTCCTGCCAGGGGGCGCGCACCCGGCGATCTCCGTGATCGCTGTGTCCTACGGACACAGCTGATCACGAGATGTAGTAAAAGGCCGATCATACCGGCCTTTTACCACGTGATCAGCGGTGTCCAATGACACGCTGATCACAGGGAAATGCAAGTGCCGGTTCTCGGCTGCACTTTCCTCACGCTGTCAGATCGTGAGGAAAGTACTGCCGAGAACCGGCAGTTGTCAGAGCGGGGATCGGCACCGACCATCAGGGCACTGATGATCAGTGCCCTGATGATCGGTGCCCAGCAGTGAGACCCGCAGGTTCCGCCCAGCAGTGCGCCCACTAGCTCCGCCCACCCGTGCCCAGCAGTGCCCCCACCTGTGCCCAGCAGTGCACCCACCTGTGCCACTCTGCAGTGCCACCTACCTGTGCCCAGAAGTGCCACCTACCTGTGCCCAGCAGTGCCACCCACCTGTGCCCACCCTCCTGTGCCCACCAGTGCCACCCACCTGTGCCCACCCACCAGTGCAGCCCAGCAGTGCTGCCAGTCAGTGCCACCAGTCAGTGCCCAGGGATTGTGCCAGTCAGTGCCGCCAGTCAGTGCCCAGCAGTGATGCCAGTCAGTGCCGTCTATCAGTACCCATAATCAGTGTCACCTATCAGTGCCGCCTATCAGTGCTGCATATCAGTGCCGCCTATCCGTGACCCCTAATTAGTGCTGTCTATCAGTGCCGCCTATCCGTGCCACCTCATTAGTACTGCCTATCAGTGCCCTTTAGTGCTGCCTATCAGTGCCCATCAGTGCCGCCTATCAGTGCCCATCAGTGCTGCCTCATCAACGCACATCAGTGAAGGAGAAAAAATACCTGTTTGAAAAATTTTATAAAAGAAACAAATAAACTTTTTTTTTTCAAATTTTTTGCACTTTTTTTTTTATAGCGCAAAAAGTAAAGCGCCCAGTGGCGATTAAATACCACCAAAAGAAAGCTCTATTTGTGAGAAAAAAATGATCAAAATTTCATATGGGTACAATGTTGCATGACCGCGCAATTGTCAATCAAAGTGCGGCAGCGCTGAAAGCTGAAAATTGGCCTGGTAAGGAAGGGGGTATAAGTGCCTGGTAGGCAAGGGGTTAATGGGCATTACATATGTATTATTAATGAGAGTTAAATAAGCCATATTACTTATTGGTTTAGGGGTAATGGGGATCAGTTTTGAAGCTACTTTATTTCTCTTGCTTGTAGCAGAAATGTTTTTAAAACATTTGACACCCCAGTAATAAAATCTCCATTTTAAATCTATGATAGACATACCTTGAATTTACTATCTTATATGTTATAAATAAGGACATGTATTGCAGCTCAATATTTCCCGGAACAATCTGCAATTGGTGAACACAGTGGAGAAAGAACGCGGAGCAGGAGAAAACATCTAGGGAATTATATACCCAGCAATGATAAATATACTGTATCAAGCAAAATGTATATTAAAATACTTTTGTCAGTTTATAAATACGGGGAAATTAATTTTGGAGCTGCTGGCATGGCACAATTGTTACCATTAGGTGCCACATTTCAGATAATATAATCTATTATTAATGGATAGATTCCAAGTGGAGCTCAGCTCCTGAAAATTTACATTTTTTTCAGTAATGCAGCCTTTCTGAACCTTTTCAATGCAGAGGATCCCTTGAGAAAATGCTGTGGTCTCAGGGAACCCTTGCTAATAATTGCTATATATACAACTCATGACACATTGGGGTTTATTTACTAAAGCTGGAGAGTCCAAAATCAGACTCCCTTCTGCATAGAAACCAATCAGCTTCTAACCTCAGCTTGTTCAATGAAGCTTTGGCAATGAAACCTGGAAGCTGATTGGTTTCTATGCAGAAGGGAGTCTGATTTTAGTAAATAAACCCCATTAGGTCAGTCGGAACAATTTTCTCCAAGCTATGGCCCTCCAGCTGTTGAAGTACTACAAGTCCCATCATGCCTCTGCCTCTGGGAGTCTTGCCTGTGGCTGTCAGGGTCTTGCAAGGCCTCATGGGACTCACAGTTCCCATACACCTGGAGGGCCATAGTTTGGAGACCCCCGCTCTATATGCTATCTATGATCATTGGGAAGAATTCCCCCCCTTTACAGATAAATAGATCATTGGTGTCAGAGTGAACTTATCTGAGAGGCAGAAATTGCTCATCGCTCAAGGAACCCTTAGTAACCTCTGGGGGAACCATGGTTGAGGAACCCTGGTGTAATGTGTTGTTTGCTATTATATAAATTAAGGAAAATAACAAAGGCCACATATTAAACTGAATTATATAAAACTGACCATTATTAGGCTATAGTGACTGTGGGGTTGATCTACTAAAGATGGTTCAGCTGGTTGGTGCATCTGTGCATGGCAGCCAATCAGATTCTAACCTCAGCTTGTTCAATTAGGCTTTAGAAATAAAACCTGGAAGCTGATTGGTTTCTATGCAGAAGTGCTGGAGATTCTGAGCGTACCAGCTTTAGTCAATAAACCCCACTGATCCTACTTATTACAAGTTGAAAGGGTAGAAACAAAGGAATGGTGAAAGACAAAGCAACCTAGCAAGTGTGCACCTTTCTATGTTTTGTTTTGGGTTTTTTTTGAGTTTTTGTTTTCCTTTTTTCAAATTGTATAGATCTCTACCTTCGCTGGATGTCTGTTCTGTATTTTTTTTGTACAATAATACTTTCTAAGGTTTACGCGAAACTTTCCTCCTCTAGTTTCAGTCCGTGTCCTCGTGTTCTTGATCTTGCCTTCATATTGAAATTCCTGCCCTCCTGAACCTTATTCACCACCTTCATGGATTTAAAGGTTTCAGTCATGTCCAACCTTTCCATTATTTCCTCCAGGCAGGACATATTAAGTTCCTGAAGTCTCTCCTGATATGCTTGGTCCTTCAGATCTTTCACCATTTTTGTTTCCCATCTCTGGACTCGAACTGTCTTATCTGTATCTTTTTGTAAGTGAGGTCTCCAGAACTGGGTGCAATGGGGGTTGACTTGCTAAAGGCAAACAGGTGGTCACTTTGCAAGGGAATTTTCCTTTAACTTCGTGAATATGGTAAAAATTCACTTTGCAAAAAAAACCCAACCATGTGTAAGAATAATATTTTTTAAAAACTGTATTTTCGCATACACATGATTGAATGATGGAAGTCCAGAGATTCATAGTTACATAGATAGGCTGGCCATACATTATATAATTTTCTGTCCAATTTCTGCCCAATTTTCTTTAGTATTTTTTTCAACTGTGTAGTGCAAGGGCCCACCTACTTGGATACAATTGAAAGTGTTGTTAAGTTTGACCTTCTATTATATTTATTATTTTTGGTAAATCTAAACCAAAAATCTCAAGAAAATTGTAAAATGTATGGCCAGCCTAATATTGTATAGACTTACAATTTCCTTACAATTTCTGCTCAATTTTCTTTAGATTTATCATCAACTATGTGGTGCAAGGGCCTGCCTAATTGGATACAATTGAAAGTGTTTAAGTTTTCTGGTAAATCTAAACCCAAATCCTGAAGAAAATTGTATGATATATGGCCAGCCAAAGGTTGGCCATACATTATACAATTTTCTTGAGAATTTTGCTTCAGACTTACCAAACACTATATAATATGAGGTCAAACCTAAACAACACTTTCAATTGTATCCAATTAAGCAAGCCCTTGCACTACATAGTTGAAGGTAAATATAAAGGAAATTGGGCAGAAATTGAACAGAAAATTGTATAATGTATGGCCAGCCTTAGTCTGGCTGAAAAAGACAAAAGTCCATCCAGTTCACCTCACTCATCACACTTGGAGTATATTATCCTGCAAAGTGAACAGCCTATTTGCCTTTAATAAAGTCAAGTAACTCCGGCCAAAACTGTTTATTGTAAAAGTGGAAAATGAATTTAGTCTGAAGAGGAAGCAGAGTTTTGGATGGAGTGGGATCGGGGTAAAACCTTTTGTCCAGATGTCTTACTGTCTGCCTTCATTAATGGAAGATCTTCCACACTTTGTCCAAAACCTAATATAAAAATGTATAAAAAGTAAAACCTTTTTTAAAAAATTTGGATAGAGTAGAAAATGGTGAAAAGATTTCTTTTCACTTCCTATACTATAGACCAAGGGTCTCCAAACTATGGCCCTCCAGGTGTTGAAGTACTACAAGTTCCATCATGCTTCTGACTCTGGAGGTCTTGGCTGTGGCTGTCAAAGATTTGCAAGGCCTCATGGAACTTGCAGTTCCTCAACACCTGGAGGGTCATAGTCTGGAGACCCCTGATCTAGACAACACAGGACATCTTTCCAAAAGAATGGAAATCTACTCTTAAGCTGGCCATACACTTGTAGAACCTGACCAGAATATTGGGGGTTGTTTACTAAATGTAAAATCTGGTGCAACTCTGCATCATAACCAGTCAGCATCTGGTGCAACTCTGCATCATAACCAGTCAGCATCTGGTGCAACTCTGCATCATAACCAGTCAGCATCTGGTGCAACTCTGCTTCGTAACCAATCCGCTTCCAGGTTTTATTGCCTAAGCTTAAGGCTGCATTCACACTTGAGCATTTTGTAGCTTGAAACTCTAAGCTCCAAAGAAGCTCAAACTTTTCAAAAATCAATTGTTCTCTATGGTGCCTGTTCACACCTGATTGAGCAGACAGGCACCATAGAGAACAATTGATTTTTTTAAGTTTGAGCTTTTTTGGAGCTTGGAACTACAAAACACTCAAGTGTGAATGCAGCCTAATTGAACAAGCTGAAGTTAGAAGCCGATTGGCTACCATGCACAGCTGCACCATATTCGGAGTGCTCCAGTTTTAGCAAATATCCCCCCCCCCCCATGTGTACATTTCTGGAGACCTCACTTACAAAAAGATATTGATAAGATAGAACCAGTCCAGAGATGGGTAAAACAAATTGTGAAAGGTCTGGGAGATAAAACATATCAAGAGCAGCTTCAGAAACTTAATATGTACAGTCTGTCTGGAGGAAAGAAGGGAAAGGGGAGACATGATTGAAACCTTTAAACACATGAAAGGGGTGAATAAGGCTCAGGAGGGCAGGATTTTCATTATGAAGCCAAGATCAGGAACACGGGACATGACCTTCAACTGGAGGAGGAAAGTTCAAAACTAACCTTAGACAGTATTATTTTACTGAAAGGGTAGTTGATGTTTGAAAGAAACTCCCAAAAGAGACAGTGAGCCAGTCAACAGTAAATGGCTTAAAAACATGCTTGGGGCAAAAACAAAACAACCCCCCCCTCCCAAAAAACAAACAAAAAAAAACTGGTCAGACCTGATGGACCACTCAGGCCTTTTCTGCCCTCACTTTTCTAGGTAGTGAGTTCCTCTAAAGTAAATGGCTTCAAACATGCTTGGGACAAGCATAGATCTATACTCAGACAAAGAAAGTTAAAAAAAAAAAAGAAAGAAAGAAAGAAGAGGGAAAAAAATACACAACACAAATAAAAAAACAAGTTTAAATAAAAACAAAAAAAACAGGCAGACTCAATGGACCGCTCAGACTTATTTCTGCTGTCATTTTTCTATGTTTCTATGTAGAACCTAATTCGAAAATGTTTGTGTTCTGAATGTTTTTTAGGCTGACCATAAATGAATAGAATTCTGAACAAAAATTTTTAGGCAACTTTTTTATTACTATTATTATTATAATACAGGATTTATATAGCGCCAACAGTTTGCTCAGCACTTTACAATAGAAGGGAGACAATACAATTACAATACATTTCAGTGCAGAAGGAATAGGAAGGCTAGGAGTAGGAACTTTGTACGAAAATTCTCAGAAAATGTGTTTGTCATTTGAAAGATTTAGTTTGCTTGATTTTATTTTTTTTTCAAATTCTATTTTTACTTAAAACAACGGAACAGCAGAAGACACGTATCATGTATCCATATAAACATACACAAAATACAGAAGAACGGTATCAAAAGCGATACAAGCATGTATAAATTCCAAAGTAGTACAGGGAAAATGCAATCCCAAGGCAGTGTACAGGGCAACTCAGTGCACACACAAATGTCAAAACCCCCCTGTAGTTTAACCCCCCTGGCGGTATTCCCGAGTGTAGCTCGGGGTAAAATTTCAGTACCAAAAGCGGTAACGCCGAGCTACACTCGGGCTTACCATGCGGCGCTGCATAGGGATTCCCTGCAGAGCTTACCTTGCCCTACGCTCCCGCGATGTGTCCCCTGCAGCGTCCCCAGCCATCTCCTCCTGCCAATGCCGGCATCCGGCTTCTGTGTTCCGGTCCCTGTGACGTCGGGAAGTACGGGTGCCGGAACCCGCGGGAAATTTGAAAATTTAAAAAAAAGTCATTTTTTCCCAAAAAAATTTTACATAGTAAAACATTGCTGTTTCAACCCATTTCACATACATTTTGTCCCGAGTGCTTTGTCCTGTGCCCTGCCTGTATTTTGTCTGTTCTTTCCGCCTGTAAACTTAGAAAAGTCCATGGCGTCCAAAAAGCGTCCCTTTAGGTCAAAAGCAGGTTTAGATCAGCTAGAGAACAGTGATAGTAAATCAGAACCACTTGCAGAATTGAGTGATAATGATTCGTGGGGGAAATTCGTCATCAGACACTGAAAACGATTTTGCGACTTTGCTCAGCGATGTGCGAACTTGGCGCTCTATTTCAAATATCAGTGTTTTTGGTTTGATTATATTATTGAATTAAATGTATTATTATTATATTATTATTTTTTATGATTATTTATTAAATTATAATTTATGATTTCGTGTTTCAAATTTTATCCTACCCGGGATGTTTAATAGACTCTTGTTCGGACAGATTTCAGTGAGTTATTCCTAAAAATTACAGCCTGCAATAAAAAAACTACATATTTCCATGCAAAATAATGGTACCGCTTTCAGCACCAAAAATCTGAAATCATCATACCGCTAGGGGGGTTAAACAAAAAGAGAGACAAAGAGATAGGAAAGAGCAATAAGTCAGAAAGCACAGGAGAGAAAGAGGAGGAGAGAGAAAGTGAAAGAGAGAAAAAAAAGGCTGGAGCAAATTAGTCTGCTTGATTTTAACCCCTCGCCCTTCAGAGGATCCCCCCCCCCCTTCCTGACCAGGCCATTTTTTGCAATACAGCGCTGCGTTACTTTAACTGACAATTGCACGGTCATGCAATGCTGCAACCACATGAAATGTATGTCTTTTTTTTCCCACACAAATGAAGCTTTCTTTTGGGGGTATTTGTTGGGCTCTGCGGGTTTTATTTTTTTGCACTGTAATCAAAAAAAGACTGACAATTTTAAGAAAAAAACAATATTTTTTACTTTTTGCTATTAAACATGTCCAGTAGAAATTTTTTTAAAAAAAATCACATTTCGTCATCAATTTCGTCATAAATTTCGGCCAAAATGTATTCTGCGACATGCCTTTGCTAAAAAAAAAAATCCCAATACGTGTAAATTAATTGGTTTACATGAAAGTTATAGCATTTACAATGGCGGTATGGATACTGATATTTATTTTTTTTCTTCTAGTAATAGCGGGACTGCAACAGGCATTCCGACACTGGGGGGGACTGACTAACTGCCACTGACATCCCCAGTAACACCAATACAGTGATCAGTGTTAATAAAAAGCACTGACACTGTACTAATAGCACTGGGCAGGAAGGGGTTAACATCTGGGGCGATCAAAGGGTTAACTGTGCACCTTGTGTGTGCGCTTGTGTCAGCACATTGCTTTGTATGGCTCTGCTCTTGCAATACAAAGCAGTGTGCAGGAGCTGACAGGGGAGAGATCTATATTTTTTGCATACAGACCTCTCCCATCAGCGATACTTGGTGATCTCTGGGTGATGGTGGGGGAATCACCGGCCTGGACTCGGTGGTCAACAGCTAAGGCCTGCAATGGTGGTGTGGTTAAGGCGTGCGTGCCCCCTACCCGGAATTGCAAATTCACGCAAGTCCTCAACCAGGCAGATCCATAGAGAGGGAGAAAAGCAGTTATGAGTTATCCCATCAACAACATTTATTACGTCCTGCCAGTATTGCATGACAGCCAGGCAGGACTAGAAGACATGTGTGAGAATCCCCCAGTGAGTAGTTGTAGAGCACCCCGGCCAAGAGATTGAGGAAAGCCTCACGTGGAGCGTGTATAAGGTGTCATCAGCTCTAAGTATCTTTTTAAATGCAATAAGTTTATCCTTTATGGAGACTAAATGCATGGAAGGAAGGTCCCACATCTCCCTCCTATCATCAGTGTCTAGGTCTAGAATGTCCATCAGCCACTTTTGCATGATTGAGGACAGGTAAGGAATGGCTAGCAGGGTGAGATGGCTGTAGATAGTCCAGGTGGGTTTCTCAAAGCATGTCGTCCTAAGTGTTCAAGATCGGATGGGATTTGTGTGGAAACTGAGAGCCAAGAGCGTGGGGCAACTACAGGAATCAAGAGACATGAAGCTGGGAGGTTAAAATGTGAGGAGAGGTTAAAAAAGAATAAAAGGGTTTGGTTTTTGACAATATGTGACAAGGTTTTAATTTTACACTTGTAGGTTTGTTTGTCCGATTTTCTCATCATATATACTAGGCGTTAGGAATTTGTTTGTTCAAGAAACATTTCCATCCTACTCCTTCGAATTTTCTCATCACTGCGGTCAAAAATGAACAGCAATTTGTCCGCACTAATGATTAGAAAAACAAATGACCTTTAGAACCTTCTTTTCCCAAGAATTGTCATTTAAATTCTACCCATCTATGGCTAGATTTAGTGGAGTGAATCAACATTTGTTTTGACTGCAGTGACTACAAAATTGAAAGGAGCAGGATAGAAAATGTTTAAAATAAAACAAAAACTAATCTCTAACAGTGTATGTGATTTTTTTGTTCAGGAAAATGTATTCATTCCAAAATCAACTGTTAAAAGCAAAAGAAATTTTGAAGTATCTTTGTATGAACATTTGTTTGTTACATTCAATATGTTGAAGAATGCCATTCAAACATTAGTTTGAAAATCTACTAGAGTACGGCCAGCTTTAGACAGTTGTCATTAGAACAGCTTGTCCCACTGGATGATGATTTCCCCTCTGTACCTCTCCAGGTGACAATTTAACATTTTGGATTTTTTTTTACCTTCATTCTTGTTTAGAAAGTATTATGACCACATATCTAAAATGAAAATATATAAAAAGAAAAAAGAAATCTTTATTTTGTATTGCAAAAAAGATCATCTTCAATTAAAATCACTTAAGCTTTAAAGAGTTGCATTTAAAACAACCCTTTTTGAAAGCCATGGTAGGCCACAGGTATAGAATATTGTATCAAAAATCTTTTTGAAATAAGGATGTCCCTGGACAGTCACAAGCAGAGAAGTATGATAGAAAAAAAAAAACTTCCTTAGAGAATTTTCAAAAAGCTTTGAACAGTTCCTAATTGTAATATCAAAAGATGTAAGGATACCGTTAATGGAGTTTCGGTGTTATATTTCACACCACATGGTAAGATAATAGTCCACATCCCTTAGATGTAGTATCTCTAAAGCAGTGGTTCTCAACCTTTCTAACGCCGCGACCCCTTAATACAGTTCCTCATGTTGTGGTGACCCCCAACCATAAAATAATTTTCGTTGCTACTTCATAACTGTAATTTTGCAGTAGGAGGAATAGTGCCACGTCATAGGTGTCAGTGGGAGGAATAGTGCCCCATCATTGGTATCAGTGGGAGGAATAGTGCCCCGTCATTGGTGTCAGTGGGAGGAATAGTGCCCCGTCATTGGTGTCAGTGGGAGGAATAGTGCCCCGTCATTGGTGTCAGTGGGAGGAATAGTGCCACGTCATTGGTGTCAGTGGGAGGAATAGTGCCCCATCATTGGTATCAGTGGGAGGAATAGTGCCCCGTCATTGGTGTCAGTGGGAGGAATAGTGCCCCCTTCATTGGTGTCAGTGGGAGGAATAGTGCCCCGTCATTGGTGTCAGTGGGAGGAATAGTGCCCCGTCATTGGTGTCAGTGGGAGGAATAGTGCCCCGTCATTGGTGTCAGTGGGAGAAATAGTGCCCCGTCATTGGTATCAGTGGGAGGAATAGTGCCCCGTCATTGGTATCAGTGGTAGGAATAGTGCCCCGTCATTGGTGTCAGTGGGAGGAATAGTGCCTCGTCATTGGTGTCAGTGGGAGGAATAGTGCCCCATCATTGGTATCAGTGGGAGGAATAGTGTCCCATCATTGGTGTCAGTGGGAGGAATAGTGCCCCATCATTGGTATCAGTGGGAGGAATAGTGCCCCATCATTGGTATCAGTGGGAGGAATAGTGCCCCATCATTGGTATCAGTGGGGGGAGGAATAGTGCCCCATAATAGGTGTCAGTGGGGGGAGGAATACTGCCCCATCCTTGGTGTCAGTGGGGGGAGGAATACTACCCCATCCTTGGTGTCAGTGGGGGGAGGAATACTGCCCCATCCTTGGTGTCAGTGGGGGGAGGAATACTGCCCCATCCTTGGTGTCAGTGGGGGGAGGAATACTGCCCCATCCTTGGTGTCAGTGGGGGGAGGAATAGTGCCCCATCCTTGGTGTCAGTGAAGGGAGGAATAGTGCCCCATCCTTGGTGTCAGTGGGGGGAGGAATAGTGCCCCATCCTTGGTGTCAGTGGGGGGAGGAATCGTGCCCCATCGTTGGTGTCATTTGGGGGAGGAATCGTGCCTCATCGTTGGTGTCATTTGGGGGAGGAATCGTGCCTCATCGTTGGTGTCAGTGGGGGGAGGAATAGTGCCCCATCGTTGGTGTCAGTGGGGGGAGGAATAGTGCCCCATCGTTGGTGTCAGTGGGAGGAATAGTGTCCCATCGTTGGTGTCAGTGGGAGGAATAGTGTCCCATCGTTGGTGTCAGTGGGAGGAATAGTGCCCCATCATTGGTATTAGTGACACCAATGATGGGGCACTATTCCCACTGACACCAATGATACTTACCTTGCAGACCCCTGCTCCAGCCTGGGCTCGCTCGCTCCCTCCCTCTCCCATGGTACCGACACTTACCTGTCAGATGTCTTCCTTCTCCGGCCGCTCTCCTCCTCTTCACTCGCTCGATCTTCACGGTGCCGCTCGGCTCCTCTTCTCCAAGCTACACCTCCTTGCCGGTGATTGGCCGCCTGTGTGCCTCTCCTGAGCTACAGTGCCGGTGGCCAATCACAGGCGAGGATTGATCTCGAGGTGTGTCCAGATGACAGGGGCTGCATGTCATCCCGCCCACACCTGGAGGTGGCGGCGGCGGCGAGGAGCGGTGTCTCGGTTCCTAAGACCATCGGAAATATGTGTTTTCCGATGGTCTTAGGCGACCCCTGTGGAAGCGTCGTTCGACCCCCAAAGAGGTCGCGACCCCCAGGTTGAGAACCGCTGCTCTAAAGGATCCTGTCTTGTCTTAGGAGAGTTTTCCTAACCTCTTCATTTTTCATATGGAGGCTAGAATGCAAAAAAAAACAGACAATCATTCGTCCAATTTTCTCATTGTGTGTTCGGGGCTTTGGAGGTGCTGGGGTCTACAGGGAACAACAGGTTTTTTTTTTTGTTTTTTTTTTTAAGTCCGCAAACGTGCAAACTACAACGAAAAACCCGTAAGCGATCACAAAAAATGTGCAAGTGCGAACACCACACGAAAAAGTGCACTTAGGGGTGTGTTTGTCCTACCCCCGGAGGAGTTGGACCGTTACCCTGATCCCCCGGGGCACGAAGCTCCTGACAGGGACAAGGTTCCCATTTGGTCCTCCTAGCCAAAAGGCCTGGTGGACCACCGTTCCTTATGTCCAGCCGAAGCCGGACATCCAGTACTAGGCCAGGGGGCTCTCCCGGAGAGAAAACCCCCTAGGGATCAGGGGAGGAAGGAACCAAAAGGCCACACATCCTCCCCCTAGACTTCAGGATAGGCCCGAGGACCCACACCCTCCATCCGTGAAAACACACACATAAGCGAAAGAAAAAAGTGACAAACGTGGGAGGTGAAATAAATTAAATAAATAGAAAATAAAAAAGTGGTACCGTGCCAAATTGTGCACAGACCAGGCCCTGAGGCCTGTAGCAAAAATTGCCCTGGTCCTAGCCAAAAGGCCTGGTCCTTAGGGCGCTGTGCAAAAAGAGTGTAAAAACAGTGACCATGTGCCAACTTCACACTGTGGGGTCCCACACCCAGGTGTTACTAATGGCACCCCTGAGAGCGTCTTCCTCAGGGGGCACTGAGTTTGCGGACTTTCTGCAACAGGTTTTTTTTTTTTTTTTTTTTAAGTCCGCAAACGTGCAAACTACAACGAAAAAACCCGTAAGTGATCACAAAAAATGTGCAAGTGCGAACACCACACGAAAAAGTGCACTTAGGGGTGTGTTTGTCCTACCCCCGAAAGGGTTGGACCGTTCACCTTATCCCCCGGGGCACGAAGCTCCTGACGGGGGCAAGGTTCCCATTTGGTCCTCCTGGCCAAAAGGCCTGGTGGACCACCGTTCCTTATATCCAGCCGAAGCCGGACATCCAGTACTAGGCAAGGGGGTTCTCCCGAAGAGAAAACCCCCTAGGGATCAGGGGAGGAAGGAACCAAAAGGCCACACATCCTCCCCCTAGACTTCAGGATAGGCCCGAGGACCCACACCCTCCATCCGTGAAAAACACACACATAAGCGAAAGAAAAAAGTGACAAACGTGGGAGGTGAAATAAATTAAATAAATAGAAAATAAAAAAGTGGTACCGTGCCAAATCGTGCACAGACCAGGCCCTGAGGCCCATAGCAAAAATTGCCCTGGACTTGGCCAAAAGGCCTGGTCCTTAGGGCGCTGTGCAAAAAGAAGTGAAAAACAGTGGCCATGTGTCATCTTCACACCGTGGGGTCCCACACCCAAGTGTTACTAGTGACACTCCTGAGAGCGTCTTCCCCAGGGGGCACTGAGTTTGCGGACTTTTTGCGTCCCCAGCCCCTGGCCAGACCAAGGTAGATCCGTCCGAATCAGGAGGTACTGGGTCTTTCCAGCTTTCCCAGAGGAATTACTCCCAAGGCCCCAGAATGAATCATGGCGCTCCCTGGTTTCTGTCCCTCCGGTCCAGCCTTCCGGACCCCCATCATACCAGTGAGGGTACTATACAACAGCCATCCCCGCAAAGCTAGAATGGCCGGGAGCACCCCCACTGGACACTGATAAGAACAGATACTACACTTGATCTTAGCCAAAAGGCCGAGAAGCATCCAATCAGGCAAGCCCCTTGCACTACATGGTTGTTAGTAGATCTAAAGGAGATCCATTACATCTCAACACATTTGTATCTGATTGTAGGAAGTATTCTCAGTTTACCATTTACACAAGAACATGGAATATTTATGGCTAATTTGACAATTCTGACACCATTCCTGTGATCAGTTCCATTACTTTTATGAAAGTGACTTTCCATAATGTGCCTTGAGGAGTCTCACTTCTCAGCCTGAATCTTGATCACAGTAAATAGTACATGTCAGAAGTCTAAAGTAATTCATAAAAACCCCAATGTTCTCCTGATGTATCCCATCAGGGGGGAAACACACACTCCTCCCCCTCCATGAATGATCTCCACTCCCTGTGTGCCTCCAACCTTCATTTATAACTCAACAACCCCAACCATGGTGAGGGAGGCCTGGAGCCTTGTTCATAAACAGTGCCTGTTATGCAGATTGCCATGTATCTCAATGTGTGCAACCATCACAACATCCCATTGTCAGGAGAGGAGATCCCATGAATTCAAAATACAAATAATTCACCCGCAGGAATTATTATAAAGGTGGAAATTGACTGATGGACATAAGAATTCTATGCTGAGCCCCCCAGAAAGGAGTTATTATCTCTAGATGAACATAGAAGGCCCATAAGTTAGTATGGAATTCAGGCTAGATCAGTCCCCACCCCACCTGAACAAGACAAACCATCCTCTCCCCTTCCACTCCCCCTTACTCCCCTCCCCCCCCTTTTTTTTCTTCTTTCCTCTCCCACTAGGTATACCTCTACTAAATGTGTACAATCATCACAACATCTCATTGTCAGGAAAGTAGATCCCAGGTATTCAAAATACAAATAATACACCTGCAGGAATCTTTATAAATGTGGAAATTGATGTTATATTTCATTATTTATTCATTCATTTTTTATTATTTTATGACAAATCTCATGAATTTAAAATGTGCTTTCCCCTTATAGATTGTGAGCAATATAGACTTCAATGTGTGAAGACAACTCGGTAGTATATATACCATACAGGAGAATAATAGTTCATCTCACCGCTAACCAATAGAAAGGTCAGGAAATCGTTACTAAGCTATCAATGTCCAAATCATATAAAGGGATCTCTGAACTTTTCAGTACGAGGGCCAATATCTGCGGGCTAAAAAAATATATGAGTTACAAGAGAATGGATCCATTTTCCTTTGAGTTTTTTTTGTAATTGGCACAATATGATTCACAACAGAGAAAGAACTTCACTAAAGCAAAGCAAAGACATTTCAACTAAACCTGAGCCATTAATAAAGGTCAAACAAAAATACACCCATTCTGCACTATTCTCATCAAAGTCCCCTTTGTATCAGGGTCCCCATAAGAGTTTCTTTTACACCAGAGTCCCAATCATTTTCCTGCAAAATGTCTTGATAAACTCTGGAATTCATTTTCTCATCAATGACAATGGTCTTTAGCTGACACTCTGGGATTCTTCTTTACCTCATGCAGCATTCTGCGCTGTGCTCTTGCAGTCATTTTTACAGGACGACCACGCCTAGGGAGAGTAGCAACAGTGCTAAACTTTCTCCATTTGTAGAGTCTGTCTTACCGTGGACACATGAACATCAAGGCTTTAGGAGATACTTTTGTAACCCTTTCCAGGCTTCATGCAAGTCAACAATTCTTGATCGTAGGTCTTCTGAGAGCTCTTTTCTGCGAGGCATGGTTCACATCAGACATTGCTTCTTGAAACCAGTAAACCCAAAACAGGTGTGTGTTTTTTAAGGGCAGGACAGCTGTCAGCAACACATCCAATATCATCACACTGATTGGAGTCAAGGTTGGCCCACTCCTGTCTCCAATTAGCTCTGGGAGAAGTCATTAAGCTAGGGCCTCACATACTTTTTCCTCCCTGCACTGTGAATGTTTACATATTATGTGCAATTAAACCATGCCAACATCTAATGTTTGTGTAGTATTATGTTCAGCAGACTGTGTTCTTCTATTTTTGTGACTTAGATGACGTTCAGAGCACATTTTATGCCCAATTCATGCAAAACTCCATGTAATCCCAAGGGGTTCACATACTTTTTCTTGCAACTGTACATCAGGGACCTCATCAGAATCCCATCTCACTTCAGGGTCCCTATCAGAGTACCATCTTACATCAGGGTCCCTATCAGAGTTTTCCCTTACATCAGGGTTCCCATCAGAGCCCCTTCTTACATCACATTTCCCATCAGAGTCCCCCTTACATCAGGGTCTTCATCAGAGTCCCCTCTCACTTTAGGGTTCCCATCAGAGCCCCCTTACATCAAATGTCCCATCAAAGCCCCCTCTTACATCAAATTTCCCATCAGAGTCCCCCCTTACATCAGGGTCCCCATCAGAGCCCCATTATATCAAAGTCCCTATTAGAGCCCCCATCAGATTCCCTCTTAGTCCCCATCAGTGTCCCCTCTTACATTAGGGCCCCCATCATAGCCACTCTTACATCAGAGCGTCCATCAGAATGGCCCCTCACAGAGCAGTCCCCCCTTACATCAGGGACCCCATCAGAGCAGAGACTGTGCACATCAGCTGTGGGTCAGATAACATCTTGTAGCCAGCAGCATGTGGCCCGCGGGCTGTGGTTTGGAGACCCCTGATATAAAGTAATACCGTGAAGTACATTTTATATCGCTGCAGAATACACTATGTATCCACTACATTAACTTCAATATATAATTAGTAACAATAACCCCAAGAAATAATGTATTATATATGTACAAATAAACTCAAAATTAAGCATAAAATTGCCAACCTATAAAAATTGTGTTTAATTTGCAGAAAATGTAGAAAACTGTTGTAATTCCTACACCGTTCACCTGATTTGGATGTAAAAACCCTCAAATTAAAGCTGCCAGTGTGCATTTAAAGCACATCTTGTTTGTTTCATTTCAAATCCATTGTGGTGGTGTATAGAGCCAAAAATGTTAGAATTGTGTCGATGTCCCAATATTTATTGACCTGACTGTATGTAACATATCTGGAAAGAATTACCTATCAGAAGTGTGTGTATTCATGTACAACTCGTGATTGTCAAGGGAAGTCAGGAGCTTCAGCTAGTCACCAAACTAAAGAGATCAGATTTCTCCAGATATCACAGATTATATGAGGTGACTCTATAACCCGGCCTTGTATATTTGATAGCTCTGGAGACTCGTCTCTGTCATCTCACTAATGAGATTGCTTAATGCAATATCCTTCTTCTGGCAGTCTCAACAATGACTTATCTTTTTCTGGGGTGAAGGTAAAAAATTGTATCTCTAGATATGAAACCACCAATGACTGGTGTGTCTCACACTTTGAATGGGAGTGGTAAGCTTGCAAGCTATATACTTGGAGACCTGGTTACCAGTCCATGCACTTGAACAAGATTTCCGTACGATGATGTACTTTTAATGTATTTTAGGCTTGTTATTTACCCGTGTAAGTCTTCATTGTGTCTCTCAAAAGCCCCAAGACTGTTCCTGGGCACCGCCATCTTGTGATGTCAGCAGCTCCAGCAGACCCAGAGCTGTCACTCTAGTGACACTCTATAGCAGCCTTTCTCAACATTTCCAACACAGGGGAACCATTGAAAAAAAAACTTTCCAGTATCAGGGAACCCCTGGTAAAAATGAATGTATGTACAATTCATGATACATTAGTGTGATGGTCAGTGAGAAGAATGCTTCTCAAGCCAGCCATACATGGAAAGAAATATAGCCGGTTCAGCAGAGACCAGCCGAATTTCAATCCATGTATTCACTAGCTGGTTGTACTCAAGTCGATCTATCGATCGAATTGTGTACAACCAACCTGTTGAGATTTTCCTGAATGATCAGTGCCACTATAGCCAGCAACACTGATCATTGTTTTCTGTTGGCAGTGAAGGCTCCCCACTATCAGAATACAATAGGACGGTGGGAGGATTCCCCCACCCACATTGAATGGGGGAATTAACTCTTTTTTTTTTTCCAATTATACATGGCCCTTACACATTGGGAAGAATTACCTCTTTACAGATAGCTAAAAAGATCATTGGTGTCAGTGGGAACTTACAGTTGTGCTCAAAAGTTTACATCCCCTGGCAGAAATTGTGAAATTTTGGCATTGATATTGAAAATAAGACTGATCATGCCAAAAAATGCTCTTTTATTGAAGGATGATGATCATATGAAGCCATTTATTATCAAATAGTTGTTTGGCTCCTTTTTAAATCATAATAACAGAAATCACCCAAATGGCCAGCATCAAAAGTTTCCATCCCCTGGAATGTTTGGCCTTGGTACACACACAGTGACACACACACACAGTGACACACACACACACACACGGGTTAAAATGCCAGTTAGAGGTTAATGTCCCACATATGTGGCTTTTTAAATTGCAATTAGTGTCAATGTATAAATAGTCAATGAGTTTGTTAGCTCTTACGTGGAAGCACTGACTAGGCTAGATACTAAGCCATGGGGATCAGAAAAGAGCTGTCAAAAGTCCTGCGTAACAAGGTAATGGAACTTTATAAAGATGGAAAAGGACATATAAGGATGTCCAAAGCCTTGAATATGCCAATCAGTACTGTTAAATCACCTATTAAGAAGTGGAAAGTTCAGGGATCTCGATACCAAGCTATGGTCAGGTAGACCAAGAAAGATTGCAGCCATAACTGACAGAAGAATTGTCTGGGATTCAAAGAAAAACCCACAGACAACCTCAAAAGAAAACCAGGCTGCTCTGGAAAAAGATGGTGTGGTTGTTTTTCAGGAGTACAATACGGTGATACTTGAACAAAAAGGAGCTGTTTGGTCGAGGTGCCAGAAATAAGCTTTTACTGCACCAATGCCACACAAAAGCCCGGTTACAATATGGCCGACAACACTTTGACATGCCTAACCGGGCCTTTTTGTGTTATTGATGCAGTAAAGGCTTCTTTCTGGCACCTCGACCATGCAGGTTATTTTTGTTCAAGTGTCATCATATTGTGCTCCTTCAAAACAACCACACTGTCTTTTTCCAGAACAGCCTGTATTTTTCTTGTGGTTACCTATGGGTTTCTCTTTATATCCTGAACAATTCTTCTAGAAGTTGTGGCTGCAAGCTTCTTGGTCTACCTGACCTTGGCTTGGTGTCAAGAGATCCCCGAACTTTCCACTTCTTAAAAGGTGATTTAACAGTACTGATTGGCATATTGTATTAGGTACACATTGCTAGTGCCAAGAAAATATCCCCCACACCATTACACCACCAGCCTGAACCATTGATACAAGGCAGGATGGATCCATGCTTTCATGTTGTTTACACCAAATTCTAACCCTACCATCTGAATGTAGCAGCAACCTTCCCATTCTCCTCTGATCTCTGACATCAACAAGGCATTTTCGTCCACACAACTTCCACTCACTGGATATTTTCTCTTTTTTGGACCATTCTCTATAAACCCTAGAGATGTTTGTGAGTGAAAATCCCAGTAAGATCAGCAGTTTTTGAAATACTCAGACCAGCCTGTTTGGCACCAACAACCATGCCTCATTCAAAGCTACTGAAATCCTCTTTCTTCCCCATTCTGATACTCAGTTTAAACTTCAGTAAGTTGTCTTCACCATGTCTAGATGCCTAAATGCATTGAGTCGCTGCCATGTGATTGGCTGATCAGAATTTTGTGTTACCAAGCAATTGAACAGGTGTACATAATAAAGTGGTCGGTCAGTGTATACAGTATATGGACAGATAAGAACACAACAGAACAGCCAAAAGAAAATCATACTGTACTATACATATTTTATCAGATTTATTTATATAAAATAACACATCACAAATGTACACGTTAGCTACAACTAGACAGAACATCAAGTTAATTTCTCCACTTTAATTCTAGGTTCACAAATGCAGAAAATCATGTTGCAATTTAAAAAAACTAATATGAGATCTAACCTCAAAGGCATGTCATCTTTTATGTCTGAAGATTAGTTACATCATTTCTATATGAGCAATGACAATGATTTCTTTTATCTGTACATTTACCAACTGCTGCATAGTTGACATCACATGACCACCTGAGGACTGTCACCTGCCCACAGCGGAGCTATCTTCCATTGTGTGGTAGCACGGATTACTAATTTGGCAGTGAAATTTACTGACCTGTAAAAAAAAGAAAGCCTTTATGGATTTCTGAACATTTATATATAAAAATAAAATGAAATTCACATGAACCGCAATGCCTTCCCATCAATAAAAGTAGTAGATTCGGTCGGAGTAAAAACTGTATTGAGAAATGTATTATCTGCCACTTAATGAACATTGAGGTAAATGTGGTTCACCAAAGAATGCAATAAAGTACAATTTTCAAACAATGGTGGAGTCATAACACAGTCGCTCCGCTAAATCACTGCTGGCACCGGAGTTTCAAGAGACACAGCTGGCCTTGACACAGAGTATCCATATCATTCCAAGGAGAAGACAGTTATGTTCTTAGAGCAGATTTTGTCCAGCCAAAGTGACTTGGCAGACTGGTGCTGGATTTCACTTTCTCAGCCTATACTGAGGATATTCTGCGTGATAAGATGCAGTCATGGCGCCTGTGACATACAGAAAATACCTTTTATCTATATTGACTTCACATAAGGTAAACCTGCCATAGCAAGAATGTAGAGAGGTGACAGGGCCTCTTTATGTGGATGTGCCTGACAGGTTTGGAGAGTTTCATTATTCTACAGAAGGGGCTCATGGGATGAGCCTTTGGATGTCAAACCAAATGGGAAACAAGGAATACTTCTGTTATGTAGAAGGGGAGCTGTCCACTCTTCAACCAGTCCCAGGGTAGGGACCTGCCAGAACAGTATTCTATAGAACCCCACAGAAACCATACTACCCTTCCTGCATGTGGCGGCATCTGTAGGGTGACCCGTCCTGGCTTTACCGGTACCTGTTGACAGTCACCTGTACACCTGCTTCAGGCCTTATACCACCAGTTACCAAAGAGATACAGGGAGGGTTAGTGTTAGGGTTACAGGGAGGGTTAGTGGAAGGGTGTGTTGGGGTTACAGGAGGGCTAATGTTAGGGTGTGTTGGGGTTACAGGAGGGTTAGTGTAAGGGTGTGTTGGGGTTACAGGAGGGCTAATGTTAGGGTGTGTTGGGGTTACAGGAGGGTTAGTGGAAGGGTGTGTTGGGGTTACAGAGAGGGTTAGTGTTAGGGTTATAGGGAGGGTTAGTGTTAAGGTGTGTTGGGGTTACAGGGGGGTTAGTGTTGATCTTAGTGTTACAGGGAGGGTTAGTGTTAGGGTTACAGGGGGGGGGGGTTAGTGTTAGGGTGTGCTTGGGTTACAGGAGGGTTAGTGTTAGGGTGTGGTGGGGTTACAGGGCGGTGTTAGGGTGTGTTGTGGTTACAGAGGGGTTAGGGTGAGGGTGTGTTGGGGTTACAGGGAGGGTTAGTGTTAGGGTGTGTTGGGGTTACAGGGGGGTTAGTATTGATCTTAGTATTACGGGGAGGGTTAGTGTTATAGGGAGGATTAGTGTTAGGGTTATAGGGAGGGTTAGTGTAAGGATGTGTTGGGGTTACAGGAGGGGTAGTGTTGGGGTTACAGGGGGATTAGTGTTGATCTTAGTGTTACAGGGAGGGTTAGTGTTAGGGTGTGCTGGGGTTACAGGAGGGTATTGGGGTGTGTTGTGGTTACAGGGGGGTTAGTGTTAGGGTCTGTTGGGGTTACAAGGGGGTTAGTGTTAGGGTCTGTTGGGGTTACAGGGGGGTTAGTGTTAGGGTGTGTTGGGGTTACAGGAGGGTTAGTGAGTCACATGCCTGATGAAGGGGTCCTGCGAGACTCCGAAACGTTGCCTTGCTGTAACTATGTGATGGTTTATTAAAACCTTTGGACTCACATTGGTGATCCTCGGTGTGCTGGTGACATTTTTTCCTTGTTCACACAGACCGTCTCCAAGTCCAAAATCACACAGATTTACTCTCATCACAGTATTGTTTGGTTGCTCCCCAGTCTGTCCTGCACAGCAAACTGGTTCCAGGTTGGAGCATTCTCCCTAAGCAGCCTGGGAGTTTTATAGAGCCCAGAGCTCCTAACCTGCTACAGCTGAGCTCATTAAATCATCAGTGAGCTAAACAGGCTCACTACACAGCACAAAGGAGAGACAGTCAGTGTAGAGCATGAATCTGGGACAAATATACCTCCCATCCTGGACACATCCCCTAGTTCTTCCTGGCTTTCTGTCACAAGTATATGTTGTCTTTTTTTCTTCAATTATTAAAGTGTATGTTATTCCAAAAAAAATTGTTAAAAACTGTCCATTTTGGTTTTGGTTTTTGGCCAAGTGCATCCTGAATTTTCGTTTTCGTCACGAGAATTTTCATTTTGGTGCACCACTACATAAATCCCTTTGAAAGTCTGAACTAGCAATTTATTTTCAGACCTTTATTAATCTGCCGTATTGCTGTTTACGACAAAGGGAAGTTGCAGGCAGAGTGGAATGAGTTATGAAGCTTAATAACCTTCTCGGAGCTTTTTGTTTCCCTCATTAACGTATAAGAATAGTTGGAAAACTTCCTGAGTGGAATACTGAGTGGAGAGGCATTACAAAAATGAAAACTTATTTCCTTGAATTCTGATTAGTGGGAAGATACAGCAAGCTCTTCATCTAACAACTATAACACTGCAAACAATGCTGGTTTTTACATTTATATTTTTTACATTTATATTGCTTATTTAAAAGGGTTAGTCCTTCCAAAATTGATATATTTTTTATTCTTTTACATAAAACCAGAAACCACCAAACTCTGCACTTTTGGTTTCACCTCCGATATCAATTTATCTGATGAGTACCCTCCAATTACCTTTTGGGGCGATAGTGCAGAAAATCTAACCAAATCCAATGCAATGATCCCCTGAAGACATCATAACAGACAAAGCGTGCTGGGTGGAGCCTCGCTAACTACGGCTGTTTATGTCACCTCTGGTGATGCAGGTTCCAGTGTCATGGAATGCACGGAGCCAATGGAACCCTAAGCTGAATTCTTATTATTTGCATGCTGGTGCGTTGGACTGTTTTTTAAATCTAATAAAAGCGGTATTACACTATTGGGAGTCCTCTTTTTATGATGGAGCTGCCGGGAGCTGGTGGAGAGTCGGGGGAGAGCTAGAAGGAGAAAGCTGTGGAGGCATGACACAAGCGCAAAAGACCTTCTTATGTATGTATGGGGTTCCATGAGATCTGGTGAGTGGCGCCCACTAAGGGGTGCTGGAAGGTGATACACGAGCACTAGAGTGACTGGGGAACAAGTCCCTGGTTCAAGAGGACTTTATTGCAGTCACCATTATATGCATTTCAAGAGCACTTTATTTTAAGAACACTGTATTGCAGTTATGGTTATATGCATTATTTAATGAACTACAACATCTCTGAAAGATACACAAGAGAAGAATTATACCGACATTTTAGCATTGCACTTTATGAGTAATCTACCTCATTACTGTACTTTAGGATAATGCACTTTGTTTTTTTGCATGTTTGTAAAGAATTATATATGTGGAGTATTTTTTGGAGTACATTTATTGTATAAGGTTTGGGGTATTTAATCTAAATGTGCTGCACCATTTTTGGTTATGATATATTTTTTAGATGTTGGGAAGTTATACCTTTCAACAATTTTCTTGTATCTCTTTGGAGACTCTTTAGGTGAGATATCTGCCTTGTGTTCCCAGGTCTGCACAACTGCTGTAGCCATTAAAAGGCTTCCCACCCAGACCAGGATGAGTTAGAACCTGCCAACATGATTAGGAACATTCAAAACTCCAAAATGTGAAGGAACAGAGCCAGGAACTACAAAAGAGACATCCCATGGCTGGAGTCATCAAGAGATATAGGAAGTCAGTGGGCCAGTCCAACCAAAACTGGTATTTATGTTTTTGGTAAATGTTGGGGAGTTATATCCTCCAACATTTTTTTTCTATTTATTTGGATATTCTATTGGTGGACCTTCTGTCTTGTTTTCTCAGGTCTGCATAACTGCTGTAGTGGCTATAAAGCTTCCCACTCAAAACAGGATGAGCTTCATCCTGGTCAGGAACACTCTAAACTCCGAAATGTGAAGGGACAGAATTTGGAAATACACAAGACACCCCATGGGGCAGCACACTGCCTAAATAGTTAGCACTCCCGCCTGGCTGTACTAGGGTTGTTGGTTCAAATCCCAACCATGGCACCACTTGCCTGGAGTTTGCATGTTCTCCCTTGCCTGCGTAGGCTTCCTCCGGGTACTCCGGTATCTTCCCACACTCCAAAGACATGCTGGTAGGTTACTTGGAATATGTCTAAATTAGCCCTAGTATGTATGAGTGTGAGTTAGGGACCTTAGATTGTACAACCCTTGAAAGTTAGGGATTGATGTGAATGTACAATATATATGTAAAGCGCTGCGTAAATTGACGGCGTTATATAAGTACCTGAAATAAATAAATGTCTTGAGTCATCAAGAGATATGGGAAGCCAATGGTTGAACCCCAGCCTGGAAGATTTCATCCATAATTGAAATATCATTTTTTCCCAAGCTCAGACCAGTTTTGAAAGGGCATACTGTATGCTGGCGACAAGGAGGCGACAATGTGGGAGATTGGGTAACTTACATTGTATGTGAGTGTATAAGTGTATGTAGCTTTTGGAATACAGTGTTTTCTCTTGGATCCAAAGTAGCTGCTATTCTTTCTACCCCATCCTCACACTTCGCTCTACTCACTTTGTCTATGGACACTTGCCCGGTTCAATCTAGAACTGTAGTTTCCCATATTCTGATGTTGGCTTGTCTAACTATGACTTATAACTAGAAATCAATGAACTCCTAATATATTAACTCCTAATAGATCCATAGAGTTCATTTCCATTTTACCTATGAGATGTTCCTTGTGTTTAGTAACCAAGGCCTTAAGGCTTTTAATGCTAAGTGGTCAATTTGGGACCATATGTTTAATGTTATAGGAAAGTAGAGAAAATTGTGGACTCGCTAAAGCTCCTTTATCGGATGTTTCATGACCAATGGTGCTTGTTGAAAGGGTTTTCCTTATTCTTTTCTTTAGGTTGTTTGTGTAAACTGCGCAATTTACTTTTGATATGCTATACTGTACAACTGAGATAGCTGTACATCCCTTAGATAACCTAGTTTACCACAGATATGAGTATTGTCTACAATTTTTGTATCATTCCTTTGGTTTTGAAGATTTTGATGGATAATGCTGTCTGTACCTATGATTTAATAATAAAAACTACTTAAAAGTGTGTGTTGTGTTGGTGGTGCTGAGTGAAGGTTCTTCACCATTCAGACATTGATCATATCATCAATCAGACCCCAGTCAGTGACCCATACTGTATAACCAGTTGCTTCCTGCACAGACCTGCGAACACAGCGTTTGGCAGAGGCAAGTCTTCCAGAACCAACTTTCTTGCAGATCTGAGACCTCCTAGGACCGTATGCCTACAGCCTCAATGGCAGCTGATGCTGGCACACTCACCTTTTACCGTCTCCTGCTTGTAACTATTGGTACTTAACAATATAGTAAAAAATTAAATTTATACAACTGGGACCTAGATTAATCTAAATTCTTAAACCATTGACAACCGCTTGTGGTCCAAAAACACCAGGCTGGCACATCCATCAGGTTTCCGTTATTTTGTCCACCCCGTCTATATGTACACATATTACAGCTGACAATCTCTTATCTGTTGATAATAATAGTGTTCCTGAACACTCAGGCACCATATTTCTTTCTATCTCACTTAAATACTCAGATATCTAATTCTGCCTATACAGAGCCTTGAAAACATACAGATAAACCACAATTATAGGGAAATGTGTGCCTGGCTCCCTCAGGCTTTTACCTCATTTTCCCATTAGGAAATGTGGTCTTGTTAATGCAGCTTCCTATCAGCATTTTCGTGGCACGGGGAAGATGAGTGAGACATCGGCCTCAAGAGCTGGAGAAACATACAATGGATAGGAAGACTCTGCTTCTCCAGCATTATCGCTTCAATTTATCAACCAGAACAGCTCTATTTTCATAAAACTGTATGCAACGGGGAGACCAGAAATCCCAACAAACAAAAGATTGGGTATATAATACTGTGTTGCGTCTAACTCAGCCTTTCCTAAACCAGGGTTTCGGGGGAATCCAGAGGTTCCTTTAGAGCAGTAGTCTCCAAACTGTGGCCCGGAGTGCATGTAGCCCTTTGCTTGCTTTCATCCCGCCCTTGGGGCACTACTCCATCCAGTAACTCAACAATGGGACATCATTTCTGCCACTGACACCAACAATAGGGCGCAATTCCTCTCACTGACACAAATGATAGTCTACAATTCCACCCAATCACACCAATGATGGGGCACTATTCTTCCTAATGACATGAACGACGGGGCGCTATTCCTTCCACTGACACCTACAGTGGGGCACAAATCCTCCTAAACACACAAAGGATGGGGCACAATTTCTCCCACTGACACCAACAATGGGGCACAATTCCTCCCAAAGACACCAACAGTGGGGCACTATTCCTTCCACTGACACCTACAGTGAGGCACAATTTCTCTCACTGACACCAATGTTAGATACAATTCCTTCCAATGACACCAACCATGAGGCACTATTTCTCCAATTAACATCAATGATGGGGCACTGTTCCTCCCAATGAGACCAACGGCAGGCCACTAGTCCTCCCACTGACACCAATGATGGGGCAAAATTCCTCCTACTGACACCAACATTAGGGCACAATTCCTCCCACTGACACAAATGTTGGGGCACAAGCCGTTCCACTGACACCAATTATGTGGCACTGTTCCTCCCGCTGACACTACTGATGAGACACTATTCCTCCCACTGACACCAAAGATGGGGCATTATTCCTCCCACTGACACCAAAGATGGGTCACTGTTCCTCCCACTGACACCAATGATGGGGTACTATTCCTCCCACCAACACCAATGATGTGGCTTTATTGCTCCCAATGACACCAATGATAGGGCACTATTCCTCCCCTAGTTCCAAAGATTTAGCATTATTTACTCCCAGTGAAGCCAGGACATTTTCTTCTTTGACTTCCTACAGTCTGCCCCCCTTAAGTCTGAAGGACAGTAAACTGGCCCTTTGTTTAGAGAGTTTGGAGACCCCTGCTTTAGAGGTTACTAGGGGGTTCCTTGAGAAGAGAGTAGTGGCAGATCGCGTACACTGACCACCAACGTAAGAAGTGACTTTTACACCGACCACCACCGACAATTACTATTTTTGCTTTAATTTCCTAATTAACCCCTTGCTGACCATGTAATGCGGAGCAAAGAAAGGGGCTCAGCATCCATAGAGGTCTGAGGAGAGCATGCTAACTGCACTTCAAGCACCCTGACCAAGCTGTCAGTGACAGCTCTTGATCAAGGCTGCTAACTAATAGCCATCGGTCTCCCAATCATGTGATCACTGTGGGAGCCAATCACAACATGCCGCCTCCTGGGCATTGAAGCCCAGTTAAAGGGTCACCAGCACAGCTTCTGTATCAGATGACTGCTGTGATTGGCTCCCACACTGGTCACGAGATCAGAAGCCTGTCCTGCTGGCTCCCAGTCAGCAGCTTTGAGTCAGTATGATCAAAGAATGCTGTCAACCTCAGACCGGCGTGGATGCATATGTAAGAGGTATAGAAAATAGGCAGCCCCATAAAATTAAAATCCAAAGCCTAATACCTAATATAACAGTAATCTATCTTTGTCAATAGAAGATACTAGTGATTGCATTTTTATTGTACCATCACAAGAGGGCAGAACTACTTCCTGTGATAATAGGAAGACACAGAAGTAGGAACTAAAAAGCTAACACTTTGTTTCCTACAAGACAGTGATTACAGTGAACATATCCAGTCACATGTAATTAAGGGTTTTCTGTGTTTGTTACAGGTAAGCAGGAGGCTGTTTAACATGATAAATAGGACAAAATGACTTAACATGTACCCTGGTGAACAGTGAATGCCGCTGTTACTATTATGCAATCAGATTACTTGTAGCATAAATGTGAATATATATTGCAGCTATGTGATTTGGCGCTAAGATACAGGGAATGTGATTTCTCTATTGTAATACGCTATTGTTATGCAGAATAGGTCACTAGCATATCTGCAGAGGTCTAGATATTCAATATTGCGATTAAAGGTGTTTATTAATGTATATGAAAATACTTATTAATGTATATGGAAATATTTAGTAATGTATATGGAAATATTTAGTAATGTATAGAGGACAGTGATTACAGTGAACATATCCAGTCACATGTAATTAAGGGTTTTCTGTGTTTGTTACAGCCATTCCTAATAAAACACTTCTGGTTTCACCCGACCCATCCTTCGCACAGTTGAATTATTTACCGTATGTGCAACAAAATTGGCGCCCAACGTGGGGCCGGGTGAAAGGCACGCCGAAAGGTCACGGAAGTGAAAAGGAGTGACTACGCTGTCCGTGGTGAAGTTACAGAAAAACATTAGGAGTATGGATATCGAAAAGTTGCAAGACGAAATCAGTGGACACCTGATTCACATGACAGTCGATGATCTCATGGAGACTTGCCAGTTTATAAAGGCCTCCGAAGCAAGTATGGCAAAAGGAAAAACCCGGCGCCATTACATGCGGATAGTGAATGAGGTGTTAGATGAACTGGTAGAGACTGAAAGTGAAGAAGTGGTGACACAATTTCTGCAGGCAACCAAGAAATTCATTGGTGAGTTAGAGAAGAGAGATAACATGGAAGCACCAAGCGATAGTGGCAAAGACCTTCAGGCAGAACAACAGTTAAAGGATTTAAAACAGCAATACTACAGTATACAGGAAAAACTTCAAGAAACGGCCAAGATGATAGAGGGACAGATGAAAGAACTTAGCACTAAAGACAAAGACTCAAAAGGAAGTTCTGCAAATCAAGACCCTAATCTAGTTGCTCAGAGACTTTCCCATACTAACTTGCCAGAAGTTACAATCAGAAAGGACTTTAAAATTGCTGGTCAGATAGGTGAAAAGGAACAGAAAGATAAGCTGTCCTATACTAACCTCATGTACCAGATTGACATGGGACTGCAAAAGGGGTATCCCGAGTCAGAGCTTGTGGAAGCTGTGGTGAAAGCCATTAGTCCTGGGTCAAGTCTCAGAGGCATGCTAGAGCTGAAGAGTGGACTGACCCTAGTGCCACTCAAGAGAATCCTAAAAAGCCATTATAAAGAGGAAAATGCTTCCGAACTATACCAACAATTGATCAATATATCACAGAATAGTAAAGAGACTCCCCAGAACTTCCTATTTAGGGCCATTGCATTGAAGGACCGTTTGCTGTTCGTTTCACAAGGGGAAGGTTCAGATGAACACTTTGGCACTGAATTTATACAAAAGAAATTCTTAAGGTCAGTGGGCACTGGACTGAGAAGTGACCATATCAAGTTTCAACTAAAACAACACTTGGACGATCCTACAGTCTCAGATGAGTTGCTCATAGAGAAGATGAATGAGGCTACAAACATGGAGATGGAAAGGGAGCAGAAACAAAAGAAATCTGAGCACAGTAACCTGACGAAGGGAAGAGAGTGCCAGGCCAACATCCTCCATTGTTCTCAGGTACCAGGCACCATCCCTTTGCTTCCATCACAAACAAGTAGTCTGGCAATCCAACAGCCTTCAAAGAGTAACTCTGACCTTGAAAAGATTGTAATACAGTTGCAACAAGAAATATTCGATATGAAAACACTTCTCCAAGATTCGAGAACTCGACAAGAACATGGCTTTGGAGGACCTAGAACAACTGTTGGACGAGGGACAGGGACTTGTCAATCTTGTGAAAAGACTGATCAGAGAACTGCATGTGACCATTGCTTTAACTGTGGTCGAGCTGGACATAGGGCGAGACAATGTAGAGCGGCCAAACAAAATCAGTTAAACGGGAGAAGGTTGCTGTTAAGGGACCGACAGTAACCTGTGCCAGAACCAAACCTGCGTCCCAAAGTGCAAATCATGTCAGTAGTAAAGAAACCAGTCCCCAACCTACCATCAGAGCTCTGGCTGGAAAGTTAAACGCAGGCTACTGGAGGAAAACGTCAACCTGCCCTGCTCAAAGTCTATCCCCGACAGCTGAAAAATTGCCAACCAATGTGAATGGCATCACTTTGAAAAAGCACAACAAGCTACTGGGTCTTATTGGAAAGAGATGCCTTGTGAACTGTGAAATGGACAACACTCCTGTCCAGGCCTTATGGGATACTGGCTCTCAGGTTAGCATTATCAATGAGGGCTGGAGACAGCGAGTACTGCCACACACTGTGCTCCGATCGTTTGAAGAACTGCTGGGACCAGGGGTACTCCAAGGGAAAGCAAATGAGACAGAGATTCCGTTCTCAGGTTGGATTGAGGTAACCTTTCAGCTTACATCGAGCAGTAATACTACCAAACAGTTATTAGTACCACTAGTAGTCTCTGAGGATGAGAAAGTGGCTGAGAAGCCAATTATCGGCTATAATATAATTGAAGAAACATTCAAAGAGACAGTTGCTGATGGGAAGAAAGTTATCCCAGGTTTTGTGGACATATTAAGAACAGCTTTGGAACTGCCAACCCCCAAAGCAGAAGTCCTTGTAAGCTTACTACAAGCCAACTGTAGGGAAACCAGTGGTGCTATCGTAAAGACTGGTACTGAGAACCAAAGAATCCCTGCAAATACTGTAACATACATCCGGTGTAGTGCTCACACCAAACCGTCCTTGCAGGCTCAGACAGTTTTGTTTACACCGAGTGAGGCTTATCACCTGCCGGATGGACTGCATATTGGTGAGACACTAGTCTCATTTCAAAGAGGACAATTCTCCAAACTGACCATTCCAGTTTGGAATACAACTAAACGGGAAATTGTGTTACCAGGTCAAACAAAGATTGGAGGTGTAGAGCCCATAAAAACAACATATCTGGCTCAAGTACAATTGAAACAATCAGCAAATGTGTTTACTAATTCGGTGACCTCTGAACCACAGACACTCAAGGTAGGACCAAAAGGGAAAATTGGAAATCCAAATGAGACTTATCCGCGGGTGGGGGATGATAATCATGAGTGCTGGGACCCGCCAGTGCCTTTGAAACACCTCCCTCCTGAAGATCAACAAATCGTCAAAGAAATGCTAAGGGAAGAATGCAATGCTTTTGCCAAAGATGACTCTGATGTAGGATGTATTCCTTCTTTACAGTTACAGATTCGTCTCAAAGACAGTACACCAGTCACGAGAACTTACATGTCTGTGCCGAAACCACTGCACCAAGAAGTTAAGGAATATCTGCAGGATCTGATAAATCGAGGATGGATTGCAGAATCAAAATCATCATATTCCTCACCCATTGTGTGCGTAAGAAAGAAAGATGGCAGTTTAAGACTGTGTTGCGATTATAGAGAGTTGAACCAGAAGTCCATTCCTGACCGTCATCCAATTCCTAGAATCCAAGACATGCTGGACAGTCTAGGAGGAAGTTCATGGTTTTCTGTGCTAGACCAGGGGAAAGCATACCATCAAGGATTTATGGAAGAAGCCAGTCGACCATTGACAGCATTCATTACACCTTGGGGTTTGTATGAATGGATCCGAATACCCTTTGGTCTGAGCTCTGCACCAGCCGAATTCCAACGCAGTATGGAGACATGTTTAATAGGACTGAGAGATGAGATTTGCCTGCCATACTTAGATGACAACCTTGTTCATAGTAAATCATTCCAGGAGCATGTGGAGCATGTCCGGTCAGTACTCCAACGTTACCAACAACACGGAATCAAGTTAACAGCCAGGAAGTGTGAACTTTTTCAAAATAAAGTCAGATTCCTGGGCAAGATTGTGTCAAAAGAAGGCCACTCTATGGACCCGGCTGACACGGCACCTGTTCTTGCCTTAAGAAACAACCAACCAAAGACTGTCGGAGAACTCAGGAAACTATTAGGATTTATTTCCTACTATCGCCCTTATGTTCAAAACTTCTCCAGAATTGCCAAACCTCTCTATGAACTATTGTCAGCAGGTTTGACACCTACCACAACCTCAACACCAGATAACCAGACAAAGAAGAGGAGGAAACCAATCCCAAAGTCAAAAGGTCAACTTCCATCCTATCAGTCTATAGCCTGGACTGACCATCATCAGATAGTACTGAACCAGCTCATTGAAGTGTTTACTCATCCTCCAGTTATGGGTTACCCCGATTATTCCAAACCCTTTGTTCTTCACTGTGATGCCTCACAAGAAGGACTAGGAGCCGTATTATACCAAGAGCAAGAGGAGAAACTAAAGGTGATTGCTTATGGGTCTAGAACTCTCACACCTGCTGAGAAAAACTACCACATGCATTCAGGGAAGCTCGAGTTCTAGCAATGAAGTGGGCAATATGTGATAGATTCCGAGATTACCTATATTACTGTCCATCATTTGTTGTATATACTGACAACAATCCACTAACCTATGTCCTCACTACAGCAAAATCGATGGGTTGCAGAACTAGCTGACTTCAACTTCACTATTAAATATCGTCCTGGGAGAAGGAATGCTGATGCAGATGTACTTTCTCGTATGCCATTGAGTCCTGAACAATACATGCAACAATGTTCACAAGCAGTAGACCCCAAAGTCATCACTTGCATAACCCAAGCAATTCAAGCACATCAAAAAGAAAGGATACCTTGGCTATGTCCAATGACGATTGCCAATACAACTGATGCAGCACCAAAGAAGGTAACTCAAATACCAAAAGAGACAATAAGAACCGCACAGAAGGAAGACTCTGTGATTGGAAAAGTATGGGAGTATAAAAGCCAAAACAAGTTTCCATCCAAACAGGAACGACAAGGTGAACCTGTTGATCTTTTCATACTTATGAAACAGTGGACCAAACTCTACCTCGACGACAATAACATTTTGAGACGGAAAACATCATCTGGTTCTCAACTAGTGTTGCCCAAGTTGTACCATCACTTAGTATGGAAGGAGTTACATGAAGAGATGGGACACTTAGGAGTAGAAAGGACTGTAAATTTAATCAGAGAAAGATTCTTTTGGCCACATATGCAAAGGGACACTGAGCATTACATCACACGTCAATGTACTTGTCTGAAAGACAAACGGCCAAATAAGCTTGTTCGGGCCCCGTTGAACAATATTGTGACAACTTATCCTTTTGAGATGGTCTCCATTGACTTTCTTCATCTTGAGAAATGTAAAGGTGGATATGAGTATATCTTAGTGGTAATAGATCATTTTACAAAATTTGCTCAGGCATATGCAACCAAGAACAAGTCCGCAAAAACTGTTGCTGACAAAATACTCAATGATTTTGTCTTGAAATTCGGATTTCCTACCAGAATTCACCATGATATGGGTAGAGAGTTTGAAAATCACTTGTTTTTGACATTAGGGAAGCACTGCCACATCAAAAATTCTCACACAACGCCATATCACCCAGAAGGTAATGGGCAAGTTGAAAGATTTAATCGTACCCTGCTATCCATGCTTCGTACCCTGTCACCAGATTCCAAAAAGGACTGGAAAAATTCACTAGCAAAGGTAGTCCATGCATATAATTGTACTCGAAGTGAAGCTACAGGACAATCTCCATTCTTTCTACTGTTTGGAAGGTCTCCAAGACTACCCATTGATAGTATGTTTGACACTCCAGTAACTGAAAAATACAAGACCTACTCTGAATATGTGAACATATGGACAGATAGAATGTCTGAGGCCTATAAGGTTGCTTCAAAAATAGCTACTCAAGCTGCACAGAGAGGAAAAGAACACTATGACAAGAAAATTCATGGAGCTGAACTTCTACCAGGTAGCAAAGTTCTAGTCAAAAATCTTACCGAAAGAGGAGGTCCAGAAAAATTGAGATCATTTTGGGAAGATACCATACATGTTGTTCTTAAAAAGAAGTGTGCAGACAGTCCAGTGTATGAAATCAAACCAGAAACTGGAAAAGGCCGAACAAGGATTTTACATCGCAACTTACTATTGCCATGTGATTATCTACCTAGCGACCAAGGTCAACAAATACCCAAAAGAACCAGTGCAAGAAAGCAAGGGAAGGATCGAAATACAACTCAACAACCTACACAGACATCTGAGGGAGAATCAGAAAATGAATCAGATCACGAACAAAGACACTGGAGATCTTTCATACCAGTCACCCAGCATGACCACCCAGAGGAAAGTACAGAGCTAAATTCAGAAGCTATTGAGTTCTACCCACGTCAGCTGGAAGTGAGTATGATATAGAAGGAGTCAGAGAGACTGAGCCTACAGATCAAATTGAACAAACTGAGTATGCATTTGGAGGTATAGAAGAAGAATGCCCAGCAACAGAGAACACAGAACAACTTGTTGAAAGTGATGTAGAGGAAAATGAGGACCTTTCAGATTCACTTCCTCAATGTAGAATACAACCCTACAAGAACAGGAGACAACCAAAGATTTTGACATATGACACTTTAGGTCAACCCAGTAGTGTTACCAGAGTTTCATCTATACAGGTTATAGACAGTATTCCTACATTACCTGTTGACTCTAGCTGGTATTTCAGTTCAGAATGTTTTGCTGAAGACTATAGAAGTTGGTAGAAGTGATTATGTTTATTGATCCATTGTTTACTATTTGGGACACTATACCAAAGTTAATTACCAAAACCAGAATAATTATATGTTGCTTTTCTGTTGGTTCAAGTAAGGAAAAATATAATTGCATTTGTACTGCAGATATTGTAGGTCAGGCAGAAACAGTTTTAGGTGAGGGAACTAGATGTTACAAAGATACAAAGTCGGCCGATAAAAGTACAGAGCAGTTGATGTCAACGTTATGCTGCATTGTTGATGTACAATGGGTATTCTGCCATTATGATAATAAGGTATAAAAGTAATAAGATGTTCCCTAGTTTCTCATCACCTTTGTCTAAACTTAGTAACCTATACAGATATGTATAGAAAGGGGTTTTACTAAATAGTTGGTTACACGCAACTATATCTTGCCAGGTACTATAGCGCTGTGGGCCTGGTGGGAAGCTGTGATGTAATAGGGAGTAGATGTCACAGGGAGGATGTTTCCTCAAGTAACTTGGTTACTACTTACCATTGGCTTCCTATGGTTACTACTAGACAAGTAAAAGAATGTTTTCTTAAAAAAGTTCTGCGTATGTCAGGGACGACATAACAATTTGTGGGGGAGAGTGTAAGAGGTATAGAAAATAGGCAGCCCCATAAAATTAAAATACCTAATATAACAGTAATCTATCTTTGTCAATAGAAGATACTAGTGATTGCATTTTTATTGTACCATCACAAGAGGGCAGAACTACATCCTGTGATAATAGGAAGACACAGAAGTAGGAACTAAAAAGCTAACACTTTGTTTCCTACAAGACAGTGATTACAGTGAACATATCCAGTCACATGTAATTAAGGGTTTTCTGTGTTTGTTACAGGTAAGCAGGAGGCTGTTTAACATGATAAATAGGACAAAATGACTTAACATGTACCCTGGTGATCAGTGAATGCCGCTGTTACTATTATGCAATCAGATTACTTGTAGCATAAATGTGAATATATATTGCAGCTATGTGATTTGGCGCTAAGATACAGGGAATGTGATTTTTCTATTGTAATACGCTATTGTTATGCAGAATAGGTCACTAGCATATCTGCAGAGGTCTAGATATTCAATATTGCGATTAAAGATGTTTATTAATGTATATGGAAATATTTAGTAATGTATATGGAAATATTTAGTAATGTATAGAGGACAGTGATTACAGTGAACATATCCAGTCACATGTAATTAAGGGTTTTCTGTGTTTGTTACAGCCATTCCTAATAAAACACTTCTGGTTTCACCCGACCCATCCTTCGCACAGTTGAATTATTTACCGTATGTGCAACACATACAGTATGTGCGGTGGCTGGACATTACAGCCCACCTTTCTTGCTGCTGCATATATGCATTGCACTGCTGGCAAGAGCTTAAGTGCACCCCATTCTTTAGTCTGTTATTAAACTCTCTGCAATCTACTGATCAGACTAATGTGCTATGAACTGCTGGGCTAATCATTTTACTGGAGGGCTCCTGACACCTGAAAACCTTTCTGTTTCAGGGGTCCCTTCATGGTACAAAAGGTTGAGAAAGGCTGGTCTATTTCCTTAAAGCATAAGTGCACTTTAAACATTTGTCCTTAATTACTTGGCCTGAAGAATGCCCTAATAAGTCCAATTCCTGTTTAGGTGATAACCAGGCATTTCAGACACAGAAATCTCCAGCCTGTGAGCAGTATGCACACTTTTTCTCTTCTTGCAGCAGCTGTTCTTGGCCACCAGTAGAGGGAAGCAGCGAGACGGACTTCACAGTCATCGGAAATACAAAATCCATCTCTTTTCTTGCTTTTGGCGCCCTCTGGGCACATATGCAGAGAAGATGTAAAAACACTGCAGATAGACTGAAGGCCGTGTTTGTCTGGTTGCCATTGGAGAGTTCTCCCCACTTCCTGTTTAGTAAAACATTGATATTTGCATAGTAATTGAGGAGAAATATCTCTGTTGAAGACCCCCCTGACATGACAAGGGTCCAATCCCTTCCCCAGTATATCCAAAACTAAGAAAAAAACTTCTGGATGGACATATGCTTTACGGTAGTTTTCCAATAGAAAAGCTTGAAAGTGATATTAAGCGCTCAGTCTTTTTAAGCACTTTCAGCAGCTGATTTAATCGCTCACACAGTATGCAACTTCTTTATGTTTTAATCTTTTTTTATGTTCCAGTGTAAGCTAGTGCCCCAGGTTTCCTGTTTCAGAGTGGCTCTTTTCTCTTTCAGCATCCTATGGAGCCACTCTTGCATTGAGTTGAGTCTCTCTACACTGTGTGCATCAATAGAAACACACAGCCCTGTAGCCTAGGATGACAAGGCACTCCCCTGATCCACCTTCCTCCTCCCCACTCTCTTATTCAAGCTAACAGGCTGGAGACTCCACTGTCCACTGTTAAAAATGCTCCTTTCCCGCCCATCTATTCTGACTAACCCATGTAGGAAAGATATGTATACTTAGCTATTTCCAGGCCACTTTGATCTGGTCATGTGATCTTCCCTGGATCAGCCAGCACAGGCTGCAGGGGAGAGAGAGCGCTCCAACAACAGCTAGTGATGCCTTGGAGTGGTGACATCACCCACAGGCTTCAAAAGCCCATCCATTGTCGGTGCTCCCTCCTCTCTTCTGCAGCTGTGCTGAGTCCATGTGACAATTAAGTATTCAAATCTTTCTTATACAGCTTAGTCAGAATAGGTGTTAGGAGGGAGCATTTTTAAGAGTAGGTTTTGCCTGGAATTCCACTTTAATTATTTCCTGTGAAAACTGGAAGTTCAGGGAAGCAGCACTGAGAGAGCAGGAGCCAGACGCATTGAAAGTTGTAAACTGCAAGTGCTGGGTTATGAATTCTAACGAACGGTTTACTAGGGAAAGATTTCTTCATTGTGCCCAATGTGTTAAGCAAAAAAAAAGCTAAGGGTTGATTATTACTTTAACCTCCCTAGCGATATGATTATTTCAATATTTCTGTGCTCAAAGCTAGAACTTCAGTAGAAAATTTTAATTTCAGAAACATGAGTTTGATTTTCTAATCTTCAGTAATGTTCTTTCAATCGTAGTGATGCGAAAATTCTTCTATTCTTGTTTCTGCAGGTAGGGCAGACCAGTGAAATGAATGGGCTGCCTACACGCAGAACACAGGTCGCCATCATGGGAGCCAGTGCTTAAAGTGGACCTCCAGGCTCCCCCCCAAAAAATGAAAGTCAGCAGCTACAAATACTATTACCTGTCCAGGTATCCAGCGTTGTCCTCCCTTGAGCCGATTCTTCATTTGGCTTTGGGTGCAGGTGCCAGCATCTTCAGTAATCCGGACACCTGGGACACCAGACAGGTCCTACAAAACTACGGGGCCATTCACAAAGTACATCGCTCCTCACGCATGCGCAGTGGGCACCCGGCTGTGAAGACACAAGCTGTCACAGCTGGGTGCCCACACTGAAGATGCCAGCGCCAGGGAGAAGACAGCCGGTGAAAGCAGGACACCGCTGGACCGAGGAGCAGGATCTTCTGCACAGTAGAGCCGAGCGGCCAGCCCGGTATTCTAACACGGCAGCGGCGACAGGGGGAACACCGGGCCAGCCGCTCCATAAGACTCACAGACATTTTCCCCCATTTTTTGGGGGGAAAAAGTGCGTCTTATGGAGCAAAAAATACTGTACATATGGGAATGTCGACGACATATTATTTTGAAAGGAAAAGTTCACCTTTTGACAAAAAATTATACTTTTTTTGCACGTAAAAAAATGTGCATTTATTATACTTTGAACTAGGACCTTGGAAAGCATTACACCAGCGATCAACAGATCACAGGAGCCATGTAGGTCTCCTGCAGACTACCAGTGTGATCGCACATCCCGTATGGGCAAGCAGATCCAGCCTGGCAGGAAGACCCAATGTACCACCACAACGCTAACAGCACTGTGGTAGTTCATTGAGGACCAAAAGCTGACAGCCACTAAGACTGTTGGGACTTGTAGTACATGCTGGAAAAAGGGTGGTGAATTGCCCCAAAGAGGGAGAGAAGAGATCCTCCACCAACACCATACACAGCCTCTTACCAAAGAATAAGACCATAGGTCATGTGGTCCTACACAGCATATACAGACGGTCAATGGAAAGCAAGGACCATATATCTTCTCCTACAGGCCTTCTTTGAAGCTCAGTAAGCTCTGACATGACTCCATATTACTAGCTGCGCACGCAGTAAATGATGGAAGTGAAGTTTTCCACCTGTTAGCTAGGTGTCTCATCACACAGCTGAAGCAAAAGAATGTTACGTCACTTCCGCTTTCAAGGCAAACCATGTCGTCACTTTCACACCTGCAAATCATGTAGTGTTTCCATATTTTTGTCCAACTCCTGTAGTTCTGTATTTAATTTTTTTTAGGAGAACACACCCCATGCTTCCGCGTTCCTCGCTTAGGCACGAATGACATCCTCCCCACCCCACCTGAAGCCCCCTAGGATACCAACATCATGTGTCCCAAGTGGCTTTGGGGCAATGTACAATACGCTGTGCATGTGCAGTGGAGTGTCATCGGGAGCTGCTTGCTAGGACCTGGAAGAGAACGCTGGCTCCAATGATGGCGGCACAAGGCCCTGTGGGTTCCGCTTTCAGCAGATTACTGCAGGGCAATGCTGCAGTTGATGGCTGGGTATGTTATTTAAGTTCACCCCAGCACACAAGGTAGGAGGGGGTTTACAGTAAAATTAAACCTGGGGGGGGTTAAGTTCCACTTTAACCTGTTGTCACCCAAATAACACATATTTGCAGCCGCAAGGGCAGGCTTTAACACCCACACATGTGCGTTGTTGGGCAGCCAATGTTTCTGTGCTGAGAACAAGCTCACTGCAAGCTCCCAGCACAGACACTGGGCTGTCAAAGACAGATCTCAGCCCTCACTAATAATCCATAGCCAGTGGAACGACTCCTGATCATGTGACCACTATGACAGCAAAACACAGTAGTCACATGATCAAAAATCTTCCCACCCCCCAGGCAGTCAAAACTTTGTACAAGGACACCGGAGTAGGCGGAAAAGGGTTAAAGGGACTTCAGATGAGACATTTTTATGGTCATTTAGCTCGTGAGATAAACAATATAAAGCCAAAGACACAACAAACTGACCTTTTCTGCTAGCCAGCCCATGTGCCGAATTTCATGACTTCCAGAGATTCTGTTTTTTCTCAGCTGAGTTTGGACTTCGGCCATCACCTTGGGAAGAAGTTCCGTCACCGCCCCGTGAATTGCGTTGAACCAGGTCTGGGCCGCCGCAGGATCTTTTCCTCGCAGCACCGCAGTATGCTTGGCATCAGGTGAATGCAGTTCTAGATGTCTGCAATACAGAACACATGCGTTTACAGCGGGAAATCCCAGGATCTTCTTATAATCCCCTGTTCATAGCTCTGGATTTTTAGGATATTTTGCCACACACAGTTGAATAAAAACTGTACATCTTTGGACTAATCTCCAGACAGATATAATAGACACAAATGAATGCAACTCTGTATTCATTAACCCCTTCTTCCCAGCCTTTTAAGAGATAGTAACACCAAAGCATCGTTACCTGCTTGTTCAGCTTCCGCACCATGTGATCACTGTGATTGGATGATTAGATAATTGGAAGCCCATCCTACCAGCTTCCAATTGTCAGTGACGGTACTGTCAGAGTGCTGGGGGCATGCTGCCAACACAAAACAGGTATGCGTATACGAGGAGGCACAGAATACGGCCAATCTCTGTGCTGCCACATATATACATACATCCGACAGGAAGGGCTTAATAAATCTTGAAATGTGTGTTTTTTAATGCCACTAGTGGAAGTGCCTGAAATTGATTTGGTATCAGCCTCTTACTATGCAGCAGCACTGGAAGAAGAAGGGGCAGAACCGAGAGCCAATCAGGTGTGCTGCATGCACATGTACCAACATAGAACATACTGATAGGAGAAGAGAGCAAAGAGATGACCTAATCAGTCTGCTGTTGTTGTTTCACCATCCAATCAGACGGTTGGGGGTGAACAGAGGACACCAATGTATTTCCTAACTGTAAGTAGTCTTGTCTGCTTGGCTGTGCTGTCTGGCAGAGCTGTGGAAATCCCAGCAATGGATGAACAGATATAAAAATCTTCTGACAGGAAAAACATTTCTCATATCTGTATTTAGAGTACAGCTTTCTAGGACTGTGAGTGTACTCCATGCACCTAGAGATGACAGTATCCACCCTAACTGCTTTAAGGAACAACATGTACTGTATATAATAACAAAATAAATCACATATAATAACCATTACAGTCTGCCTAAGGTGGCAACAAACAGGCCCCAGAAATAAAAACTGGGCACCCCATCTGTGGGAATACAAAGAAACCAATGAGATGTAGATATGAGTGCGTTTTGTATGATTGTGCGCTCTTCTTTCTTCCTATTATGTAAGTACCGGTCGGGTTTTAATAAAAAACATTTTTTTATGGCAGAACATTATTGCAGATCCCTTTGGCTTTTCTTTGGAGAGACACTGCATACTGAATTTGTGAGGAAGGTTTGTTTTCTGCCCGGTATATTGTGGCTCCTGGAGGTTGGATGTTCATATGGATATAGCCAGTGTTGCTGAAAGGGATATACCTCTATATATAATATATCTCTAAAAATCTGAGTAACGGGTCATTCCAGACAAAGTGTAGAAAAACAGCGTACTTTGATTAAAAAGTTCATTGGAGAGGAGAAAATATATAAAGAAGCGCAGAAACTGATAGGCTGCTCAGCTAAAATGATCTCAAATGCTGTAAAATGGAAAACAAAACATGAAAGTAAACAGAAAACTGCCATTTGAATGGATCAAATGTATCAAAAGCCGCAGAGAGGTCAAGTAGTAAGAGTATGGAGTAGTGGTCATTGGTTGGGATGAGTACGGAGTAGTGGTCATTGGTTGGGATGAGTACGGAGTAGTGGTCATTGGTTGGGATGAGTACGGAGTAGTGGCCATTGGTTGGGATGAGTACGGAGTAGTGGCCATTGGTTGGGATGAGTACGGAGTAGTGGCCATTGGTTGGGATGAGTACGGAGTAGTGGCCATTGGTTGGGATGAGTACGGAGTAGTGGCCATTGGTTGGGATGAGTACGGAGTAGTGGCCATTGGTTGGGGTGAGTACGGAGTAGTGGCCATTGGTTGGGATGAGTACGGAGTAGTGGCCATTGGTTGGGATGAGTACGGAGTAGTGGTCATTGGTTGGGGTGAGTACGGAGTAGTGGCCATTGGTTGGGATGAGTACGGAGTAGTGGCCATTGGTTTTAGCAGTTAGTAGATCATTGGTGAGTTAGACTTTTGGTAAAAGATGGTAAAGACCTGTTCCTACCAAAACCCAGGCTCATGATATTTCCAAAGTTCTCGGTTGAGCTTGTCTTGTACTGCTTGAGAGATTACTGCAGAGTACGCTGCAACTTGCAAGCTCACTAGATAACAAAAGCATTTTTTGTGCAATTATTGAACAGGTATAACGGAACACTTTCAATTATTATCTAATAGATCAAAGGGGAACAAATAAGAGACGTTGTCTCCTAAACTGTATCTAGACCTAAATTGATGGCATGTTCAGATCAAAGGAAAGCTTATTGATATGCACATAAAAGAACACGTCCAAATACTTTATTCATGACAATAATATTGATAGGACATCCAGTATTTATCAGTGAAAAAGGCAAACACTGCTAGCAGGCTGCATTTACACTGCTGCAGGGGCTCCTGTGGAACAAGGCGAGACCCTGTTGTCAAGCTGACAGCCGGTCCAGGTGGATTTTGCTGGACAGAACATGACACCATTGGTCTACAAGGTATGCCCAAAGTACAGTTACCCTGACATGGGCATGCATGGGCCCCTTAGGAAGCTGGGGCCTCAGGTAGTTGCCTGAACTACTCCAATGGAGATCTGACAAAGGTCATGCTGACTCTCTTCTTTTAAATGGAATGAATCAGAGATTTAGAACAGACAATTTATGACTGTGTTAATCTAAATACGTGTTTTGGGTTAGTGAATTGGAAGGTCCAAATATATAAACTGAAGCATTGTAAATCACACTGCATTTTTATGTAGCCTTTTATTGGACCATTAAAACAAGAAAGGCTCCCACCAGGAAAAAGTGTAGCCTGCAGCAGCTATTCTCATCCAGGGCTCCATGAAACCCTAGGATACCTCTAGAGCAGTGGCCTCAAAACTGCAGCACACGGGCCGAATGTGGCCCTTTGTTTACTTTACATATGGCCCTTTAGGCACTATTCCTTCCACTGATATGAGATGTTATTCCTCCCACTGTGACCAACAGCAGAGAATTAATTCTTGACCCCAACAATGGCATACTATTCCTTCCACTGACACCAATGATGGAGCACTAATCCTTCCACTGACACCAATGACGGGACACTATTCATCCCTTTAACAGTAAAGATGGACCACTGTTTACTCCCACTAAAGCCAGGAGATTTTCTACTTCCACTGGCCACAGTCCAACCCCCCTAAAGTCTGAATGACAGTAAACTGGCCCTTTGTTTAGAAAGTTTGAAGACCCCTGCTTCAGAGCAGGGGTCTCAAAACTGTGGCCCTTTGCATACCTTTCTCTGGCCCTTGGGGTACTATTCCTCCCACTGATACGAGGCACTATTCCTCCCACTGACAATTGGGCAATAATTCCTGCACTGTCACCAACAGTAGGGAACCATTCCTCCCATTGAAACCAATGATGGAGTATTATACCTTCCACAGACACCAATTATGGAGCACGATTCCATTCACAGACACCAATGATGGAGCACTATTCCCTCCACAGACACCAATGATGGAGCACTATTTCCTCCACAGACACCAATGATGGAGCACTATTTCCTCCACAGACATCAATGATGGAGCACTATTCATTCCACAGACACCAATGATGGAGCACTATTCCCTCCACAGACATCAATGATGGAGCACTATTCCCTCCACAGACACCAATGATGGAGCACTATTCCCTCCACAGACATCAGTGATGGAGCACTATTCCCTCCACAGACATCAATGATGGAGCACTATTCATTCCACAGACACCAATGATGGAGCACTATTCCTTCCATAGACACCAATGATGGAGCACTATTCCCTCCACAGACACCAATGATGGAGCACTATTCCCTCCACAGACATCAATGATGGAGCACTATTCCCTCCACAGACACCAATGATGGAGCACTATTCCCTCCACAGACATCAATGATGGAGCACTATTCCCTCCACAGACATCAATGATGGAGCACTATTCATTCCACAGACATCAATGATGGAGCACTATTCATTCCACAGACACCAATGATGGAGCACTATTCCTTCCACAGACACCAATGATGGAGCACTATTCCCTCCACAGACACCAATGATGGAGCACTATTCCCTCCACAGACACCAATGATGGAGCACTATTCCCTCCACAGACATCAATGATGGAGCACTATTCCCTCCACAGACATCAATGATGGAGCACTATTCATTCCACAGACACCAATGATGGAGCACTATTCCCTCCACAGACACCAATGACGGAGCACTATTCCCTCCACAGACACCAACGATGGAGCACTATTCCTTCCACAGACACCAATGATGGTGCATAAATTCGTTTTTAAACTTTACTTCACTATGGGCATTTTTTCTTGATCCCCTGTGGGGAGCACCTTTTCTCCCAGATATCGTTCTTGCACAGTGGAGGAACAGTGCTCTTTTGGTGGAGCAGTGATCGTTTTCTACCATCTAGTGGATTTCTTCTGCCCAGCTCTGTACCATCGTGAGGATCTTCACTGACCAAGGGAATGCATCTACCCTTTCCATGCGGATGACTACTCTATGAGCTCCATCTTGGCTACATTGCACTTATAATGTGCACTTCTGGTTAGTGTGCATTGTTACCCTAGGTCACCGTTGTTGGGACTTTTTCGATCACTTTTATCTATTGTGAAACATTTATATATTCTCCTAGCGCTGCACTTTTATTTTATTTTCATGTGAGGATTATTTTGGTTATCCTGTGTGCCTCAGCTACTTGTACATTTAAAACGCTCGCTTATTATTCTCTGTTTTATAATGATGGAGCACTATTCCCTCCACAGACATCAATGATGGAGCACTATTCCCTCCACAGACATCAATGATGGAGCACTATTCCCTCCACAGACATCAGTGATGGAGCACTATTCTCTCCACAGACATCAATCATGGAGCACTATTCCCTCCACAGACATCAATGATGGAGCACTATTCCCTCCACAGACATCAGTGATGGAGCACTATTCCCTCCACAGACATCAATGATGGAGCACTATTCCCTCCACAGACATCAATGATGGAGCACTATTCCCTCCACAGACATCAATGATGGAGCACTATTCCCTCCACAGACACCAATGATGGAGCACTATTCCCTCCACAGACATCAATGATCGGACACTATATCTCCCACAGACATCAGTGATGGAACACTATTCCCTCCACAGACATCAGTGATGGAGCACTATTCCCTCCACAGACATCAATGATGGAGCACTATTCCCTCCACAGACATCAATGATGGAGCACTATTCCCTCCACAGACATCGATGATGGAGCACTATTCCCTCCACAGACATCAATGATGGAGCACTATTCCCTCCACAGACATCAATGATGGAGCACTATTCCCTCCACAGACATCAATGATGGAGCACTATTCCCTCCACAAACATCAATGATGGAGCACTATTCCCTCCACAGACATCAATGATGGAGCACTATTCCCTCCACAGACACCAATGATGGAGCACTATTCCCTCCACAGACATCAATGATGGAGCACTATTCCCTCCACAGACATCAATGATGGAGCACTATTCCCTCCAGAGACATCAATGATCGGACACTATTTCTCCCACTGACACTAACAATGGGGCACTAATAGTTCCCCTATTACCAAAGATAGGACATTGTTTACTCCCACTGACGCCGGGACATTTTCAGCTCCCTCTAGCCATGGCAGGGGATCCCTTAGCTATAGCTGCTTGGCTCCCATGTGATGGTGCCTGCACAGTTCTGGGGCCAACGTCACTATGAAGGGCCAGTGGCATGATACCAATTATGTTTTTAGCTGTCTTTAAGGGGGGCAATCAGCACTGCAAATGGGGCATTTTTCAAATTGATCCCCAAGTAACTGTTTTTAGCAGGGGTTCCTCGACGTCTGAAAATTATTTCAAGGGTTCCACTGTTAAAAAAAAGGTGAAAAAGGCTGGTCTACAGGGCATGCCACCTCTCATTGCAGCTCTGCAATAATGTCAGGAACGAGAGCATGCTAACAAAAGAACAGAGCACACAGTAACTGTAATACATGCAGCTACACAATACCAAAAATGACACAAACCCATGGGCTCAAAGGGCTTCATAATACATCTCCATGGTCTTGGGGATGGTCCTTCCATCACCAGACTCACTCATCTTCATGGAGGCAAAGAGAGGACCTAGTATGCCCAAGCCACTCAAAGTCAGTAATGTAACCGGCTCACTGGATGACAGCACAAGGAACAGTATTCAGGACCATTAGACCCCCCCTGTGCTGCCACCACTTACATATTTTGGGACATCTGTCCAGTAAGCCGCTCATAGTTGGGACTTCGGCCGAGTATAGTTACACTCATCACAAAGACCATCAGGAGGCATTAATAAATCCTCTGATCCCAGAGCAAGCTTTCATCTTTTACATGTTCTCTACTTATTACAGTTACTTGCTGCAAGGTGTGCTGTGTTGTTTAGGTGTTATAGCGCATACTGCATGACTAGCGCAACTAGATTTCATGTTTTATTGTTACCGGGAAACCACATCAACCCAATGAGAACGCACTGCTAACGGCGCACAAAACCACGTATATTGTCACAATGCAGAGTGTGAATCCGGCCGTACTGCACGTGTTGGGTGAATGTAAATGTCATCACTGGTAACATTTGTCATGAAGTCATGGCTGGTGGGAGGGGCTAGCAGGGTGCTGTACATAGTTCCCAGAAAACATCAGGGCCCCTCCTCAGTACTCCCCCCAAGAGTCCTCAGCCCTGATGCAATCAGTGGGCTGGCTCCTGAGGGAGTTCTGGAAATATCAATCTGCCTGGCTGTGTGGGTGTCAGTCTGGTGTAGTGAACATTCCTATGCAGATGTCTCTAGGTAACGCTGACATGTGATGTGCAGCTTCTATGCCTGAAAGAACTGAAATCCAATGAATGAAAGCAGTGGGCCAGGGACAGTAAGGTTGGGGAGAAAAGTGCTAGATGATGCCGGATGTCCACCAGCCAGGAAATGAGGAAGGCTCGGTTTAACTTTCTGCAGCTTTTAATACAAACTGTATGAATCTCACAGAGCGCAGTAGCATCAGAGTTAGATATTTCCGTAGAGGAGCTGAGCGTTTTACAACTGTGCAAGACTGAAGATAAGAGTGGAGTTCAAGTGTTACTAAACCCCGGACCCGGCATTCACTATATCCGGTCTCCCTGGACCCTGCATTCACTATATCCGCTCTCCCCGGACCCCGCATTCACTATATCCGCTCTCCCCGGACCCCGCATTCACTATATCCGCTCTCCCCGGACCCCGCATTCACTATATCCGCTCTCCCCGGACCCCGCATTCACTATATCCGCTCTCCCCGGACCCCGCATTCACTATATCCGCTCTCCCCGGACCCCGCATTCACTATATCCGCTCTCCCCGGACCCCACATTCACTATATCCACTCTCCCTGGACCCCGCATTCACTATATCCGCTCTCCCCGGACCCTGCATTCACTGTATCCGCTCTCCCCGGACCCCGCATTCACTATATCCGCTCTCCCCGGACCCTGCATTCACTATATCCGCTCTCGCCGGACCCTACACTCACTATATCCGCTCTCCCCGGACCCTGCATTCACTATATCCGCTCTCCCCGGACCCTGCATTCACTATATCCGCTCTCCCCGGACCCTGCATTCACTATATCCGCTGTCCCCAGACCCCATATTCACTATATCCGCTCTCCCCGGACCCCGCATTCACTATATCCGCTCTCCCCGGACCCCGCATTCACTATATCCGCTCTCCCCGGACCCCGCATTCACTGTATCCGCTCTCCCCGGACCCCGCATTCACTATATCCGCTCTCCCCGGACCCCGCATTTACTATATCCGCTCTCCCCGGACCCCGCATTCACTATATCCGCTCTCCCCGGACCCTGCATTCACTATATCCGCTCTCCCCGGACCCCGCATTCACTATATCCGCTCTCCCCGGACCCTGCATTCACTATATCCGCTCTCCCTGGACCCTGCATTCACTATATCCGCTCTCGCCGGACCCTACACTCACTATATCCGCTCTCCCCGGACCCTGCATTCACTATATCCGCTCTCCCCGGACCCTGCATTCACTATATCTGGTCTCCCCGGACCCTGCAATCACTATATCCGGTCTCCCACAGTACACACAGCATGGAAATACAATTATTTTAGTAAATATAAACTGCTAAATACCTTTTCTCATCAGCAATATATAGCAGTCTTATGACTTCTCTCAGTGTCTAACCGAGCAGTGGTTAAAGCTTGTAGGAGTTTTCATTCTCCTCCGACTGTCCTATGAGACTACAGGACCCCTGACCCTCTGTCTGGACAATGCTGATCACATGCACTCTCCTAACAAAAAAAAACAAATAACCTCTCTATCAATACACACCAAACTGAGCATCGGCTGCTGGTCGCCACCATCTTGGATGTTGACTTCAAGCTGTAAATCAAGTGACACACTATAGTATTCCGTCTCCTCCATAAAAGGTTATATAGTGAGGGGAGGGGCAGAGGAGCTGGGCCAGCACACATAGTAATTAGACACTCGCAGTAGAGGGGAGGGCTATGGTATGCAAGAAGGGAGGGGGCTGTGCTAATCACATTTTTTAGCTTCAAAGACACATTGCAGGTGAATAAAAACTAATTCACAGAAAGTAAAAACACCAGAAGTAGGCATATAAAATACTGTGTGTGCTGTGACCTGTCATTTGTTTAAGGTGGTGACAGGGTCTCTTTAACCGCTTCAATACGGATGCACGTATATATACACAGCCTGGTACTGAAGTGGTTATACCGGGACAATGGCTGAGGCGACAACCATGATCACGTATCATTTTTCAGTGCCAACGATTCTCTTTTATGTAAAAGTAATCTGAGCGACTATGCGCCGTTGGATTACTTTTCAGGTGGAAGAAGGGTCTCATCCCCTCCCCCCGCCACCTTTCCCGTGTATCTTGTGCAATCGGGAAGCCCGGCAAAGATGCGACCGGTGGCATCGGCTCCCCCACACACAATGGGAGGAACTGATGTTGTTCTTCCCACTATGTGAAATGAGAAACTGGAAGCAACAAGGATTCTGTCACTTCCAGCTCTGGGTTTACTCTCCGCCTGCCAGCCGGGGAAGCAGCCAATCAGACCAATCTGTGGAGAAATCTGGGGTCTGATAGAAGAGGACCTGTCATGGCCCATGTGATCATAAAGCAAGTTGTTCATCCCTTCTGATAGCAATGAAAGTGAAAAAAAGAAATAATAAAAATAAAACAACCCCCATCCCCCTCTTGCTTACATGCAAAGGTGAACACACATGTCGGCCCTGCATGCACATGTACACAGCGATCGCACGACACATGCGAGGTATCACCGCCAACGTCACACCAATAATTCCAGCACCAAATCTCCTCTGGAACTCTCATTTGGTAACCTGTAAAGACTTGTAAACCGTTGGGTAGCTGGATGTAATCATTCACTTTTCCCTCAGGGGGTCTCTTAGGCTTGCTGATCCCTGTCTGTAATATGGATGGATGGATTTCTCCCTCTATCCTCCAGGGGGCTTTCCACTTCCTCCACCTCTCCTCTTTATTCCTCCATATTGTTGGTGACCATGAAAAAAAGAATACATATAGTGCCTTATCTTTCTGTAAAAGGTTTATTTATACTGCATAAGTACTTCACTCACATATCTATATATTAAATGTGTTTCTGAAATAGTAACCATCCTCTGTGTGTGCTCTGCACACTATCTGTACTCGCCGTGTGATTCCTAATAGCGTCGTGACGTCAGAGCCCCTCCTTTTAAACCGTTGCCTATGGATAAACTAAAGTACCGGTTTGCCGCCATTTCATTGGTGTGCGCAGTTTTAAAGCATGTCTTGTGTGGTATCTATTTACTCGGCATAACATCATCTTTTATATTTTACAAAGAAATTGGGTATTATATTGTGTTGGTGTTCACTAAAATTCATTAAAGTGTTTTTTTTCCCCAAAAATATGCTTTTGAAAAACCACTGTGCAAATACCACGCGACATAAAATATTGTAACCCCCGTCATTTTATTCTCTAGGGCCTCTGCTTAAAAAAATATAATGTGTGGGGGTTCTAAGTAATTATCTAGCAAAAAAAGAGAATTTTTCCATGTAGGAGAGGAATGTCAGAATTGGCCCAGTAGGTAAGTGGATAAATAATAAACATGTCTATACTTACCTGCGGTTTGCACAGAGCAGCCCGGATCCTCCTCTTCTCGGGTCCCCCCGCAGGCTCTCCTGGCTCATCCTGTCGGGTGCCCTCACAGAAAACAGCTTGCTATGGGGGCACCCACTGCTCCGTGTGTCCATTCACACAGGGAGCCAAGGCTTAGCCCCACCCTCTCTATCTCCTCATTGGCTGACTGGCTGTGATTGATAGCAGTAGGAGTCAATGGCTCCTGCTTGCTGTCTCAGCCAATGCGGAGGCAGAGACCTGGGACAGCGAGGCTGTCATTCATATTGCTGGATCTCGATGGGGCTCAGCTAAGTATTGGGGGGATGGGGGCACTGCTGCACAAAGAAGGCTTTTTACATTCATCCATAGAATACATAAAGGTAACAATCCTTCAGACTTTACAACCACTTTAAGGAGAACTGCAGTGCCATCTGAAGAGCAATCCATATTTTCAGAGGACATTTGAAAGGCAGTGAGGAGGCGAGATATCACCTCCTCACTGCCTGATATTACCCTGTAATGCTGCACTCCAGCCCTGCAATTGCATGCACTGAACTCAATGGGTGAGTTTGGCAGAAGGTACCGCCTGTCAAAATCTGCTCCATACAGTAAAAATGCCAAAACATTGCAGCCATGCATGCGTACAGCCCCAGCTGGCTGTATTGTGCCATGCTGAGTGGACAGTAAAACTTCAGCTCAACTTTTTGTTTTTAACACCCCCAAACCACCCACCTGAAAGAGACAATAGAAGAAACATACCCAGGTTAATCCCACCCACTGCCATTTCCTTCACTTCTGTGCTGGGAAACAAAGGCAATACTAGGTAGCCCCAGGTATGAAGAAGCATGTGACTTACCCCATGTGACCGTGCTGGGCCAATCAGCAATGTGTCATCTACAATCCCCATGACTTGAAGCTTATACTGGACTTTCCTATCAGCAGCTGAACGGAGCGGCGGAGAGGTACAAGGAAAGTCAGTATGGAGTATGCTGCTGGGGAGAAGTGCATTAAAGGGAACTTGTTGTTGCTTTGCCCTGCATAGTCTGAGCACAGACGTCCATGAAGGAAGTGGGCGGTAAAATAAGTACGCGGGAGAGTCAGTCTTCCTATAACCACCTAAAACTACAAGATCCGTTTAGGTGGGCTGACCCCCAGAAGTGTCTCCTAAGTCTCGGGGACGGCGCTCTCTTTCCCGGCGTAGTGTGTGGCACTTATACCGTGGAGGTAATCATGGCTGCATTTGTAATGACCTCCACCTACTTATCACAGCAGAGACTCCGGAGAGGGAAGCAGCATGCGTTACATGAACATTGCTGAAATCTTCAGCTCCCTCTGTGCGGCCGGGTCGTTCTAATATTAAATCGCATCCGTCCCACTGAGGCCATTCTGATTGACTTCGCATTCTTTCTCCACTGATATTTTAATGCGAGTGGCTGGAACCGGCAGAAATGATGTTATAGGACAGAGGACGATGGCTGGGGGACCTCACGGCGGGAATATCACATTTGTGTATTTATAAAGGACATCAAATACAATCTATCAATGACGAGGGTTACATTAGATCCAAACCCAACCTCTAAAACCTGATAACCCCTCCCCCCCCCTCCTGGCAGCCCTTTAGCTGGGTCTTAACACCGGGAGGTGATCACTAAAAATGTGATCACGGTGATTGGCTACCACTGTGGTCACATGATAGGGATCCCATCCCTCCGTCTCCTGAACATAAACAGAGATTGGGAGTTGTTTGTGACAACTGAGAGTTGCTGGGCTGGGAGTGAGCCGGCTCTCCGACCCCTCCGCTGTCACAATACAATACGGCAGCAGGGAGGATTCCCCAATCCACCTCCAATGTGTGGATGGGGGAAGCCCTTCTTTCTTTTCTGCTGCTCACCCACTACTTTTAACTGCCTCATACTCAGAATCTGAGTCTGATAGAGAGAGATCCCCGCTACTCTCGTCCGTCATACTCAGCATCTGGAAAGCCTCCTCGCTGGTGTATCATTGTTTACACAAGTTTATGCTGCATTGCTGATGTTCACTGGTACAGATGTCTATCACTGGTACAGATGTCTATCACTGGTACAGATGTCTATCACTGGTACAGATGTCTATCACTGGTACAGATGTGTATCACTGGTACAGATGTCTATGACTGGTACAGATGTGTATCTCTGGTACAGATGTCTATCACTGGTACAGATGTCTATCACTGGTACAGATGTGTATCTCTGGTACAGATGTGTATCACTGGTACAGATGTGTATCACTGGTACAGATGTCTATCACTGGTACAGATGTGTATCACTGGTACAGATGTGTATCACTGGGACAGATGTGTATCACTGGTACAGATGTCTATCTCTGGTACAGATGTCTATCACTGGTACAGATGTCTATCACTGGTACAGATGTGTATCACTGGGACAGATGTGTATCACTGGGACAGATGTGTATGACTGGTACAGAGGTCTATCACTGGTACAGATGTGTATCTCTGGTACAGATGTCTATGACTGGTACAGAGGTCTATCACTGGTACAGATGGGCATCTCTGGTACAGATGTCTATCACTGGTACAGAGGTCTATCACTGGTACAGATGTGTATCTCTGGTACAGAGGTCTATCACTGGTACAGATGTCTATCACTGGTACAGATGGGCATCTCTGGTACAGATGTCTATCACTGGTACAGAGGTCTATCACTGGTACAGATGTGTATCTCTGGTACAGAGGTCTATCACTGGTACAGATGTCTATCACTGGTACAGATGTGCATCACTGGTACAGATGTGCATCACTGGTACAGATGTGCATCTCTGGTACAGATGTGCATCTCTGGTACAGATGTCTATCACTGGTACAGAGGTCTATCACTGGTACAGATGTCTATCACTGGTACAGATGTCTATCACTGGCACAGATGTCTATCTCTGGTACAGATGTCTCTCTGGTACAGATGTCTCTCTGGTACAGATGTCTCTCTGGTACAGATGTCTATCTCTGGTACAGATGTGTATCACTGGTACAGATGTGTATCACTGGTACAGATGTCTATCTCTGGTACAGATGTCTCTCTGGTACAGATGTCTATCTCTAGTACAGATGTCTCTCTGGTACAGATGTCTCTCTGGTACAGATGTCTATCTCTGGTACAGATGTGTATCACTGGTACAGATGTCTATCACTGGTACAGATGTCTATCTCTGGTACAGATGTCTCTCTGGTACAGATGTCTATCACTGGTACAGATGTGTATCTCTGGTACAGATGTGGATTTCACACTGATAATCTGTGACAGATATTGATCACTGGTATAGATGTGTATTTTACTCTGGTGCACCGTGACAGATGTTATTCACTGGTACTGATGTGGATTTTACACTAGTGCCGTGTGACAGATATTGAGCACTGCTAAACTGACAGATGTGGATTTGACACTGATAGGCCATGAGAGATGTGGATCACTGGTAAAGAAGTGGATGACCACTGGTACACCGGTACAGATGTGGATTGTATGCTGACAGAAGTGGATCACTGGTACAGATGTGGGTGACCACTGGTACTGTGACAGATGTGGATCACTGGTGCACTGACAGCTGTGTGGGGGACACTATGGGGTGATGTGTGTGTTTTACACAGATCGACTTCGCTTCTCACTAGCGGGCTCTGCGTGAGGAGAGGCAGAGCCAATCAACAGACTGGCGGCTTTATTGACATCACATGATAGCTGTGATTGGACACAGACATCATGTGATCAGAAGGGCCAATCAGAGAGCCTTTCTGCCGTGCGGCGTTGTGCTGTGTCCATGGGACACAGGCACACTGAGAGCGCACAGCTGCGTGGCCACGTTCTGAGTGACGTTCAGGAACGTCCAATCAGAACAGCGATGATCCCACCTGGCCGATTATGTGCAGTGGTCGGGGGGGGAAGCGGTTAAAGAATTTTGATGCACAAACACTATATAATACCCATATTTTTGGTAAAATATAAAATCTGGTGTTGCACCAAGTAAATAGATAAAAACCCGTCACGCTTTATAATTGCGCACGATTATGGAATGGCGCCAAACTACGTGATTTACAAATCTTTATAGGTGACACTTTATAAGCCGTTCCAGGTTACCATTTTAGAGTTACAGAGGAGGTCAGGTGATAGAATTATTGCTCTCGCTCCGACATTCACGGCGATACCTCACATGTGTGGTGTGATCACTGGTCATGTATGTGTATGACACCAATGCCTGCGTTCACCTTTGCACTTCAGCGAGGGGGGGATGGGGGCACTTTACATTGTTTTTTATTATTTATGTTTTTGTGCCCTGTACACTGTGACAGGTGATGACATGTTTGTGGGACACTGACAGGTGATGACATGTTTGTGGGACACTGACAGGTGACGACATGTGTGTGGGACACTGACAGGTGACGACATGTGTGTGGGACACTGACAGGTGACGACATGTGTGTGGGACACTGACAGGTGATGACATGTTTGTGGGACACTGACAGGTGATGACATGTTTGTGGGACACTGACAGGTGATGACATGTATGTGGGACACTGACAGGTGATGACATGTTTGTGGGACACTGACAGACGCTGACATGTGGACAGGGACAGATGCTGCTTGGTGTCCTGGTGTGGGGGGGCTGCAGAGCTGTGTAATGGAGGAATAAAATCATCAGCTACACACATCAACTGTCACAATTTGCAGCATCCCCCCCTCCCCCCCTCACTGAGCTCTCACAGACCTCAGCTGAGGGAACAGCTACAGAGACACGTGTCTGCTGACATTCAGAGATGGCTGTGATTGGACACTGCCATCACGATTGGAAGGTCCAATCAGAGAGCCCATATCCCAATCCGTAATGGGCTGAGTCCGACAGGCGCAGCCATCACAGATCCGTGCTGTTGCGTGGCCCCGGGGCGGCACACAAGCGCATGTTCTGAGGGACGTACAGGAACGTCCAATCAGAACGGGGGAGCTCCCAGCTGGCCGTTTATGTACATTGGTCAGGTGGGAGGGGTTAAAGCCCCTTAAAGGTCATCAGTGTAGTGTATGGAGGAGGTCTGGTGCTGGAATTATTGCCTCATCCTGGCGTGTGCGGTGATATGTAACGTGTATCGCAATCCACATCTTCATGTGTACGGGCCCCACTATGCGCTTTGATGTTTCAACATGCATATATGTGGGGGGGTCTCAATTTTTCTTTTTTTGAGGGGGGAGGAGATGTGCTTGGGTGTAACTTTCATTTATTACTTTTATTTATTTAACTTTTTTTTTTCTGTGTGACAGGTTCTCTTTATTGAGACATCAAAGGTCTAAAATCCCCCGGGAGTGTCCCCTGTACTACACTGACAGGAATACAGTGCACTGCATTACATTCTATCCTGGCCTCCATGGTCAGGAGTCTGTCAATGGGGCCCCAGAAGTCATATCATCACGTCACTTCCGGGTCAGGACACGCAGGAGCCACACACAGCCCGATACCCAGGAGCCACGCACAGCCCGATACCCAGGAGCCACACACAGCCCCATACCCAGGAGCCACACATACAGCACCATAACCAGGAGCCACACACAGCCCGATACCCAGGAGCCCCACACACAGCCCCATACCCAGGAGCCCCACACACAGCCCCATACCCAGGAGCCCCACACACAGCCCCATACCCAGGAGCCCCACACACAGCCCCATACCCAGGAGCCACACACACAGCCCCATACCCAGGAGCCACACACACAGCCCGATTCCCAGGAGCCCCAGACACAGCCCGATACCCAGGAGCCACACACACAGCCCGATACCCAGGAGCCACACACAGCCTGATACCCAGGAGCCCCACACACAGCCCGATACCCAGGAGCCACACAGAGCCTGATACCCAGGAGCCACAACACAGCCCCATACCCAGGAGCCACACACACAGCCCCATACCCAGGAGCCACACACACAGCCCGATACTCAGAAGCCACACAGTCTGATACCCAGAACCACACAGCACCATACCCAGAACCACACGGCACCATACCCAGAACCACACAGCACCATACCCAGAACCACACAGTCCATACCCAGAACCACACAGCACCATACCCAGAACCACACAGCACCATACCCAGAACCACACGGCACCATACCCAGAACCACACAGCACCATACCCAGAACCACACAGTCCATACCCAGAACCACACAGCACCATACCCAGAACCACACAGCACCATACCCAGAACCACACAGTCCATACCCAGAACCACACAGCACCATACCCAGAACCACACAGAACCATACCCAGAACCACAGTGGTCATGAACAGTTTGCAACAAGAGAGACAACAGAGTTGATCCTGGCTGACCAGATGAACTGCAACACCCTGTGGTACAGACATAGAGGCACCTCTCTGGGATAAGACCTGGAAATGAACACATTATCATTTGTGAGTTTATTGCCTTCTTCACACCCGGCTATCACAGGCTATAACCTTTCATCAGTCACTGTTCAAACATCGCAGACCTGCCTGTTATCAGGGGCAGAGAGTGGAAGAGATGGAGTCCTTCATCTGTTTACTCACTACCTCCAGCAGAGGGCGCTGTAGCCGGGTACACACTACAAGGTTTGTTTTCATTCAACCCAGCGGACTTATTTTTGTAAAGAGTAGCGTGGATTGTCAGCTCCTGGGGCAAGGCGACTTTTGGGGGACAAGCTTCACACGATGTGACGTACCACACGACAATCACGGCAAAACTGAAACGTTTTCAGGGCTCATGTACACTGCAGCTGCTACACTGACGTTCAGGAACTGTGGAGCAGATTTTTCAGCAGCCCCTGAACTCTCCTTTATGTCTTCCTGTGTCCATGTACACACAGGCGTTTACAGACGTTTACAGGCAGATCAGTTTAGTCGGCTTTTTTATAACGCCCCAAAATTGCATTCAGGAGTAGATTTTACCGCCATTTCAAACGCCAAACGCTTATGAACGCTGTTAACCGCCTTTACAAGCGTTTGCGTTTAGACGCGTTTTTTGACAGATCCATATCCAGATGCTGTCCAGAGCCAAACGCAAAGCATTTTCCATGTATTTCAATGGACCCGGTACACCAGCGCAGTCAGTTCCAGGTTTCGCATGAAGGAAAAAATAGTAAAACGTGCCGCATTATGATGGGATCCATAGTGACTACAACCAGAATAGACAGGTCATCTCCACACATACTGCTCTCTCTGCTTCTGCTCTCTCTATTTCTCTTAAAATGTCTGAAATAGTTCATGATTTACTATTTTTCAGGGCATTCTGGGCATTTGGGAGGTCTCCTGACGCTATTGTTTAAAAACGCTTCTAAACGCAAACGCGTATAAACGCGGTATGCAAACGCGGCTAAACTGACATTTTATAACCTATGTTTTCTAGCAGTCAGTTTCCAGAGGTCAGAAGAGTTTTCCAAACACCCCGTGTACATGAGCCCTAATAATAAATAATGGCGCCTGAACCTGCGTTTTGCGATCACAGCGATTCTGCCGCAATCCCAAAATGCCCAAATGTGAAAGGAGCAGCCCTGGTTCACACATATGCCATTCTGGATGCATTTTCAAACTCACAGATTGACATGACAGGCTAGATATTATGTGCTCCTATTGAGGAGGTTCACACAGATGCCACCCACACGCATTGTGCTTTGAGTGCCATTATGGAAAGGGTTCTGTGCGAGTTCGTTGCGGTGCGTTCCAGAATCACAAGTGATAGAGCAGAGCCTCAAGAGAACATAAGTGTTCACATAGGATTGCTACTGAAAGGTGTTTTTGCATTAAAGTCTATGGGAGGCGTTTTCGCATTGAAGTCTATGGGAGGCGTTTTCGTATTAAAGTCTATGGGAGGCGTTTTCGCATTGAAAAAAAAAAAAAATTCCATCATTTAGGGAAATAACGATAAAAGACTAAAAAAAAAAAGCAAGACAGAAATGAAAATATTTGTTCGGCAGGAAATCTTTATATGAAGCGATAAGGCTCCAATCACAGAGTTCTCATAGGAATAAAGACCTTTATTTTAAGCCGTGGGACTGTAAGGTTGAAATATCAATCAAAATAACTCACTTAAATTAAAAAAAAAAAGAAAAAAAACCTCTTCTCCTGGTATATGAGATCTATATACTGAGGCTGCATTCACATAACTGCGGCCCCTTTAGGAAAAATCGTCAGTTGTGTTTGTCTGAGTACCAGGAGATTTGAAAAAAAAAAAAAAACAGTCACATAGAGTTCTTAAAGGGGCCACGTCCTTGTTTTTGAATTAAACATACAGGTGGCTGAATTTAAAAAGGACGTGGCCCCTTTAAGAAAACTTTGAAGAAAAAAAAAAAAAAGGCTCTCCAGCACCGTGATGTCATCGCCTGACCCCTCCCTCTTCCCCCCCCTCCCCACTTTCTCCCCCCTAAGCCAGCTCTGCCAGAGTCCCTTCAGTCGCTCCTTGTACCCGGTACAGAGCAGACGTGATTGTTCCTTCTCCTGAGTTTGGCTTGCAGTCTCATCGGATCGGATTTGATCCGATTGGCTGCACTGCCTCTCTCACACAGGTTGAAGCGGGTTTCATTATTTTCCATAATGAGACAATTTAAGATTAAAAGGTTTATTTCTCAGAAAACCACCAAAGAGGAATCGAGGGAAGGAAAGCCCCCTATGGAAGGAGGGATCACTGAGCAGTCTGCAGATCCCACCACCAAGAGGCCCACCACCATGAAGAGGACTCGGGCTTTTCTGCGCGGCTGCTTCAGAGCCGTTGCTGGATGTTTACGCGCCGGCAGTAAAGTCAATGGGCGCCACCACAAGGCAGAACACCAAAATGGTATGTATTGTGGATCTAGAGAGAGACGAGGGAACTCACCTCCTCTCACTGGACCCTTTTTTCCCCCCTTTTTCCCGGCTGACATTCCCATATGGACACATGTACAGGGATCCCCATAGACACTGAGGAGAGCTGACATTCCAGCAGGGATGGGGAATTCATATGGCCGGGCATGTCCGGACACGTCCCGGGGGTGGGGCAGGTAGTTTCCTCTCCCCTTCAGCCCTGCTGCGGGGCTCACCTGTCAGGTGGAAGCATTGGAGGGGCAGCGCAGCCGCTTCCACACAGTGCCGCCCCCCCCGCCCCGTGTGACCCTCCCCTCGCCCACTATCTCCCTCATCTGCGGGCCCCGGGGCCAGCTCACCGCCCTCAGCAGGAGAAGAAGGAAGAGAGCGCCCGTCCCCGTCTGGTCCTGACCAGGAAGTGATGGTGTGATGTCACTTCCTGGTTACCGGTCAGAGATCCCCGCCCACTGAGGGCGGGACATATGGAATCCGATCCGATGTGCATTGCAGTCCATCCAGTGTAGTACAGGGGAGACATCCGGGGTCTATTACACCTGATGTCTCCATAAAGAGAACCTGTCACCAAAATACATCACAGACGGGACATTGTTCCCTATGACATGAAAACAAATTGAGAAAAAAAAACATATATTTTTTTTAATTGAAAAAATTAATGTTCCTCCAAATCACAGAACCCCCCCCCCCCAGACATATACACACGTACAAATGTAAAGGCACACGCTGGGGCGCCTACACATGAAAACATTGATTGCAATACACGTTACATATCGCCGCACATGCCAGAATGAGCGCAATAATTCTAGCAGCAGACCCCCTCCATACACTATACTGATCACCTAGAAGGGGCTGTAACAGTCCGACATTTTCTGTAGTTGACGCTTTTACAGCCCCTTCTAGGTGATCAGTATAGTGTATGGAGGGGGTCTGCTGCTAGAATTATTGCGCTCATTCTGGCGTGAGCGGCGATATGTAACGTGTATCGCAACCGACGTTTTCATGTGTAGGCGCCCCAGCGTGTGCTTTTACGTTTGTACGTGTGTATATGTCTGGGGAGGGGGGGGGGGATTGGATGATATGTACTTGGGTGTACCTTTCATTTTTTACAACTAAAAAAATTAGAAATTTTTTTTTTTTATTTTGCCCGCAGCAGGTGTAGGGAGATAGGAATTCATCATCCCTGGGCCATAGACACTGATGACGGCTGACATTCCCATATGTATCCATGTACAGGGAACGCCATAGACACTGATGACGGCTGACATTCCCATATGTATCCATGTACAGGGAACGCCATAGACACTGATGACGGCTGACATTCCCATATGTATCCATGTACAGGGAACGCCATAGACACTGATGACGGCTGACATTCCCATATGTATCCATGTACAGGGATCGCCATAGACACTGATGACGGCTGACATTCCCATATGTATCCATGTACAGGGATGGCCATAGACACTGATGACGGCTGACATTCCCATATGTATCCATGTACAGGGATGGCCATAGACACTGATGACGGCTGACATTCCCATATGTATCCATGTACAGGGAACGCCATAGACACTGATGACGGCTGACATTCCCATATGTATCCATGTACAGGGAACGCCATAGACACTGATGACGGCTGACATTCCCATATGTATCCATGTACAGGGAACGCCATAGACACTGATGACGGCTGACATTCCCATATGTATCCATGTACAGGGAACGCCATAGACACTGATGACGGCTGACATTCCCATATGTATCCATGTACAGGGATCGCCATAGACACTGATGACGGCTGACATTCCCATATGTATCCATGTACAGGGATGGCCATAGACACTGATGACGGCTGACATTCCCATATGTATCCATGTACAGGGATGGCCATAGACACTGATGACGGCTGACATTCCCATATGTATCCATGTACAGGGAACGCCATAGACACTGATGACGGCTGACATTCCCATATGTATCCATGTACAGGGAACGCCATAGACACTGATGACGGCTGACATTCCCATATGTATCCATGTACAGGGAACGCCATAGACACTGATGACGGCTGACATTCCCATATGTATCCATGTACAGGGATCGCCATAGACACTGATGACGGCTGACATTCCCATATGTATCCATGTACAGGGATGGCCATAGACACTGATGACGGCTGACATTCCCATATGTATCCATGTACAGGGATGGCCATAGACACTGATGACGGCTGACATTCCCATATGTATCCATGTACAGGGAACGCCTTAGACACTGATGACGGCTGACATTCCCATATGTATCCATGTATAGGGATCGCCATAGACACTGATGACGGCTGACATTCCCATATGCACACATGTATAGGGATGGTCATAGACACTGATGACGGCTGACATTCCCATATGCACACATGTATAGGGATGGTCATAGACACTGATGACGGCTGACATTCCCATATGCACACATGTATAGGGATGGTCATAGACACTGATGACGGCTGACATTCCCATATGTATCCATGTACAGGGATGGCCATAGACACTGATGACGGCTGACATTCCCATATGCACGCATGTATAGGGATCGCCATAGACACTGATGACGGCTGACATTCCCATATGCACACATGTATAGGGATGGTCATAGACACTGATGACGGCTGACATTCCCATATGCACACATGTATAGGGATCGCCATAGACACTGATGACGGCTGACATTCCCATATGCACACATGTATAGGGATGGTCATAGACACTGATGACGGCTGACATTCCCATATGCACACATGTATACGGATGGTCATGAATACATGTGACGCTCACATTGCAACTCCACCAGCAAAAGTATGAATATCCATATAACATTGATAAAAACATATGACTAGACATAAATATTCCTACTACATTAGTCACATGTTTACTCTCCCTGCCAATGCAAACAATCAGCTGTTGTCAGGCTGGTGTATGACCCCCCCATAGTGGGTGACCCGTATCCTGTTTGACCTCAGGGCTGATAAATGACACACTTTCTGGGAAAAATGCCAGTAAAAAAAGGCTGTGCTTAGCTGGCCCAATGATTCACAAACCCCAGCCACAATGCAGAGCCAGGCAGGTGACACCACTACTACCTACTGCCACTTCCCTTGTGACCCGCCCACTCATTTAACTTGCCGGTTTCTTCAGTCATTTAATTGTAGAGGCTTGGCATAACTGCCACCCAACTAGCATTTTTATATGAAGGCCACTATAGTCATCCCTGTGTCCCTATCATGTCAGGTTTCCTTGCTGTCCCTGGCACAGGTGATTCTAACTTTATTCTCTGTAATTTAATTTTCTATAAAGAAAAATATATAAAATGTATATTAAAGGTGCTAAATTCAATTCTTTTTTATTGCAGATGTAAACAATATTTACTGCAAACACAGCTCACCCGGCAGGCTTGCCACAGTGAGCGAGAAGAGATATGATATCGACATGGAGACTCCGTCAGCATGTGCCGAGCATGTAAAGGCTCAGATAGCATGTGACATTCATGTGGAGGCTCCGACAGCATGTGCCCAGCATGTGGAGGCTCCGACAGAATGTGCCCAGCACGTGGAGGCTCCGACAGAATGTGCCCAGCACGTGGAGGCTCCGACAGAATGTGCCCAGCACGTGGAGGCTCCGACAGCATGTGCCCAGCACGTGGAGGCTCCGACAGCATGTGCCCAGCACGTGGAGGCTCCGACAGAATGTGCCCAGCACGTGGAGGCTCCGACAGCATGTGCCCAGCACGTGGAGGCTCCGACAGCATGTGACATTCACGTGGAGGCTCCGTCAGCATGTGACATTCACGTGGAGGCTCCGTCAGCATGTGACATTCACATGGAGACTCCGACAGAATACGACTTTAATGACAAGACCCTACCAAAATGCCAGGGGAACATCTCCTCCAGTGAAGATGTGGGCAAGGATACAAGAAAGGATAGACATATACTGGTGGTAGGGGACTCCATTCTTAGAGGTACAGAGAAAGCAATCTGTCACAAAGACCGTCATTGCCGAACAGTCTGTAGTTTACCAGGCGCTCGGGTTCGGGACATTGCAGATCGCATGGACAGATTGCTGAAAGGGGCTGGGGAGGACCCAGCTGTCATCGTACATGTCGGTACCAACGACAAAGTCAGAGGAAGATGGAACGCCCTACAAAAAGATTTCAGAGACTTGGGAGCTATATTGAAGAAAAGAACCTCCAAGGCAGTATTTTCAGAAATACTGCCTGTACCTCGAGCCACACCAGTGAGGCAGAATGAGATCAGAGAGCTTAACAAGTGGCTGAAGAACTGGTGCAGAGAGGAGGGGTTTGAGTTCATGGAGAACTGGGCAGACTTTTTGTTCAGTTACCAGCTCTACAGCAGGGACGGACTGCACTTAAATGGCCAGGGTGCGACTGTTCTGGGAGTTAAGATGGCCAAGAAGTTGGAAGAAATTTTACACTAGGAGGTGAAGAAGAGGAGGACCTTCATCATCAGAAAGTCCCCTATGTCATCGCTCTATTGAAGGATTGTCATCAGCACCTGCCTCCAAGAAAGCAATTACACCAGCTCTCTTCACCCACAAGAGAGCTACAATATTTTTTTATCCAGGTGTGTGTTGGACCGGCTATAAGGGGAGGTTGGAGGCTGGTAGCTAAATGGTTGGAGGCAGCACAGTGGCTAAATGGTTAGCACTTCCGCCTGGCAGGCTCCGACAGGAAGGGCCGAGCACGTGGAGGCTCCGACGGCTTGTGCCGAGCCCGTGGAGGCTCCGACGGCTTGTGCCGAGCACGTGGAGGCTCCGACGGCTTGTGCCGAGCACGTGGAGGCTCCGACGGCTTGTGCCGAGCACGTGGAGGCTCCGACGGCTTGTGCCGAGCACGTGGAGGCTCCGACGGCTTGTGCCGAGCCCGTGGAGGCTCCGACGGCTTGTGCCGAGCCCGTGGAGGCTCCGACGGCTTGTGCCGAGCACGTGGAGGCTCCGACGGCTTGTGCCGAGCACGTGGAGGCTCCGACGGCTTGTGCCGAGCACGTGGAGGCTCCGACGGCTTGTGCCGAGCCCGTGGAGGCTCCGACGGCTTGTGCCGAGCCCGTGGAGGCTCCGACGGCTTGTGCCGAGCCCGTGGAGGCTCCGACGGCTTGTGCCGAGCCCGTGGAGGCTCCGACGGCTTGTGCCGAGCATGTGGGGGCTCCGACGGCTTGTGCCGAGCACCTGGGGGCTCCGACAGCATGTGCCGAGCGCGTGGAGGGTCCGTCAGCATGTGACATTCACGTGGAGGCTCCGTCAGCATGTGACATTCACGTGGAGGCTCCGTCATCGCTCTATTGAAGGATTGTCATCAGCACCTGCCTCCAAGAAAGCAATTACACCAGCTCTCTTCACCCACAAGAGAGCTACAATATTTTTTTTCCAGGTGTGTGTTGGACCGGCTATAAGGGGAGGTTGGAGGCCGGTATTCTTTTTTAAAGGCGTGTGTTGGACTGGCTATAAGGGGAGGTTGGAGGCCAGTATTTTTTTTCACTCATGTTTTAGATGTCTATAGATGGTAGTTTCGTATATGATTGCAAATATATGCAACCAAAACCTCTGTTTTTGATTTAATTTTTGTTGAACTAGTTTACATTCTGAATGTATTTCTTGCTCTGTATGTCACAATTTGGAAATGACATTAGAGTGGAGTTAGGGACCGCACTGTACAGAGGAGCCTTGACGTGGCAGTGCGGCTTCACATATATTTGCAAATGTATCCAACAAACTGAACACAAATTGCTGAAACATTTTAGGCTTTTTCCAATTTTGCTGGCTGGCTGGTAAGTATGCTGGAGGACTCTGTGTATTGTAACGTTCTGTGAATTGCCCTGCCTATGCGCACCTTACATGAAGCATCCAATCACACTTTTGTGTTGCGGTAAGATGCATTCCTGCAACATAGGTCGACACGTGGTCCATGCATTAGCGTGTTGCAGTGCCATCCATTGTCAATAGGAACCGAACGCACATCTGACAAACATGCATTGCAGCGCACCACAACGCACATCCAGTCAGAAGAAACGATGCGTGTCCGATATTTGGTCTATTCTGGCGTGTGTCGGCAGCCCGTTCAATGGAACACAATAAATTGATCAGAGGAGGGGCAACTTCAGGCAACAGAAAAACTTTAATGCACAACTTGGGCAGCACAGTGGCTAAATGGTTAGCACTTCCACCTGGCAGTACTTGGGTCGTTGGTTCAAATCCCAACCACGGCACCACCTGCCTGGAGTTTGCATAATCTCCCTGTGCCTGTGTGGGTTTCCTCCCACACTCCAAAGACATGCTGGTAGGTGAATTGGCTCCTGTCTAAATTGTCCTAGTTTAATCCCTGGCCATGTGGGATCTCCTGCATGGTGGGGGTTGGAAAAAGACCTGGCAACCTACCCTGTAAATAACTGCTAAGAGAATTCATGGAAAAAGTCGCTTACGAGTGACGGTCCATAAAATCGCCAAGGGTCGGATACAACTGGATAGATAGATAGATAGATAGATAGATAGATAGATAGATAGATAGATAGATAGATAGATAGATAGATAGATAGATAGACAGACAGTGTATGTATGAATGTGAGTTAGGGACCTTAGACTGTACGCCCCTTGAGGGTTAGGGACTGATGTGAATGTACAATATATATGTAAAGTGCTGTGTAAATTGATGGTGATATATAAGTACCTGAAATAAATAATAAATAAAATAAACTTTAATCTCAATAAACATGAGCTATTTTTGATCCTTCTGCTGCTATCCTTAGCAAATACACGGCTCAAAAAATAAAGGAACACTTTGAGAACACATCAGATCTCAATGGGGAAAAATCTCATGTTGGATCTCTATACTGACATGGACGGGGTAATGTGTTAGGAATGTAAGGACGCCCCATCATTTCATGAAAATTATCAACCAACAGAGGACTGAATTCAAAGACACCCCGAAAATCAAAGTGAAAAAAAAATGCAGCAGACGAGTCCATTTTGCTAAAATTGTATTGCAGCAACTCAGAATGGTCCTCAGTAGTTTGTATGGCCCCCACGTGATTGTATGTATGTCTGACAACGTCAGGGCATGCTTCTAATTAGACGACGGATGGTGTCCTGGGGGATGTCCTCCCAGATCTGGACCAGGTCACCACTGAGCTCCTGGACAGTCTGAGGTGCAACGTGGCAGCATCAGATGGACTGAAACATGGTATCCCAGAGGATGCTGGGATATCTTTTTAACCACTTCCCAAGTGAGCTATAGCCGAATAACAGCTAGAGTGCGGTTGTCTAGTTCTGGGAGGGCGTCATATGATACAAAACTAGTGAAAAACAGTCAGAAAAGATGAGTAGGGAAAAAAATGTCAGTGGTCTCCACCTGTAAAACCATTCCTGTGTTGGGGGTTGTCTCATTGTTGCCCATCTAATGCAACTGTTCATTTCATTAATACCAAAGCAGCTGAAACTGATTAACAACCCCCTCTGATACTTAACTGACCAGATAAATATCCCAGAAGTTTAATTGACTTGACACTATACTCTGATTAAAAAGCGTTCCTTTAATTTTTTTGAGCAGTGTAGTTAGGAACGTAGGTCATATCTACTTGTTTTAAACATATTCTTTTTTATTAACAATTCCTCAGTTACTTCCTGGTTTCTAGCCTAGGCAAATAAACTCATACATCCCAAGAGTATTCAGGAGTGGAGCAGGGGCTTTCTCACCAAAGCACACCCTCGTGCCTGAGCTAAGGGCAGATGGATTCCAGGAAGTAAATGCTACATCAGTCATCTGCCCTTACTCAAGGTGGCCACAGCCAGAAATGCTAGACAAGAGTTTTTCAAAGTGATTTCTCAGTAAAATAAAGCATGGAAACGTGGATGGATGGGGGAGTTTTCTTTGATTATTACAAATGAATAAATTATCATTTTGGCTTTGTGGTGCTCAGATACAGTGTAATTCCAAGTCTGTGGTGACTGGCATTTCTATCATTCCGTGTGTCCCGTACTCCTTTCATTTGTGTACCACCACCATATCCTGTACAGTTAAAGGGTCAGTCCACCCAAAAGTGATATTTTAGTTACCAGTGGAGTCTACGGGGCTTAGTCACCCTCTGGCCTCTTCTGTCTCTCATAGTATCATCTGTTCCCACTAATTCTGCTGCATGGACCATCCAATAAAATGAATCCCACATCTAGAAGAGTTGAACCCTCTAGTCATGGCTGCACTGGATGTGAAGATCTGGGATCCCGATTCCAGACATCTCACCACAACATATAGGAGACTATTAGGTAGTAGAACTCTGTTCCATGAATTAACCAGCTGCCGACAGGTCCATGCAAATATACAACAGCCTGGGGTCTCTTCTGCACCAGATCATGTACATGAATGTGATCTTTCATTTCTAGGTAGGGGGCATGTGTGCCCGTTACCCCCATCTGTACTGCCATTCGCTACAGCCCAAGCCAATCAGCAGGTTCAGCCAAATGATTTATGGCTGAGATCTGCTGAACGGCTGAGCGAATGACTTAGCAGAGCTCTGTGTTGACAAGCAACACAGACCTCTGTACAAACAGCAGCAATGTGTCTTATTTTTTTTTCCCTGCAAAGCAGAGAGTAAAAACAGCCAAATGGACTAGTAAAAGCAGCCCATACTACACACAGTACACACCGCTAACCCTTTGATTGCCCCTAGATGTTACCCCTTCCCAGTCAGTGTCATTTATACAGTGACAGTGTATAGTATTAACACTGATCACTGTATCAGTGTCACTGGAGATGTCAGTGTCAGTTGTGACAAAGTGTCAGATCGCTCGGCGCACTATCACAGCCCCACTCATCATCAACATTAATAGTATGAACATAAATAAATAAATGAAAAAGATAAAGAAAACTTCCAGTATTTATTATTTATCCCATTGTTTGTAGACGCTACAACTTTCACACAAACCAATTAATACACATTTACTGATTTGCTTTTTTTTTTTTGACCTAAAACATGTAACGGAATATATGTTGGCCTAAATTTATGAAGAAATTTGATTTTTGTTTACATTTTTATTGGATATGTTTTATAACAAAAGTTAAAAATATTTTTTTTTTTGTTTCAAAATGTTCATTTATATAATAAATACCTAGTGGTGTTCATATATCACCTAAAGAAAGCTCTATTTTTGTGGGGAAAAAAAATTAAAAATATAATTCGTGTACAGCGTTGCATGACCGTGCTATTGCCAGATAAAGCGAAGTGAAAGATAGCAAAAAAATGCCCAATGCACCCCATAGTCATTCACATGGATGGGGGGGGGGGGGTTTGGGTTGGGAGGATCTGGGGGTCTCCCCCTTTACTGGCCAGCCCGGCCACATGCTCGGATAAGGGGTTTTTTTTTGGCATGGGATTACCCTCAAAATCCATACCAAACCAGGACAAGAAGCCAGCTACCTGGCCCCCCCCTTACCCTCTTCCCGTCCGCCCATTCTACATAGACGGCAGACGGGAAGCAGCGCCGATGCGGGCTAATGTTCCTGTACGTTAGGCTGCATCGATGGCTCGTGTGCAGCTCACAGAGCGATCACCACGAAACCCGGTGATCGGGGTGTCGCCCAGACACAGTGGATCACATTACCGCTGTGTTAGGGCGATCACGTGGTGTATCACATGTGACTGCTGTGACCAATCGCTTCTCTCTGCTCTCAGTGTGAACGATCCTGCAGTGTGTGAGTTTACACTGAATGTCAGGCTGCTTGTACCCTCACACACTGCACTGCCAGCCTCCCCAGGGCCCCAGTTTAGTTTCCTTGTGTCCCTGATCACAACCACACCCCATACCAGCATCCTGATCACCGCCAAACCCCATACCAGCATCCTGATCGCAGCCACACCCCATACCAGCATCCTGATTGCAGCCACACCCTATACCAGCATCCTGATCGCAGCCACACCCCATACCAGCATCCTGATCACCGCCAAACCACATACCAGCATCCTGATCACCGCCAAACCCCATACCAGCATCCTGATCGCAGCCACACCCCATACCAGAATCCTGATCGCAGCCACACCCCATACCAGCATCCTGATCACAGCCAAACCACATACCAGCATCCTGATCATAGCCACACCCCATACCAGCATCCTGATCACAGTCATACCCCATACCAGCATCCTGATCACAGCCACACCCCATACCAGCATCCTGATCACAGCCACACCCCATACCAGCATCCTGATCACAGTCATACCCCATACCAGCATCCCGATCACAGCCACACCCAATACCAGCATCCTGATCACAGCCACACCCCATACCAGCATCCTGATCACAGCCACACCCCATACCAGCATCCCGATCACAGCCACACCCAATACCAGCATCCTGATCACAGCCACACCCAATACCAGCATCCCGATCACAGCCACACCCAATACCAGCATCCCGATCACAGCCACACCCAATACCAGCATCCTGATCACAGCCACACCCAATACCAGCATCCCGATCACAGCCACACCCAATACCAGCATCCTGATCACAGCCATACCCCATACCAGCATCCTGATCACAGCCATACCCCATACCAGCATCCTGATCACAGCCATACCCCATACCAGCATCCTGATCACAGCCATACCCCATACCAGCATCCTGATCACAGCCATACCCCATACCAGCATCCTGATCACAGCCACACCCCATACCAGAACCCTGATCACAGTCATACCCCATACCAGCATCCCGATCACAGCCATATGCCATATAATTCAAATATATATCCCATAGTTTATAGACTCTATAGCTTTCACACAGACTAAATATTATAAACTGTTTTGGGTTATTTTTATCCCAAAAATGTAGCAGAATACATTTTGGCCTAAATTTATGAAGAAAAATTATCTACTTGCAAAATTATATAACAAAAACTAAGCAAAAAATGTTTTGTTTTTTTCAAACTTTCCAATATTTTTTCGTTTATATAGCAAAAAATAAAAAACCCCATGGTGATCAAATACCACCAAAAGAAAGTTCTGTCACAATAAAAAGACAAAAATGTAATATGGGTATAGTGTTGCATGACTGAGTAATTGTCACTCAAAGTGTGATAGTGCTGAAAGCTGAAAATTGTCCTAGACTGGAAGGCGGTGCAAGTGTCTGGACCTGAAGTGGACCAGGTATTATTAAAGACGCCAGTGGCTACCAGCGCCATAAATCTGCATCTGAACCATATTTGAAAACCGCAGCTGAACCGCTGAATAGCTGCATTGGAAATTGGCAGTGAAAATGACCAGGAAATTCACACCAGACATGTGTGAACTTTGCCTTAGGAAAATTATGCTGCCGCAAAGCCCCTGTGAGGGTGAGGTTTTAAGCGACCGCCTAATTAGCCGCTTCTTGAGTTTTGGGAATCCCTGCCCTTTCACAATTTCAAATGTGCGTTGAGCATGAGAAAGGGGCGGGAAGGCCAGAAACGGTCATTCCTTTGGCTATTAATATACATACATCCATACGCTATAGTGAATAACTTTTTTGGAGAAAAAGCATAGAGAGGGTGTGAACTTAGCCTTGCATAGATAGAGAAAGGGGGAGGTGTTCTGTAGTCCCAAAACCCCACAATGTGCCGTTCTTCAATTCAAAAATAATATGTGTATCCAATCACTAATATTTCTAATGCATATCCAAATATATAAATGAATATAAATATATGTAATTGTGCATCCAGTTACTATTAGTTATGTATCAAAATAAATGAAAAAGTGAATAAACCAATGATGATTTTCAACAACAGTGTCCATATGATTGTTATAAGCAGTCAAAAGAAAAATCCATATATGAGTTCCCTCAAACGTGCAAACTTTGCTTTACCGTATACTATCCCGTGCTTCTTAAAAAGTATTTGGTGCGAATAACTTGCATAAATGTGCCCCCCCACCGGTTGTGCTCTCACCTCAAATAATGAACAAACCGTTAAGTAAGGTCATATAGCGCTTGTGTCCCTTTAAATGGACCAAAGTGTGGATGGGACGGTATCCTGCTGTTTGGGGTCCTTCTCCACTCAGGCGATAAACTCCCCTTCCACAATGGTTATAGAGGAATAGGTCAAATCATAGTGTATTACCCTTTAAAAATCATTTTCATTAATAAAAGTAATGCACTCACATTTACTCTATGTTAAAACTGCTTTGTGCACAAAATGTGTCCTCCAGAACGTTTTCCCAGGTGAAAATCCTAAAATTGCCAGCTGGTGTCAGTATGGTACCATCCAGCGTCCTGAGGGGCTTTGATGTCATGATGCTCGGTGGTACCATAGTGACACCAGTTGGCAATTTTTAGGCTTTTCACCTGGGAAAAATTTCTGAAAAATAGCCAGAACACTGATTATGCAGGTGGGTTCTGGGCTTTTTGTAGAGATAGAACCAGGGTTCTGGGCTCTATCCTCCTGAGGAATCCAGGTATGTGCAAGGGAGAATCCAGAGGAGTGCATATGTGCATTGGAAAGGACAGAGTCCAGAGCCTGAGGATCAGGGCAGCAAGGGGCTGCCAGCTGTGTGGACAGTGTTGGCGAGGAAGTGGTCTATGGGGGACTGACGAGGGTCTATAGTGGAAGGCCTGAGCAGAACTGCTGTACATAAGCCAGGAGGCTGAACAACTAGTTTGTTACAAGTGCAAGCCAGGAGGCTGGATTGGTTGTTTTCTGTTGATGTGGCAAACATACATTGTATGGACTTTTTTTTTTTCTTTAATAAAAATTGGGCCAAGAAACTCTAAAACAACAATTTCTGGTGTGGATTCTACTTGCTGGTGAACGCTACCCTGAGCTAAAAACCCCCCAAACATTACAATAGATATAGTACATTGAGTGTTGTCACCCTAGGACAGGAAGTGAACATGATTACCAGCTTAACATAAAAACTAGATAATACTAATAAAAATGAAACAATGGCAGCCACCAAATCTAAAGATTGGTAAACTGGAAAAGATTTTGTTCTCGGGTTCAGATACGCTTCAACTTCTGTGGAAACATAACAAAAAAGGAGCAGAGAAATCGCTCAGGGACTGTTATAAATGGGCAAAACTTTTGGAAATTACGTGTTCATAAAAAGCAAATAAGAATAACTGTACAAAGTAAATACATAAACGATGTCTATCAACACCTAGACTGTCCATCTTCCATATTCACAGGAAGCATTCACTGGATGCATCTGTCTTTACAGACATCCAGCCAATCCAACCGCCAACGCTAGGAAGTGTGATGCTCATTAAATTTGCATTGGCTCAGCTGAACAAGTCGTCTCACCATCTACACTTACTACTGTACCTCCCCAGAGAACGATGTACACGGCGTGACCCAAATCAGAGCCCAGAGTACCTTTACCTTTACACGTGCTCCCAATATCGGAACGGACACCTTCTTGTAAGCACCGTGCATGGCCCCTTAAGACATTAACCCCTTGCCTACCGAGCACTTATACCCCCTTATTTACCAGGCCAATTTTCAGCTTTCAGTGCTGTCGCACTTTGATTGACAATTGCGCGGTCATGCAAGATTGTACCCATATGAAATTTTTATCTTTTTTTCTCACAAATAGAGCTTTCTTTTGGTGGTATTTAATCATTGCTGGGCACTTTACTTTTTGTGCTATAAGCAAAAAAAGTGTAAACAAATTTGAAGAAAAAAAAAAAAGTTTCTTTGTTTCTATTATAACAATTTTCAAACAGGTAATTTTTCTCCTTCACTGATGTGCGTTGATGAGGCAGCACCGATGGGCACTGATAGGCGGCACTGATGGGCACTGATGGGCAGCACTGAAGGGCACTGATAGGCAGCACTGATAGGCAGCACTAATGAGGTGTCACGGATAGGTGGCACTGATTGGTGGCACTGATTGGTGGCACTGATAGGCGACACTGATAATGGGTACTGATAGACAACACTGATAGGTGGCACTGACTGACATCACTGCTGGGCACTGACTGGCGGCACTGCTGGGCACTGACTGACAACCGCTGGCCACTGACTGGCAGCACTGCTGGGCTGCACTGATGGGCACTGGTGGGTGGCACAGGTGGGCGCACTGTTGGGCACAGGCGTGTGCATTGCTGGGCACAGGTGGGCGCACTGCTGGGCGGAACTTGTGTGTGGCACTGCTGAGCACCGATTATCAGGGCACTGATGATCAGTGACCCCCGATGATCGGTGCCGATCCCCGCTCTGACAAATGCCAGTTTTCGGCAGTACTTTCCTCACGATCTGACAGCGTGAGGAAAGTGCAGCCGAGAACCGGCATTTGCATTTCCCGGTGATCAGCGTGTCATTGGACACGGCTGATCACGTGGTAAAAGGCCGCTGTGATTGGCCTTTTACCACGTCACGTGATCAGCTGTGTCCGCAGTGCAGCCGTCATTCGGCTATCTGCGGTCGGCAGGTAGTTAAAGGCCCGCTTTAGGGAAAAATATTGTATTTTGGAAAATGTAAGGTCAGTGACTGTAGAGATAGTATTCTCGGTACACAATAACCGACTAAAATGTGTTTCCAGTGTTGGGCCTTAAAAAATTAACTCCTGAAGGAATTAAAAACATAAATACAGATCCATCCTTGCATGTCTAAATACCTGTATTTGGTTCCTTAATTTCCAGCTTCTCTGCTCCTCCCCGACGAATGCCCAATTAGTGGGCGTCACTAACATTGATCTCAGACACAGCATAGCTGCCACAATCCCCTGTTCACAAAGTGTGACTGGCAAAGGGGGCTTGTCAGCTACAGTGGCCCTATCCTCAGCCTCCCCCGATTCCTAAGTGTAACAGTAAAACACTTCCCAGGAGACTGTGCAATATTTGATGTGTTCAGTGCTTGCTGTTAAGTGGCAACATTCAATGAAAGCTGCATACGGAGTCCCCTCTTTAATCGCATACATTGCACAGAAATGACAAATTCCAGTAGGTGGCAGAGAAAGGTCTCCGCCTAAGTAACTGATCATAGTTTAAAGTGGACCCAAATAACAAGCAGACAATCAGCACATTAAACAGATAGAGCAAGAACACGATGAAGTCAAACTACTAAGATTTTAACACAAACCTTCAGTCCCAGTTACAGGGGTTGGACAAAATTATGGAAACACTAGGTAAAAGAACAAAATCATTAGCTCCTATAGTGTTGGACTGCCTTTAGCATCCAAGACGGTCTGAATTCTCCTGGGAATTGACAAATATAAGTCTTGGGTGGTGGATAATGGAATCTGATACTACTCTTCATACAAAAATCGCTCCAGTTCTCGCAGAGATGCAAGAGGCGGAAAACGAGCCCAAATCTCGTTGACCATAATGGCTCTATGATATGGAGGTCTGGCGACTGTGGCGCCCAGGGAAGGTGTGAGACTTTGTCTGCATCCTCGCCAAACTGTGATTTGACAACGCCAGCTGTGTGAATTCAGAGCATTGTCAGCTTGGTAAATGGCGCGGTCTTCGGGAAACAATGTCTGCACCATGGGGTGCACATAGTCTGCCAAAATTTGTACATAGTCACTGGCAGTGACTCTATCTTTCAAGGTGACAATGGGACCTGCAGAATACCAAGATATGGCTGCCCAGACATTGTTTTCCCACAAACTGTATATGCCGCCATAACCTTTGATATTGTACCTCGTGACACGGCAAATAAATTGGCAACTTCAGTCACAGAGGCACCAGCTAAGTGGCACCAACAATTTGCCCTCTTTGAAGCTCAGTAAGCTCTGACATGACTCCATATTACTAGCTGCGCACGCAGTAAATGACAGACGTGAAGCTTTCCACCTGTTAGCTAGGTGTCTCATCACACAGCGGAAGCAAAAGAATGTTACGTCACTTCCGCTTTCAACGCAAACCATGTTGTCACTTTCACACCTGCAAATCATGTAGTGTTTCCATATTTTTATCCAACTCCTGTACTTCTTTCTTTCTTTTTTTTTTCAGGAGAACACACCCCATGCTTCTGCCTTCCTCGCTTAGGCAAGAATGACATCCTCCCCACCCCACCTGAAGCCCCCTAGGATACCAACATCATGTATCCCAGGTGGCTTTGGGGCTATGTACAATACACTGTGCATGTGCAGTGGAGTGTAAAGTGAGGTGCTGCGCTAATAAACTAAATTATATGTAAATCCAAATGTGAATAAGTGGTGAACAGTAAATAAATGAGTGAACAATACTATAATACCCAGTGACTATATTAACAGCATAAGTGACATCAACCCCAAACTAAACATCTACACCGCCTCTCCTAAATGGGTGAAATCAACATAAAAAAATCTATAAATACAATAATTAAATACACATACATATAATGAATGCAGTGGTACTGGATATGCGCCTATTACACAACACCAGTAAATACATATCATGTGGTGACATAAACGCATGTATGCATTACATTCCCAAAACCAACTGATGTGAAAGAAATGGCAGTAATCCCACTAAGGGATAAGAAACAAAGTGAATCAGTGAAACCACTCCTTGTGGTAAACGTACAAAAAGGGAAGAGGAATCGGATTATAAACGCATGTATACCTACATGCTCAAGGATAACTGGCGAATAAGAACAATAGCAGTGATCCCACTAAGGGACAAACAAAGTGAATCCGTGAAACCACAAATTGTGGTACTTGTGAAAAAAGAAAGAAGTCAGGCTCACGGCCTGTAAATCACTAACAATCACTAAATGTACACAATTGTGACCCCCCTACTGGGGATAAGTGAACAGAAAACATAGGCTATAGTGCCTATAAATAATGAAGGGATTTGTAACCCCAAATGGGGGGTTCTGAATAAGCAGAGAAATAAGTGACGGCAAACAGTGCCTCACACTCTCCGTGTATCCACAAACATAAATAAACATGGATAATCCACCAATCAACATGAACAGAACAAACCAAAACACAAAATTATTAACGTGTCCTAAAAGGTGCAATAAATATCCAATCTACAGAAGGTGTCCAGAACCATCCAAATGGTGGAGGTGTTCTGTAGTCCTGTGATCACCATAAATCTGCAACAGGATACTATAAATCCCACTCTAGGTGCAATGGCCCCTCACATCCATGCGGTGACCCTGCAGGGTTAAAACACCTTATGATAATCAAACACCACCGGTCTGGAACCCGGACTCTCTCCAACGGATTTCAGGTCCACCGCTGTGTCAGTTCCCTCTCTGGTGGGCAAGGTCCTGCATGCAGCCTCCTCTCAGTGGTCCTAGAAGTGATGGCTCAGTTGTGATGAGATAGCGATAACTTCAGTCTTAGTTGGATACCAGTCAGTGACTCAATCGATAAGACATCTTGTAGATCTTGTGAAGTTTATTCAGTTGTGTTCAAAATATTAGCAGTCAGACATCACTAACCGGATCAATCACTGTTTTTGGTAGAAATGATATTTCTACATGGCAAATAATTTCCTAGCAGGTGTAGTAGAGTAATAGAAATCCAACAGACCTAACAGTCATGACATGCATGCTGCTGATTCTGTGTCATTGAATCACTCATTGAAAGGGGCATGTTCAAAATAATAGCCGTGTGGTGTTCTATTAGTGAGGTCATTCATTCTTTGAAAAACAGGTGGCAATTATTGCCCTTATTTAAGGAAGGAAGGCAGCAAATGTTGGACATGCTGGTTACAGTGCATTCCTCTCTGAAATTCTGAGGAAAATGGGTCATTCCAGACATTGATCAGAAGAACAGAGTACCTTGATTAAAAAGTTGATTGGAGAGAGGAAAACATATAAAGAAGTGCAGAAAATGATCGGCTGCTCAGCTAAAATGATCGCAAATGCTTTAAAATGGCAACCAAAACCTGAAAGACGTGGAAGAAAGCGAATAACTAGCATTCGAATGGATAGAAGAATAGCCAAAATGGCAAGGACTCAGCCAACAATCAGCTCCAGGAAGATGAAAGAAGGTGTAAAGTTCCCTGTGAGGACTGTTACAATTAGAAGACGCCTATGTGAAGCCAAGCTATCTGCAAGAAGCCCCCGCAAAGTCCCACTGTTGGAAAAAAGACATGTGCTGAAGAGGATACAATCTGCCAAAGAGCACATTGACTGGCCTAAAGAGAAATGACACAACATTTTGTGGACTGATGAAAGTAAGATTGTTCTTTTTGGGTCTAGTGGGCGGAGACAGTTTGTCAGACAACCCCCAAACACTGAATTCCAGTCACAGTACACTGTGAAGACAGTGAAGCATGGTGGTGAAAAGCATCATGATATGAGGGTGTTTCTCATACTACGGTGTTGGGCCTATTTATCACATACCAGGGATCATGGATCAGTTTGAATACATCAGAATACTTGAAGAGGTCATGCTGCCTTATGCTGAAGAGGAAATGCACTTGAAATGGGTGTTCCAACAAGACAACGACCCCAAACACACCAGTAAACGTGCAACATCTTGGTTCCAGACCAACAAGATTGACGTTATAGAGTGGCCAGCCCAATCCCCGGATCTTAATCCAATAGAAAACTTGTGGGGTGACATCAAAAATGAAGTTTCTGAGGCAAAACCAAGAAATACAGAAGAACTGTGGAATGTCGTCCAATCATCCTGGGCTGGAATACCTGTTCACAGGGGCCAGAAGTTGGGTGACTCCATGCAACACAGATGTACAGCAGTTCTCAGAAACAGTGCGACTACAACCAAATATTCATTAAGTCATTCAAAGGGAAGCAAAATCTTCAAACATTTTTCAGTTTATATAGTGAATGTTTGAGTTTGTAAAGAAGAATACAAACACTGCTATTATTTTGAACACAACTGTATATTTACCTTTTAGGACACGTTAATAATTTGGTGTTTTGGTTTTTCTGTTCATGTTGATTGCTGGATTATCCATGTTTATTTATGTTTGTGGATACACGGAGAGTGTGAGGCTCTGTTTGCCGTCACTTATTTCTCTGCTTATTCAGAACCCCCCATTTGGGGTTACAAATCCCTTCATTATTTATAGGTTTTCTGTTCACTTATCCCCAGTAGGGGGGTCACAATTGTGTACATTTAGTGATTGTTAGTGATTTACAGGCGGTGAGCCTGACTTCTTTCTTATTTCACAAGTACCACAATTTGTGGTTTCACGGATTCACTTTGTTTGTCCCTTAGTGGGATCACTGCTATTGTTCTTATTCACCAGTTATCCTTGAGCATGTAGGTATACATGCGTTTATAATCTGATTCCTCTTCCCTTTTTTGTACGTTTACCACAAGGAGTGGTTTCACTGATTCACTTTGTTTGTTATCCCTTAGTGGGATCACTGCCATTTCTTTCACATCAGTTGGTTTTGGGAATGTAAAGCATACATGCGTTTATGTCACCACATGATATGTATTTACTGGTGTTGTGTAATAGGCGCATATCCAGTACCACGGCATTCATTATATGTATGTGTATTTAATTATTGCATTTATAGATTTTTTTATGTTGATTTAACTCATTTAGGAGAGGCGGTGTAGATGTTTAGTTTGGGGTTGATGTCCCTTATGCTGTTAATATAGTCACTGGGTATTATAGTATTGTTCACTCATTTATTTACTGTTCATCACTTATTCACATTGGGATTTACTTATAGTTTAGTTAGAGCAGCACCTCACTTTACACTTTGGAATGACCATTTCTGGTATATGGTTAGGTACTAGCAGCTTTAGCCGCAGGTTCACCTAAGCACAGGAGGACTACGAATATTGTCTATGCTCAGTGGAGTGTCATCGGGAGCTGCTTGCTAGGACCTGGAAGAGAAAGCTGTCTCCAATGATGGCGGCAAAAGGCCCTGTGGGTTCCGCTTTCAGCAGATTACTGCAGGGCAATGCTGCAGTTGATGGCTGGGTATGTTATTTAAGTTCACCCCAGCACACAAGGTAGGAGGGGGTTTACAGTAAAATTAAACCTGGGGGGGTTAAGTTCCACTTTAACCTGTTGTCACCCAAATAACACATATTTGCAGCCGCAAGGGCAGGCTTTAACACCCACACATGTGCGTTGTTGGGCAGCCAATGTTTCTGTGCTGAGAACAAGCTCACTGCAAGCTCCCAGCACAGACACTGGGCTGTCAAAGACAGCTCTCGGCCCTCACTAATAATCCATAGCCAGTGGAACGACTCCTGATCATGTGACCACTATGACAGCCAAACACAGTAGTCACATGATCGAAAATCTTCCCGCCCCCCAGGCACTCAGAACTTTGTACAAGGACACCGGAGTAGGCGGAAAAGGGTTAAAGGGACTTCAGATGAGACATTTTTGTGGTCATTTAGCTCGTGAGATAAACAATATAAAGCCAAAGACACAACAAACTGACCTTTTCTGCTAGCCAGCCCATGTGCCGAATTTCATGACTTCCAGAGATTCTGTTTTTTCTCAGCTGAGTTTGGACTTCGGCCATCACCTTGGGAAGAAGTTCCGTCACCGCCCCGTGAATTGCGTTGAACCAGGTCTGGGCTGCCGCAGGATCTTTTGCTTGCAGCACCGCAGTATGCTTGGCATCAGGTGAATGCAGTTCTAGATGTCTGCAATACAGAACACATGCGTTTACAGCGGGAAATCCCAGGATCTTCTTATAATCCCCTGTTCATAGCTCTGGATTTTTAGGATATTTTGCCACACACAGTTGAATAAAAACTGTACATCTTTGGACTAATCTCCAGACAGATATAACAGACACAAACCAATGGAACTCTGTATTCATTAACCCCTTCTTCCCAGCCTTTTAAGAGATAGTAACACCGAAGCATCGTTACCTGCTTGCTCAGCTTCCGGACCATGTGATCACTGTGATTGGATGATTAGATAATTGGAAGCCCATCCTACCAGCTTCCAATTGTCAGTGACGGTACTGTCAGAGTGCTGGGGGCATGCTGCCAACACAAAACAGGTATGTGTATACAAAGAGGCACAGAATACGGCCAATCTCTGTGCTGCCACATATATACATACATCCGACAGGAAGGGCTTAATAAATCTTGAAATGTGTGTTTTTTAATGCCACTAGTGGAAGTGCCTGAAATTGATTTGGTTTCAGCCTCTTACTATGCAGCAGCACTGGAAGAAGAAGGGGCAGAACCGAGAGCCAATCAGGTGTGCTGCATGCACATGTACCAACATAGAACATACTGATAGGAGAAGAGATCAGAGAGATGACCTAATCAGTCTGCTGTTGTTGTTTCACCATCCAATCAGACGGTTGGGGGTGAACAGAGGACACCACTGTATTTCCTATCTGTTGGGACTTTTTTTGATCACTTTTATCTATTGTGACACATTTATATATTCTCCAAGCGCTGCACTTTTATTTTATTTTCATGTGAGGATTATTTTGGTTATCCTGTGTGCCTCAGCTACTTGTACATTTAAAGCGCTCGCTTATTATTCTCTGTTTTATAATGATGGAGCACTATTCCCTCCACAGACATCAATGATGGAGCACTATTCCCTCCAGAGACATCAATGATCGAACACTATTCCCTCCACAGACACCAATGATGGAGCACTATTCCCTCCACAGACACCAATGATGGAGCACTATTCCCTCCACAGACATCAATGATGGAGCACTATTCCCTCCACAGACATCAATGATGGAGCACTATTCCCTCCACAGACATCAGTGATGGAGCACTATTCCCTCCACAGACATCGATGATGGAGCACTATTCCCTCCACAGACATCAATGATGGAGCACTATTCCCTCCACAGACATCAATGATGGAGCACTATTCCCTCCACAAACATCAATGATGGAGCACTATTCCCTCCACAGACATCAATGATGGAGCACTATTCCCTCCACAGACACCAATGATGGAGCACTATTCCCTCCACAGACATCAATGATGGAGCACTATTCCCTCCACAGACATCAATGATGGAGCACTATTCCCTCCAGAGACATCAATGATCGGACACTATTTCTCCCACTGACACTAACAATGGGGCACTAATAGTTCCCCTATTACCAAAGATAGGACATTGTTTACTCCCACTGACGCCGGGACATTTTCAGCTCCCTCTAGCCATGGCAGGGGATCCCTTAGCTATAGCTGCTTGGCTCCCATGTGATGGTGCCTGCACAGTTCTGGGGCCAACGTCACTATGAAGGGCCAGTGGCATGATACCAATTATGTTTTTAGCTGTCTTTAAGGGGGGCAATCAGCACTGCAAATGGGGCATTTTTCAAATTGATCCCCAAGTAACTGTTTTTAGCAGGGGTTCCTCGACGTCTGAAAATTATTTCAAGGGTTCCACTGTTAAAAAAAAGGTGAAAAAGGCTGGTCTACAGGGCATGCCACCTCTCATTGCAGCTCTGCAATAATGTCAGGAACGAGAGCATGCTAACAAAAGAACAGAGCACACAGTAACTGTAATACATGCAGCTACACAATACCAAAAATGACACAAACCCATGGGCTCAAAGGGCTTCATAATACATCTCCATGGTCTTGGGGATGGTCCTTCCATCACCAGACTCACTCATCTTCATGGAGGCAAAGAGAGGACCTAGTATGCCCAAGCCACTCAAAGTCAGTAATGTAACCGGCTCACTGGATGACAGCACAAGGAACAGTATTCAGGACCATTAGACCCCCCCTGTGCTGCCACCACTTACATATTTTGGGACATCTGTCCAGTAAGCCGCTCATAGTTGGGACTTCGGCCGAGTATAGTTACACTCATCACAAAGACCATCAGGAGGCATTAATAAATCCTCTGATCCCAGAGCAAGCTTTCATCTTTTACATGTTCTCTACTTATTACAGTTACTTGCTGCAAGGTGTGCTGTGTTGTTTAGGTGTTATAGCGCATACTGCATGACTAGCGCAACTAGATTTCATGTTTTATTGTTACCGGGAAACCACATCAACCCAATGAGAACGCACTGCTAACGGCGCACAAAACCACGTATATTGTCACAATGCAGAGTGTGAATCCGGCCGTACTGCACGTGTTGGGTGAATGTAAATGTCATCACTGGTAACATTTGTCATGAAGTCATGGCTGGTGGGAGGGGCTAGCAGGGTGCTGTACATAGTTCCCAGAAAACATCAGGGCCCCTCCTCAGTACTCCCCCCAAGAGTCCTCAGCCCTGATGCAATCAGTGGGCTGGCTCCTGAGGGAGTTCTGGAAATATCAATCTGCCTGGCTGTGTGGGTGTCAGTCTGGTGTAGTGAACATTCCTATGCAGATGTCTCTAGGTAACGCTGACATGTGATGTGGAGCTTCTATGCCTGAAAGAACTGAAATCCAATGAATGAAAGCAGTGGGCCAGGGACAGTAAGGTTGGGGAGAAAAGTGCTAGATGATGCCGGATGTCCACCAGCCAGGAAATGAGGAAGGCTCGGTTTAACATTCTGCAGCTTTTAATACAAACTGTATGAATCTCACAGAGCGCAGTAGCATCAGAGTTAGATATTTCCGTAGAGGAGCTGAGCGTTTTACAACTGTGCAAGACTGAAGATAAGAGTGGAGTTCAAGTGTTACTAAACCCCGGACCCGGCATTCACTATATCCGCTCTCCCCGGACCCTGCATTCACTGTATCCGGTCTCCCTGGACCCTGCATTCACTATATCCGCTCTCCCCGGACCCTGCATTCACTATATCCGCTCTCCACGGACCCTGCATTCACTATATCTGGTCTCCCTGGACCCTGCATTCACTATATCCGCTCTCCCCGGACCCTGCATTCACTATATCCGGTCTCCCCGGACCCTGCATTCACTGTATCCGCTCTCCCAGCACCCTGCATTCACTATATCCGCTCTCCCCGGACCCTGCATTCACTATATCCGCTCTCCCCGGACCCTGCATTCACTATATCTGGTCTCCCCGGACCCTGCATTCACTATATCCGCTCTCCCCGGACCCTGCATTCACTATATCCGGTCTCCCCGGACCCTGCATTCACTGTATCCGCTCTCCCAGCACCCCGCATTCACTGTATCCGCTCTCCCCGGACCCCGCATTCACTATATCCACTCTCCCCGTATCCCGCATTCACTATATCCGCTCTCCCCGGACCCCGCATTCACTATATCCGCTCTCCCCGGACCCCGCATTCACTATATCCGCTCTCCCCGGACCCCGCATTCACTATATCCGCTCTCCCCGGACCCCGCATTCACTATATCCGCTCTCCCCGGACCCCGCATTCACTATATCCGCTCTCCCCGGACCCCGCATTCACTATATCCGCTCTCCCCGGACCCCGCATTCACTATATCCGATCTCCCCGGACCCCGCATTCACTATATCCGCTCTCCCCGGACCCCGCATTCATTATATCCGCTCTCCCCGGACCCCGCATTCACTATATTCGGTCTCCCCGGATCCTGCATTCACTATATCCGCTCTCCCCGGACCCTGCATTCACTATATCCGCTCTCCCCGGACCCCGCATTCACTAAATCCGCTCACCCCGGACCCTGCATTCACTATATCCGCTCTCCCCGGACCCTGCACTTACTATATCCGCTCTCCCCAGACCCTGCATTCACTATATCTGGTCTCCCCGGACCCTGCATCCACTATATCCGGTCTCCCCGGACCCTGCACTTACTATATCTGGTCTCCCCAGGACCCTGCAATCACTATATCCGCTCTCCCACAGTACACACAGCATGGAAATACAATTATTTTAGTAAATATAAACTGCTAAATACCTTTTCTCATCAGCAATATATAGCAGTCTTATGACTTCTCTCAGTGTCTAACCGAGCAGTGGTTAAAGCTTGTAGGAGGAGTTTTCATTCTCCTCTGACTGTCCTATGAGACTACAGGACCCCTGACCCTCTGTCTGGACAATGCTGATCACATGCACTCTCCTAACAAAAAAAAACAAAAAACCTCTCTATCAATACACACCAAACTGAGCATCGGCTGCTGGTCGCCACCATCTTGGATGTTGACTTCAAGCTGTAAATCAAGTGACACACTATAGTATTCCCTGTCTCCTCCATAAAAGGTTATATAGTGAGGGGAGGGGCAGAGGAGCTGGGCCAGCACACATAGCAATTAGACACTCGCAGTAGAGGGGAGGGCTATGGCATACAAGAAGGGAGGGGGCTGTGCTAATCACATTTTTTAGCTTCAAAGACACATTGCAGGTGAATAAAAACTAATTCACAGAAAGTAAAAACACCAGAAGTAGGCATATAAAATACTGTGTGTGCTGTGACCTGTCATTTGTTTAAGGTGGTGACAGGGTCTCTTTAACCGCTTCAATACGGATGCACGTATATATACACAGCCTGGTACTGAAGTGGTTATACCGGGACAATGGCTGAGGCGACAACCATGATCACGTATCATTTTTCAGTGCCAACGATTCTCTTTTATGTAAAAGTAATCTGAGCGACTATGCGCCGTTGGATTACTTTTCAGGTGGAAGAAGGGGGTCTCATCCCCTCCCCCCGCCACCTTTCCCGTGTATCTTGTGCAATCGGGAAGCCCGGCAAAGATGCGACCGGTGGCATCGGCTCCCCCACACACAATGGGAGGAACTGATGTTGTTCTTCCCACTATGTGAAATGAGAAACTGGAAGCAACAAGGATTCTGTCACTTCCAGCTCTGGGTTTACTCTCCGCCTGCCAGCCGGGGAAGCAGCCAATCAGACCAATCTGTGGAGAAATCTGGGGTCTGATAGAAGAGGACCTGTCATGGCCCATGTGATCATAAAGCAAGTTGTTCATCCCTTCTGATAGCAATGAAAGTGAAAAAAAGAAATAATAAAAATAAAACAACCCCCATCCCCCTCGTGCTTACATGCAAAGGTGAACACACGTGTCGGCCCTGCATGCACATGTACACAGCGATCGCACGACACATGCGAGGTATCACCGCCAACGTCACACCAATAATTCCAGCACCAAATCTCCTCTGGAACTCTCATTTGGTAACCTGTAAAGACTTGTAAACCGTTGGGTAGCTGGATGTAATCATTCACTTTTCCCTCAGGGGGTCTCTTAGGCTTGCTGATCCCTGTCTGTAATATGGATGGATGGATTTCTCCCTCTATCCTCCAGGGGGATTTCCACTTCCTCCACCTCTCCTCTTTATTCCTCCATATTGTTGGTGACCATGAAAAAAAGAATACATATAGTGCCTTATCTTTCTGTAAAAGGTTTATTTATACTGCATAAGTACTTCACTCACATATCTATATATTAAATGTGTTTCTGAAATAGTAACCATCCTCTGTGTGTGCTCTGCACACTATCTGTACTCGCCGTGTGATTCCTAATAGCGTCGTGACGTCAGAGCCCCTCCTTTTAAACCGTTGCCTATGGATAAACTAAAGTACCGGTTTGACGCCATTTCATTGGTGTGCGCAGTTTTAAAGCATGTCTTGTGTGGTATCTATTTACTTGGCATAACATCATCTTTTATATTTTACAAAGAAATTGGGTATTATATTGTGTTTGTGTTCACTAAAATTCATTAAAGTGTTTTTTTTCCCCCAAAAATATGCTTTTGAAAAACCACTGTGCAAATACCACGCGACATAAAATATTGTAACCCCCGTCATTTTATTCTCTAGGGCCTCTGCTTAAAAAAATATAATGTGTGGGGGTTCTAAGTAATTATCTAGCAAAAAAAGAGAATTTTTCCATGTAGGAGAGGAATGTCAGAATTGGCCCAGTAGGCAAGTGGATAAATAATAAACATGTCTATACTTACCTGCGGCTTGCACAGAGCAGCCCGGATCCTCCTCTTCTCGGGTCCCCCCGCAGGCTCTCCTGGCTCATCCTGTCGGGTGCCCTCACAGAAAACAGCTTGCTATGGGGGCACCCACTGCTCCGTGTGTCCATTCACACACGGAGCCACGGCTTAGCCCCACCCTCTCTATCTCCTCATTGGCTGACTGGCTGTGATTGATAGCAGTAGGAGTCAATGGCTCCTGCTTGCTGTCTCAGCCAATGCGGAGGCAGAGACCTGGGACAGCGAGGCTGTCATTCATATTGCTGGATCTCGATGGGGCTCAGCTAAGTATTGGGGGGATGGGGGCACTGCTGCACAAAGAAGGCTTTTTACATTCATCCATAGAATACATAAAGGTAAAAATCCTTCAGACTTTACAGCCACTTTAAGGAGAACTGCAGTGCCATCTGAAGAGCAATCCATATTTTAAGAGGACATTTGAAAGGCAGTGAGGAGGCGAGATATCACCTCCTCACTGCCTGATATTACCCTGTAATGCTGCACTCCAGCCCTGCAATTGCATGCACTGAACTCAATGGGTGAGTTTGGCAGAAGTTACCGACTGTCAAAATCTGCTCCATACAGTAAAAATGCCAAAACATTGCAGCCATGCATGCGTACAGCCCCAGCTGGCTGTATTGTGCCATGCTGAGTGGACAGTAAAACTTCAGCTCAACTTTTTGTTTTTAACACCCCCAAACCACCCACCTGAAAGAGACAATAGAAGAAACATACCCAGGTTAATCCCACCCACTGCCATTTCCTTCACTTCTGTGCTGGGAAACAAAGGCAATACTAGGTAGCCCCAGGTATGAAGAAGCATGTGACTTACCCCATGTGACCGTGCTGGGCCAATCAGCAATGTGTCATCTACAATCCCCATGACTTGAAGCTTATACTGGACTTTCCTATCAGCAGCTGAACGGAGCGGCGGAGAGGTACAAGGAAAGTCAGTATGGAGTATGCTGCTGGGGAGAAGTGCATTAAAGGGAACTTGTTGTTGCTTTGCCCTGCATAGTCTGAGCACAGACATCCATGAAGGAAGTGGGCGGTAAAATAAGTACGCGGGAGAGTCAGTCTTCCTATAACCACCTAAAACTACAAGATCCGTTTAGGTGGGCTGACCCCCAGAAGTGTCTCCTAAGTCTCGGGGACGGCGCTCTCTTTCCCGGCGTAGTGTGTGGCACTTATACCGTGGAGGTAATCATGGCTGCATTTGTAATGACCTCCACCTACTTATCACAGCAGAGACTCCGGAGAGGGAAGCAGCATGAGTTACATGAACATTGCTGAAATCTTCAGCTCCCTCTGTGCGGCCGGGTCGTTCTAATATTAAATCACATCCGTCCCACTGAGGCCATTCTGATTGACTTCGCATTCTTTCTCCACTGATATTTTAATGCGAGTGGCTGGAACCGGCAGAAATGATGTTATAGGACAGAGGACGATGGCTGGGGGACCTCACGGCGGGAATATCACATTTGTGTATTTATAAAGGACATCAAATACAATCTATCAATGACGAGGGTTACATTAGATCCAAACCCAACCTCTAAAACCTGATAACCCCTCCCCCCCCCTCCTGGCAGCCCTTTAGCTGGGTCTTAACACCGGGAGGTGATCACTAAAAATGTGATCACGGTGATTGGCTACCACTGTGGTCACATGATAGGGATCCCATCCCTCCGTCTCCTGAACATAAACAGAGATTGGGAGTTGTTTGTGACAACTGAGAGTTGCTGGGCTGGGAGTGAGCCGGCTCTCCGACCCCTCCGCTGTCACAATACAATACGGCAGCAGGGAGGATTCCCCAATCCACCTCCAATGTGTGGATGGGGGAAGCCCTTCTTTCTTTTCCGCTGCTCACCCACTACTTTTAACTGCCTCATACTCAGAATCTGAGTCTGATAGAGAGAGATCCCCGCTACTCTCGTCCGTCATACTCAGCATCTGGAAAGCCTCCTCGCTGGTGTATCATTGTTTACACAAGTTTATGCTGCATTGCTGATGTTCACTGGTACAGATGTCTATCACTGGTACAGATGTGTAGCACTGGTACAGATGTCTAGCACTGGTACAGATGTCTAGCACTGGTACAGATGTCTAGCACTGGTACAGATGTTCATCACTGGTACAGATGTGTATCACTGGTACAGATGTCTATCACTGGTACAGATGTCTATCACTGGTACAGATGTCTATCACTGGTACAGATGTATATCACTGGTACAGATGTCTATCACTGGTACAGATGTATATCACTGGTACAGATGTCTATCACTGGTACAGATGTGTATCTCTGGTACAGATGTATATCACTGGTACAGATGTCTATCACTGGTACAGATGTCTATCACTGGTACAGATGTGTATCTCTGGTACAGATGTGTATCTCTGGTACAGATGTATATCACTGGTACAGATGTCTATCTCTGGTACAGATGTATATCACTGGTACAGATGTATATCACTGGTACAGATGTATATCACTGGTACAGATGTCTATCTCTGGTACAGATGTATATCACTGGTACAGATGTGTATCTCTGGTTCAGATGTGGATTTAACACTGATAATTTGTGACAGATATTGATCACTGGTACAGATGTGGATTTTACTCTGCTGTGCTGTGACAGATGTTATTCACTGGTACTTATGTGGATTTTACACTAGTGCTGTGTGACAGATATTGAGCACTGCTAAACTGACAGATGTGGATTTGACACTGGTACGCTGTGACAGATGTGGATCACTGGTGCAGATGTGGATTTTACGCTGGTACACCGTGAAAGATGTTATTCACTGGTACTGACAGATGTGGATTTGACACTGGCAGGCCATGAGCGATGTTGATCACTGGTACAGAAATGGATGACCACTGGTACAGATGTGGCTTTTACGCTGGTAAGCTGTGACAGATGTGGATCACTGGTATAGATGTGGAATTTACACTGGTATGAGTGACAGAGGTGGATCACTGGTACAGATGTGTATGACCACTGGTACTGTGACAGATGTGGATCACTGGTGCACTGACAGCTGTGTGGGGGACACTATGGGGTGATGTGTGTGTTTTACACAGATCGACTTCGCTTCTCACTAGCGGGCTCTGTGTGAGGAGAGGCAGAGCAAATCAACAGACTGGTGGCTTTGTGGACATCACATGATGGCTGTGATTGGACACAGACATCATGTGATCAGAAGGGCCAATCAGAGAGCTTTTCTGACATGTGGCGTTGTGCTGTGTCCATTGGACACAGGCACACGGAGAGCGCACAGCTGCGTGGCCACGTTCTGAGTGACGTTCAGGAACGTCCAATCAGAAAAGCGATGATCCCACCTGGCCGATTATGTGCAGTGGTCGGGGGGGGGAAGCAGTTGAAGAATTTTGATGCACAAACACTATATAATACCCACATTTTTGGTAAAATATAAAATCTGGTGTTGCACCAAGTAAATAGATAAAAACCCGTCACGCTTTATAATTGCGCACGATTATGGAATGGCGCCAAACTACGTGATTTACAAATCTTTATAGGTGACACTTTATAAGCCGTTCCAGGTTACCAGTTTAGAGTTACAGAGGAGGTCAGGTGATAGAATTATTGCTCTCGCTCCGACATTCACGGCGATACCTCACATGTGTGATGTGATCACCGGTCATGTATGTGTATGACACCAATGCCTGCGTTCACCTTTGCACTTCAGCGAGGGGGGATGGGGGTACTTTACATTGTTTTTAATTCTTTGTTTTGTGCCCTGTACACTGTGACAGGTGATGACACGTTTGTGGGACACTGACAGGTGATGACATGTTTGTGGGACACTGACAGGTGATGACATGTTTGTGAGACACTGACAGGTGATGACATGTTTGTGAGATACTGACAGGTGATGACATGTGTGTGGGACACTGACAGGTGATGACATGTGGACAGGGACAGATGCTGCTTGGTGTCCTGGTGTGGGGGGGCTGCAGATCTGTGTAATGGAGGAATAAAATCATCAGCTACACACATCAACTGTCACAATTTGCAGCATCCCCCCCTCCCCCCCTCACTGAGCTCTCACAGACCTCAGCTGAGGGGAACAGCTACAGAGACACGTGTCTGCTGACATTCAGAGATGGCTGTGATTGGTCACTGCCATCACCATTGGAAGGTCCAATCAGAGAGCCCATATCCCAACCCGTAATGGGCTGAGTCCGACAGGCGCAGCCATCACAGATCCGTGCTGTTGCGTGGCCCCGGGGCCGCACACAAGCGCATGTTCTGAGAGACGTACAGGAACGTCCAATCAGAACAGGGAAGCTCCCAGCTGGCCGTTTATGTACATTGGTCAGGTGGGAGGGGTTAAAGCCCCTTAAAGGTCATCAGTGTAGTGTATGGAGGAGGTCTGGTGCTGGAATTATTGCCTCATCCTGGCGTGTGCGGTGATATGTAACGTGTATCGCAATCCACATCTTCATGTGTACGGGCCCCACTGTGTGCTTTGACGTTTCAACATGCATATATGTGGGGAGTCTCAATTTTTATTTTTTGGAGGGGGGAGGAGATGTGCTTGGGTGTAACTTTCATTTATTACTTTTATTTTTTTTTACTTTTTTCTGTGTGACAGGTTCTCTTTATTGAGACATCAAAAGTCTAAAATCCCCCGGGAGTGTCCCCTGTACTACACTGACAGGAATACAGTGCACTGCATTACATTCTATCCTGGCCTCCATGGTCAGGAGTCTGTCAATGGGGCCCCAGAAGTCATATCATCACGTCACTTCCGGGTCAGGACACCCAGGAGCCACACACAGCCCGATACCCAGGAGCCACACACAGCCCGATACACAGGAGCAACACACAGCCCGATACACAGGAGCCACACACAGCCCGATACCCAGGAGCCACACACACAGCCCGATACCCAGGAGCCACACACACAGCCCCATACCCAGGAGCCACATAGCCCAACACCCAGGAGCCACACACACAGCCCCATACCCAGGAGCCACAGAGCCCAACACCCAGGAGCCACACACACAGCCTGATACCCAGGAACCACACACAGCCTGATACCCAGGAGCCACACACAGCCCGATACCAAGGAGCCACACACAGCCCCATACCCAGGAGCCACACACACAGCCTGATACCATGGAGCCACACACAGCCCGATACCCAGGAGCCACACACACAGCCCCATACCCAGGAGCCACACACACAGCCCCATAACCGGGAGCCACACGGCACCATACCCGGCACCATACCCAGAACCACACAGCACCATACCGAGAACCACACGGCACCATACCCAGAACCACACGGCACCATACCCAGAACCACACGGCACCATACCCAGAACCAAACGGCACCATACCCAGAACCACACAGCCCCATACCCAGAACCACACAGCACCATACCCAGAACCACACGGCACCATACCCAGAACCAAACGGCACCATACCCAGAACCACACAGCACCATACCCAGAACCACACAGCACCATACCCAGAACCACACAGCACCATACCCAGAACCACACAGAACCATACCCAGAATCACAGTGGTCATGAACAGTTTGCAACAAGAGAGACAACAGAGTTGATCCTGGCTGACCAGATGAACTGCAACACCCTGTGGTACAGACATAGAGGCACCTCTCTGGGATAAGACCTGGAAATGAACACATTATCATTTGTGAGTTTATTGCCTTCTTCACACCCGGCTATCACAGGCTATAACCTTTCATCAGTCACTGTTCAAACATCGCAGACCTGCCTGTTATCAGGGGCAGAGAGTGGAAGAGATGGAGTCCTTCATCTGTTTACTCACTACCTCCAGCAGAGGGCGCTGTAGCCGGGTACACACTACAAGGTTTGTTTTCATTCAACCCAGCGGACTTATTTTTGTAAAGAGTAGCGTGGATTGTCAGCTCCTGGGGCAAGGCGACTTTTGGGGGACAAGCTTCACACTATGTGACTTACCGCACGACAATCACGGCAAAACTGAAACGTTTTCAGGGCTCATGTACACTGCAGCTGCTACACTGACGTTCAGGAACTGTGGAGCAGATTTTTCAGCAGCCCCTGAACTCTCCTTTATGTCTTCCTGTGTCCATGTACACACAGGCGTTTACAGACGTTTACAGGCAGATCAGTTTAGTCGGCTTTTTTATAACGCCCCAAAATTGCATTCAGGAGTAGATTTTACCGCCATTTCAAACGCCAAACGCTTATGAACGCTGTTAACCGCCTTTACAAGTGTTTGCGTTTAGACACTTTTTTTGACAGATCCATATCCAGATGCTGTCCAGAGCCGAATGCAAAGCATTTTCCATGTATTCCAATGGACCCGGTACACCAGCGCAGTCAGTTCCAGGTTTCGCGTGAAGGAAACAATGGTAAAACGCGCCGCATTATGATGGGATCCATAGTGACTACAACCAGAATAGACAGGTCATCTCCACACATACTGCTCTCTCTGCTTCTGCTCTCTCTATTCCTCTCAAAATGTCTGAAATAGTTCATGATTTACTATTTTTCAGGGCATTCTGGGTATTTGGGAGGTCTCCTGATGCTATTGTTTAAAAACGCGTCTAAAAGCAAACACGCATAAACGCGGTATGCAAACGCGGCTAAACTGACATTTTATAACCTATGTTTTCTAGCAGTCAGTTTCCAGAGGTCAGAAGAGTTTTCCAAACACCCCGTGTACATGAGCCCTAATAATAAATAATGGCGCCTGAACCTGCGTTTTGCGATCACAGCGATTCTGCCGCAATCCCAAAATGCCCAAATGTGAAAGGAGCAGCCCTGGTTCACACATATGCCATTCTGGATGCATTTTCAAACTCACAGATTGACATGACAGGCTAGATATTATGTGCTCCTATTGAGGAGGTTCACACAGATGCCACCCACACGCATTGTGCTTTGAGTGCCATTATGGAAAGGGTTCTGTGCGAGTTTGTTGCGGTGCGTTCCAGAATCACAAGTGATAGAGCAGAGCCTCAAGAGAACATAAGTGTTCACATAGGATTGCTACTGAAAGGTGTTTTTGCATTAAAGTCTATGGGAGGTGTTTTCACATTGAAGTCTATGGGAGGGGATTTCGCATTAAAGTCTATGGGAGGCGTTTTCGCATTGAAAAAAAAAAATTCCATCATTTAGGGAAATAACGATAAAAGACTAAAAAAAAAAAGCAAGACAGAAATGAAAATATTTGTTCGGCAGGAAATCTTTATATGAAGCAATAAGGCTCCAATCACAGAGTTCTCATAGGAATAAAGACCTTTATTTTAAGCCGTGGGACTGTAAGGTTGAAATATCAATCAAAATAACTCACTTAAATTAAAAAAAAAAAGAAAAAAAACCTCTTCTCCTGGTATATGAGATCTATATACTGAGGCTGCATTCACATAACTGCGGCCCCTTTAGGAAAAATCGTCAGTTGTGTTTGTCTGAGTACCAGGAGATTTGAAAAAAAAAAAAAAAAAACAGTCACATAGAGTTCTTAAAGGGGCCACGTCCTTGTTTTTGAATTAAACCTGCAGGTGGCTGAATTTAAAAAGGACGTGGCCCCTTTAAGAAAACTTTGAAGAAAAAAAAAAAAAGGCTCTCCAGCACCGTGATGTCATCGCCTGACCCCTCCCCCTTCCCCCCCCCCCTTTCTCCCCCCTAAGCCAGCTCTGCCAGAGTCCCTTCAGTCGCTCCTTGTACCCGGTACAGAGCAGACGTGATTGTTCCTTCTCCTGAGTTTGGCTTGCAGTCTCATCGGTTCGGATTTGATCCGATTGGCTGCACTGCCTCTCTCACACAGGTTGAAGCGGGTTTCATTATTTTCCGTAATGAGACAATTAAAGATTAAAACGTTTATTTCTCAGAAAACCACCAAAGAGGAATCGAGGGAAGGAAAGCCCCCTATGGAAGGAGGGATCACTGAGCAGTCTGCAGATCCCACCACCAAGAGGCCCACCACCATGAAGAGGACTCGGGCTTTTCTGCGCGGCTGCTTCAGAGCCGTTGCTGGATGTTTACGCGCCGGCAGTAAAGTCAATGGGCGCCACCACAAGGCAGAACACCAAAATGGTATGTATTGTGGATCTAGAGAGAGACGAGGGAACTCACCTCCTCTCACTGGACCCTTTTTTCCCTCTTTTTTCCCGGCTGACATTCCCATATGGACACATGTACAGGGATCCCCATAGACACTGAGGAGAGCTGACATTCCAGCAGGGATGGGGAATTCATATGGCCGGGCATGTCCGGACACGTCCCGGGGGTGGGGCAGGTAGTTTCCTCTCCCCTTCAGCCCTGCTGCGGGGCTCACCTGTCAGGTGGAAGCATTGGAGGGGCAGCGCAGCCGCTTCCACACAGTGCCGCCCCCCCCCCCCACCCCGTGTGACCCTCCCCTCGCCCACTATCTCCCTCATCTGCGGGCCCCGGGGCCAGCTCACCGCCCTCAGCAGGAGAGGAAGGAAGAGAGCGCCCGTCCCCGTCTGGTCCTGACCAGGAAGTGATGGTGTGATGTCACTTCCTGGTTACCGGTCAGAGATCCCCGCCCACTGAGGGCGGGACATATGGAATCCGATCCGATGTGCATTGCAGTCCATCCAGTGTAGTACAGGGGAGACATCCGGGGTCTATTACACCTCAGATGTCTCCATAAAGAGAACCTGTCACCAAAATACATCACAGACGGGACATTGTTCCCTATGTCATGGAAACAAATTGAGAAAAAAAAAAAAATTTTTTTTTTTTAATTGAAAAAATTAAAATTCCACCCAATCACATAACCCCCCCTCCCCCCCAGACATATACACACGTACAAATGTAAAGGCACACGCTGGGGCGCCTACACATGAAAACGTCGGTTGCAATACACGTTACATATCGCCGCACACGCCAGAATGAGCGCAATAATTCTAGCAGCAGACCCCCTCCATACACTATACTGATCACCTAGAAGGGGCTGTAACAGTCCGACATTTTCTGTAGTTGACGCTTTTACAGCCCCTTCTAGGTGATCAGTATAGTGTATGGAGGGGGTCTGCTGCTAGAATTATTGCGCTCATTCTGGCGTGAGCGGCGATATGTAACGTGTATCGCAACCGACGTTTTCATGTGTAGGCGCCCCAGCGTGTGCTTTTACGTTTGTACGTGTGTATATGTCTGGGGGGGAGGGGGGGGGGATTGGATGATATGTACTTGGGTGTACCTTTCATTTTTTACAACTAAAAAAATTAGCAATTTTTTTTTTAATTTTGCCAGCAGCAGGTGTAGGGAGATAGGAATTCATCATCCCTGGGCCATAGACACTGATGACGGCTGACATTCCCATATGTATCCATGTACAGGGAACGCCATAGACACTGATGACGGCTGACATTCCCATATGTATCCATGTACAGGGATCGCCATAGACACTGATGACGGCTGACATTCCCATATGTATCCATGTACAGGGATCGCCATAGACACTGATGACGGCTGACATTCCCATATGTATCCATGTACAGGGATGGCCATAGACACTGATGACGGCTGACATTCCCATATGTATCCATGTATAGGGATGGTCATAGACACTGATGACGGCTGACATTCCCATATGCACACATGTATAGGGATGGTCATAGACACTGATGACGGCTAACATTCCCATATGCACACATGTATAGGGATGGCCATAGACACTGATGACGGCTGACATTCCCATATGCACACATGTATAGGGATGGTCATAGACACTGATGACGGCTGACATTCCCATATGCACACATGTATAGGGATCGCCATAGACACTGATGACGGCTGACATTCCCATATGCACACATGTATAGGGATGGTCATAGACACTGATGACGGCTAACATTCCCATATGCACACATGTATAGGGATGGTCATAGACACTAATGACGGCTGACATTCCCATATGCACACATGTATATGGATGTTCATGAATACATGTGACGCTCACATTGCAACTCCACCAGCAAAAGTATGAATATCCATATAACATTGATAAAAACATATGACTAGACATAAATATTCCTACTACATTAGTCACATGTTTACTCTCCGTGCCAATGCAAACAATCAGCTGTTGTCAGGCTGGTGTATGACCCCCCCATAGTGGGTGACCCGTATCCTGTCTGACCTCAGGTCTGATAAATGACACACTTTCTGGGTAAAACTGCCAGTAAAAAAAGGCTGTGCTTAGCTGGCTCAATGATTCACAAAGCCCAGCCACAATGCAGAGCCAGGCAGGTGACACCACTACTACCTACTGCCACTTCCCTTGTGACCCGCGCACTCATTTAACTTGCCGGTTTCTTCAGTCATTTAATTGTAGAGGCTTGGCATAACTGCCACCCAACTAGCATTTTTATATGAAGGCCACTATAGTCATCCCTGTGTCCCTATCATGTCAGGTTTCCTTGCTGTCCCTGGCACAGGTGATTCTAACTTTATTCTCTGTAATTTAATTTTCTATAAAGAAAAATATATAAAATGTATATTAAAGGTGCTAAATTCAATTCTTTTTTATTGCAGATGTAAACAATATTTACTGCAAACACAGCTCACCCGGCAGGCTTGCCACAGTGAGCGAGAAGAGATATGATATCGACATGGAGACTCCGTCAGCATGTGCCGAGCACGTAAAGGCTCAGATAGCATGTGACATTCACGTGGAGGCTCCGACAGAATGTGCCGAGCACGTGGAGGCTCCGACAGAATGTGCCGAGCACGTGGAGGCTCCGACAGCATGTGCCCAGCACGTGGAGGCTCCGACAGCATGTGCCCAGCACGTGGAGGCTCCGACAGCATGTGCCCAGCACGTGGAGGCTCCGACAGCATGTGCCCAGCACGTGGAGGCTCCGACAGCATGTGCCCAGCACGTGGAGGCTCCGACAGCATGTGCCCAGCACGTGGAGGCTCCGACAGCATGTGCCCAGCACGTGGAGGCTCCGACAGCATGTGCCCAGCACGTGGAGGCTTCGACAGCATGTGCCCAGCACGTGGAGGCTCCGACAGCATGTGCCCAGCACGTGGAGGCTCCGACAGCATGTGCCCAGCACGTGGAGGCTCCGACAGCATGTGCCCAGCACGTGGAGGCTCCGACAGCATGTGCCCAGCACGTGGAGGCTCCGACAGAATGTGCCCAGCACGTGGAGGCTCCGACAGAATGTGCCCAGCACGTGGAGGCTCCGACAGAAAGTGCCCAGCACGTGGAGGCTCCGACAGCATGTGCCGAGCACGTGGAGGCTCCGACAGAATGTGCCCAGCACGTGGAGGCTCCGACAGAATGTGCCCAGCACGTGGAGGCTCCGACAGAATGTGCCCAGCACGTGGAGGCTCCGACAGCATGTGCCGAGCACGTGGAGGCTCCGACAGAATGTGCCGAGCACGTGGAGGCTCCGACAGAATGTGCCGAGCACGTGGAGGCTCCGACAGAATGTGCCGAGCACGTGGAGGCTCCGACAGAATGTGCCGAGCACGTGGAGGCTCCGACAGAATGTGCCCAGCACGTGGAGGCTCCGACAGCATGTGCCCAGCACGTGGAGGCTCCGTCAGCATGTGCCCAGCACGTGGAGGCTCCGTCAGCATGTGCCCAGCACGTGGAGGCTCCGACAGCATGTGCCCAGCACGTGGAGGCTCCGACAGCATGTGCTCAGCACGTGGAGGCTCCGACAGCATGTGCCCAGCACGTGGAGGCTCCGACAGCATGTGCCCAGCACGTGGAGGCTCCGACAGCATGTGCCCAGCACGTGGAGGCTCCGACAGCATGTGCCCAGCACGTGGAGGCTCCGACAGCATGTGACATTCACGTGGAGGCTCCGTCAGCATGTGACATTCACGTGGAGGCTCCGTCAGCATGTGACATTCACGTGGAGGCTCCGTCAGCATGTGACATTCACGTGGAGACTCCGACAGAATACGACTTTAATGACAAGACCCTACCAAAATGCCAGGGGAACATCTCCTCCAGTGAAGATGGGGGCAAGGATACAATTAAGGATAGACATATACTGGTGGTAGGGGACTCCATTCTTAGAGGTACAGAGAAAGCAATCTGTCACAAAGACCGTCATTGCCGAACAGTCTGTAGTTTACCAGGCGCTCGGGTTCGGGACATTGCAGATCGTATGGACAGATTGCTGAAAGGGGCTGGGGAGGACCCAGCTGTCATCATACATGTCGGTACCAACGACAAAGTCAGAGGAAGATGGAACGCCCTACAAAAAGATTTCAGAGACTTGGGAGCTATATTGAAGAAAAGAACCTCCAAGGCAGTATTTTCAGAAATACTGCCTGTACCTCGAGCCACACCAGTGAGGCAGAATGAGATCAGAGAGCTTAACAAGTGGCTGAAGAACTGGTGCAGAGAGGAGGGGTTTGAGTTCATGGAGAACTGGGCAGACTTTTTGTTCAGTTACCAGCTCTACAGCAGGGACGGACTGCACTTAAATGGCCAGGGTGCGACTGTTCTGGGAGTTAAGATGGCCAAGAAGTTGGAAGAAATTTTACACTAGGAGGTGAAGAAGAGGAGGACCTTCATCATCAGAAAGTCCCCTATGTCATCGCTCTATTGAAGGATTGTCATCAGCACCTGCCTCCAAGAAAGCAATTACACCAGCTCTCTTCACCCACAAGAGAGCTACAATATTTTTTTATCCAGGTGTGTGTTGGACCGGCTATAAGGGGAGGTTGGAGGCCGGAAGATAAATGGTTGGAGGCAGCACATTGGCTAAATGGTTAGCACATCCGCTTGGCAGGCTCCGACAGCATGGGCCGAGCGCGTGGAGGCTTTGAAAGCATGGGCCGAGCGCGTGGAGGCTCTGTAAGCATGGGCCGAGCGTGTGGAGGCTCTGTAAGCATGGGCAGAGAGCGTGGAGGCTCCGAAGGCATGGGCAGAGAACGTGGAGGCTCCGACGGCATGGGCAGAGCACGTGGAGGCTCCGACGGCATGTGCCGAGCACGTGGAGGCTCCGACGGCTTGTGCCGAGCACGTGGAGGCTCCGACGGCTTGTGCCGAGCCCGTGGAGGCTCCGACGGCTTGTGCCGAGCCCGTGGAGGCTCCGACGGCTTGTGCCGAGCCCGTGGAGGCTCCGACGGCTTGTGCCGAGCGCGTGGAGGCTCCGACGGCTTGTGCCGAGCGCGTGGAGGCTCCGACGGCTTGTGCCGAGCCCGTGGAGGCTCCGACGGCTTATGCCGAGCCCGTGGAGGCTCCGACGGCTTGTGCCGAGCCCGTGGAGGCTCCGACGGCTTGTGCCGAGCCAGTGGAGGCTCCGACGGCTTGTGCCGAGCCAGTGGAGGCTCCGACGGCTTGTGCCGAGCCCGTGGAGGCTCCGACGGCTTGTGCCGAGCGCGTGGAGGCTCCGACGGCTTGTGCCGAGCGCGTGGAGGCTCCGACGGCTTGTGCCGAGCCCGTGGAGGCTCCGACGGCTTGTGCCGAGCCCGTGGAGGCTCCGACGGCTTGTGCCGAGCCCGTGGAGGCTCCGACGGCTTGTGCCGAGCCCGTGGAGGCTCCGACGGCTTGTGCCGAGCCCGTGGAGGCTCCGACGGCTTGTGCCGAGCCCGTGGAGGCTCCGACGGCTTGTGCCGAGCCAGTGGAGGCTCCGACGGCTTGTGCCGAGCCCGTGAGCCCGTGGAGGCTCCGTCAGCATGTGACATTCACGTGGAGACTCCGTCAGCATGTGACATTCACGTGGAGGCTCCGTCATCGCTCTATTGAAGGATTGTCATCAGCACCTGCCTCCAAGAAAGCAATTACACCAGCTCTCTTCACCCACAAGAGAGCTACAATATTTTTTTTCCAGGTGTGTGTTGGACCGGCTATAAGGGGAGGTTGGAGGCCGGTATTCTTTTTTAAAGGCGTGTGTTGGACTGGCTATAAGGGGAGGTTGGAGGCCAGTATTTTTTTTTCACTCATGTTTTAGACGTCTATAGATGGTAGTTTCGTATATGATTGCAAATATATGCAACCAAAACCTCTGTTTTTGATTTAATTTTTGTTGAACTAGTTTACATTCTGAATGTATTTCTTGCTCTGTATGTCACAATTTGGAAATGACATTAGAGTGGAGTTAGGGACCGCACTGTACAGAGGAGCCTTGACGTGGCAGTGCGGCTTCACATATATTTGCAAATGTATCCAACAAACTGAACACAAATTGCTGAAACATTTTAGGCTTTTTCCAATTTTGCTGGCTGGCTGGTAAGTATGCTGGAGGACTCTGTGTATTGTAACGTTCTGTGAATTGCCCTGCCTATGCGCACCTTACATGAAGCATCCAATCACACTTTTGTGTTGCGGTAAGATGCATTCCTGCAACATAGGTCGACACGTGGTCCATGCATTAGCGTGTTGCAGTGCCATCCATTGTCAATAGGAACCGAACGCACATCTGACAAACATGCATTGCAGCGCACTACACTGCACATCCAGTCAGAAGAAACGATGCGTGTCCGATATTTGGTCTATTCTGGCGTGTGTCGGCAGCCCGTTCAATGGAACACAATAAATTGATCAGAGGAGGGGCAACTTCAGGCAACAGAAAAACTTTAATGCACAACTTGGGCAGCACAGTGGCTAATGGTTAGCACTTCCGCCTGGCAATACTTGGGTCGTTGGTTCGAATCCCAACCATGGCACCACCTGCCTGGAGTTTGCATGTTCTCCCTGTGCCTGTGTGGGTTTCCTCTGGGTACTCCGGTTTCCTCCCACACTCCAAAGACATGCTGATAGGTGAATTGGCTCCTGTCTAAATTGTCCTAGTTTCATCCCTGGCCATGTGGGATCTCCTGCATGGTGGGGGTTGGAGAAAGACCTGGCAACCTACCCTGTAAAGTAACTGCTAAGAGAGTTCATGGAAAAAGTCGCTTATGAGTGACGGTCCATGCAATCGCCAAGGGTCGGATACAACTGGATAGATAGATAGATAGATAGATAGATAGATAGATAGATAGATAGATAGATAGACAGACAGTGTATGTATGAATGTGAGTTAGGGACCTTAGACTGTACGCCCCTTGAGGGTTAGGGACTGAGGTGAATGTACAATATATATGTAAAGTGCTGTGTAAATTGATGGCGCTATATAAGTACCTGAAATAAATAATAAATAAAATAAACTTCAATCTCAATAAACATGAGCTATTTTTGATCCTTCTGCTGCTATCCTTAGCAAATACACGGCTCAAAAAATAAAGGAACACTTTGAGAACACATCAGATCTCAATGGGGAAAAATCTCATGTTGGATCTCTATACTGACATGGACGGGGTAATGTGTTAGGAATGTAAGGACGCCCCATCATTTCATGAAAATTATCAACCAACAGAGGACTGAATTCAAAGACACCCCGAAAATCAAAGTGAAAAAAAAAATGCAGCAGACGAGTCCATTTTGCTAAAATTGTATTGCAGCAACTCAGAATGGTCCTCAGTAGTTTGTATGGCCCCCACGTGATTGTATGTATGTCTGACAACGTCAGGGCATGCTTCTAATTAGACGACGGATGGTGTCCTGGGGGATTTTCTCCCAGATCTGGATCAGGTCACCACTGAGCTCCTGGACAGTCTGAGGTGCAACGTGGCAGCGTCAGATGGACTGAAACATGATATCTCAGAGGATGCTGGAATATCTTTTTAACCACTTGCCAACCGAGCTATAGCCGAATAACGGATAGAGCGCGGTTGTCCAGTTCTGGGAGGGCGTCATATGATACAAAACTAGTGAAAAACAGTCAGAAAAGATGAGTAGGGAAAAAAATGTCAGTGGCCTCCACCTGTAAAACCATTCCTGTGTTGGGGGTTGTCTCATTGTTGCCCATCTAATGCAACTGTTGTTCATTTCATTAATACCAAAGCAGCTGAAACTGATTTACAACCCCCTCTGCTACTTAACTGACCAGATAAATATCCCAGAAGTTTAATTGACTTGACACTATAATCTGATTAAAAAGCGTTCCTTTCATTTTTTTGAGCAGTATATTTAGGAACGGAGGTCACATTTACATGTTTTAAACGTATTCTTTTTTATTAACAATTCCTCAGTTACTTCCTGGTTTCTAGCCTAGGCAAATAAACTCATACATCCCAGGAGTATTCAGGAGTGGAGCAGGGGCTTTCTCAGCAAAGCACACCCTCATGCCTGAGCTAAGGGCAGATGGATTCCAGGAAGTAAATGCTACATCAGTCATTGCCCTTACTCAAGGTGGCCACAGCCAGAAATGCTAGACAAGAGTTTTTCAAAGTGATTTCTCAGTAAAATAAAGCATGGCAACATGGATGGATGGGGGAGTTTTCTTTGATTATTACAAATGAATAAATTAGCATTTTGGCTTTGTGGTGCTCAGATACAGTGTAATTCCAAGTCTGTGGTGACTGGCATTTCTATCATTCCGTGTGTCCCGTACTCCTTTCATTTGTGTACCACCACCATATCCTGTACAGTTAAAGGGTCAGTCCACCCAAAAGTGATATTTTAGTTACCAGTGGAGTCTACGGGGCTTAGTCACCCTCTGGCCTCTTCTGTCTCTCATAGTATCATCTGTTCCCACTAATTCTGCTGCATGGACCATCCATGGAACTCTGTTCCATGAATTAACCAGCTGCAAAGCAGAGAGTAAAAACAGCCAAATGGACTAGTAAAAGCAGCCCATACTACACACAGTACACACAGATACCCTTTGATTGCCCCTAGATGTTACCCCTTCCCAGTCAGTGTCATTTATACAGTGACAGTGTATAGTATTAACACTGATCACTGTATCAGTGTCACTGGAGATGTCAGTGTCAGTTGTGACAAAGTGTCAGATTGCTCGGCGCACTATCACAGCCTCACTCATCATCGCCATTAATAGTATAAACATAAATAAATGTAAAAGATAAATAAAATTCCAGTATTTATTATTTATCCCATTGTTTGTAGACGCTACAACTTTCACGCAAACCAATTAATACACATTTACTAATTTGCTTTTTTTTTTTTACCTAAAACATGTAACAGAATATATGTTCGCCTAAATATATGAAGAATTTTTTTAAAATTTTTTTATTGGATATGTTTTATAACAAAAAGTAAAAAATATAGTTTTTTTTGGTTTCAAAATATTCATTTATATAATAAATACCTAGTGGTGTTCATATATCACCAAAAGAAAGCTCTATTTTTGTGGGGGAAAAAATTTAATTTTGCTATTACCAGATAAAGCGAAGTGACGGATAGCAAAAAAAATGCCCAATGTACCCCATAGTCATTCACATGGATGGGGGGGGGGGGGGGTTGGCAGGATCTGGGGGTCTCCTCCCTTTACTAGCCAGCCCGGCCACATGCTCGGATAAGGTTTTTTTTTTTTTCTTGGCATGGGGTTACCCTCAAAATCGATACCAGAACTAGAGAGCCTGGTATGTATTGGGGGGGTACCCCACGCTTTCAGCTGATGAGTCATCGGTTTTTAAGAACGTGGCAGCCAGCTACCTGGCCCCCTCCTTACCCTCTTCCCGTCCGCCCATTCTACATAGATGGCAGACGGGAAGCAGCGACGATTCGGGATAATGTTCCTGTACGTTAGGCTGCATCGATGGCTCGTGTGCGGCTCACAGAGCGTTAACCACGAAACCTGCTGATCGGTGTGTCGCCCGGACACAGTGGATCACATTACCGCTGTGTTAGGGCGATCACGTGGTGTAACACATGTGACTGCTGTGACCAATCGCTTCTCTCTGCTCTCAGTGAAAACGATCCTGCAGTGTGTGAGTTTACACTGAATGTCAGGCTGCTTGTACCCTCACACACTGCACTGCCAGCCTCCCCAGTGCCCCAGTTTAGTTCCCCTGTGTCCCTGATCACTGCCCCACAATATCAATAATACATCATTCAGGAGGCCTTGTCACCTGTCCCAGTGCAAACAAAACACCCCCATACACCATACCAATGTCCTGATCACAGCCATACCCCATACCAGCATCCTGATCACAGCCACACCCCATACCAGCGTCCTGATCACAGCCACACCCCATACCAGCGTCCTAATCACAGCCACACCCCATACCAGCGTCCTGATCACAGCCACACCCCATACCAGCATCCTGATCACAGCCACACCCCATACCAGCATCCTGATCACAGCCACACCCCATACCAGCGTCCTGATCACAGCCACACCCCATACCGGCATCCTGATCACAGCCACACCCCATAGCAGCATCCTGATCACAGCCACACCCCATACCAGCATCCTGATCACAGCCACACCCCATACCAGCATCCTGATCACAGCCACACCCCATACCAGCATCCTGCTCACAGCCACACCCAATACCAGCATCCTGATCACAGCCATACCCCATACCAGAATCCTGATCACAGCCACACCCCATACCAGCATCCTGATCACAGCCATACCCCATACCAGAATCCTGATCACAGCCACACCCAATACCAGCATCCTGATCACAGCCACAGCCCATACCAGCATCCTGCTCACAGCCACACCCAATACCAGCATCCTGATCACAGCCACACCCCATACCAGCATCCTGATCACAGCCACACCCCATACCAGCATCCTGATCACAGCCATATGACATTATGCATATATTTAAATATATATCCCATAGTTTATAGACTCAATAGCTTTCACAAAGACTAAATAATATAAATTGTTTTGGGTTATTTTTATCCCAAAAATGTAGCAGAATACATTTTGGCCTAAATGTATGAAGAAACATGATCTTTTTGCAAAATTATGTAACAAAAACTAAGCAAAAAATGTTTTTTTCTTCAAAATTGTCAGTATTTTTTCGTTTATATAGCAAATAATAAAAAACCCCGTGGTGATCAAATACCACCAAAAGAAAGTTCTATCTGTCACAAGAAAAAGATAAAGATGTAATATGGGTATAGTGTTGCATGACTGAGTAATTGTCACTCAAAGTGTGATAGTGCTGAAAGCTTAAAATTGTCCTAGACTGGAAGGGGGTGCAAGTGTCTGGACCTGAAGTGGACCAGGTATTGTTAAAGACGCCAGTGGCTACCAGCGCCATAAATCTGCATCTGAACCATATTTGGAAATTGGAAATTTGCCATTGGAAACTGGCAGTGAAAATGACCAGGAAATTCACACCAGGCATGTGTGAACCTAGCCATAGGAAAATTATGCTGCCGCAAAGCCCCTGTGAGGTTGAGGCATTAGGCGACCGCCTAATCAGCCGCTTCTTGAGTTTTGGGAAATCTCTGCCCTTTCGCAATTTCAAATGTGCATTGAGCTTGAGAAAGGGGCGGGAATGCCAGAAACGGTCATTCCTATGGCTTTTAATATACATACATCCATACGACATAGGGAATAACTTTTTAGAGAAAAAGCATAGAGAGGGTGTGATCCTAGCCTTGTATAGATGGACAAAGGGGGAGGTGTTCTGTAGTTCTAAAAATCCACAATGTGCCGCGCTTCACTTCAAAAATAATGTGTATCCAATCATTAACATAACTAATGCATATCCAAATATATAAATTAATATAAATATATGCAACTGTGTATCCAGTTACTATTAGTTATATATCAAAATAAATGAAAAAGTGAATAAACCAATGATGATTTTCAACAACAGTGTCCATATGATTGTTATAAGCAGTCAAAAGAAAAATCCAAATACGAGTTCCTTCAAACGTGCAAACTTTGCTTTACCCGTATACTATCCCGTGCTTCTTAAAAAGTATTTGGTGCGAATAATTTGCATAAACGTGCTCCATCCAGCGTCATGACATCAAAGTCCCTCACGATGCTCGATGGTACCATACTGACACCAGCTGCCAATTTTTAGGATTTTCACCTGGGAAAACGTTCTGGAGGACACATTTTGTGCACAAAGCAGTTTTAACATAGAGTAAATGTGAGTGCATTACTTTTATTAATAAAAATGATTTTTAAAGGGTAATACACTATGATTTGACCTATTCCTCTATAACCATTGTGGAAGGGGAGTTTATCATTTGAGTGGAGAAGGACCCCAAACAGCAGGATACCGTCCCATCCACACTTTGGTCCATTTAAAGGGACACAAGCGCTATATGACCTTACTTAACGGTTTGTTCATATATTTGAGGTGAGAGCACAACCGGTGGGGGGGCACGTTTATGCAAGTTATTTGCACCAAATACTTTTTAAGAAGCACGGGATAGTATACGGTAAAGCAAAGTTTGCACGTTTGAAGGAACTCATATTTGGATTTTTCTTTTGACTGCTTATAACAATCATATGGACACTGTTGTTGAAAATCATCATTGGTTTATTCACTCTTTCATTTATTTTGATATATAACTAATAGTAACTGGATGCACAATTACATATATTTATATTCATTTATATATTTGGATATGCATTAGAAATATTAGTGATTGGATACACATATTATTGTTGAAGTGAAGCGCGGAACATTGTGGTTTTTGTTTTTTTACACACTAGTATGAGCATGTGTTAGGTGCAGGCGATTCACAATCAGCACTTGGTAAGATTTATTACTCACATAGCAGCTCACAAGCCTACACGTGTTTGTTCTGTAGCCCTGACACACTTCTTGTCCTAGGGTGACAATGCTGCTCTCCATAGTGTGACAGTGCGGTGATCTGTCATGTTGTTAAAAGGATATTATGCTACCCAGGATTCTCAACAAGGCAGGTTAAGGGGCTCCAGGGAGTTTGTGTAATGCAGAGGAAACTGGCTTTTCAGTTTCTTCATTGTTTCATAAAGGTCCATTTTGGGACCTGGAGCCTAGAAATTTCAAAGTGATCTTAGTGGGAAGAAATCTGCAATCCTGGGACTAGATTTTAGAAATAGCCAGAACACTGATTATGCAGGTGGGTTCTGGGCTTTTTGTAGAGATAGAACCAGGGTTCTGGGCTCTATCCTCCTGAGGAATCCAGGTATGTGCAAGGGAGAATCCAGAGGAGTGCATATGTGCATTGGAAAGGACAGAGTCCAGAGCCTGAGGATCAGGGCAGCAAGGGGCTGCCAGCTGTGTGGACAGTGTTGGCGAGGAAGTGGTCTATGGGGGACTGACGAGGGTCTATAGTGGAAGGCCTGAGCAGAACTGCTGTACATAAGCCAGGAGGCTGAAGAACTATTTTGTTACAAGTGCAAGCCAGGAGGCTGGATTGGTTGTTTTCTGTTGATGTGGCAAACATACATTGAATGGACTTTTTTTTCATTAATAAAAATTGGGCCAAGAAACTCTAAAACAACAATTTCTGGTGTGGATTCTACTTGCTGGTGAGCGCTACCCTGAGATAAAAAACCCCCAAACATTACAATAGATATAGCACATTGAGTGTTGTCACCCTAGGACAGGAAGTGAACATGATTACCAGCTTAGCATAAAAACTAGATAATCCTAATAAAAATAAAACAATGGCAGCCACCAAATCTAAAGATTGGTAAACTGGAAAAGATTTTGTTCTCGGGTTTAGATACGCTTCAACTTCTGTGGAAACATAACAAAAAAGGAGCAGAGAAATCGCTCAGGGACTGTTATAAATGGGCAAAACTTTTGGAAATTACGTGTTCATAAAAAGCAAATAAGAATAACTGTACAAAGTAAATACATAAACGATGTCTATCAACACCTAGACTGTCCATCTTCCATATTCACAGGAAGCATTCACTGGATGCATCTGTCTTTACGGACATCCAGCCAATCCAACCGCCAACGCTAGGAAGTGTGATGCTCATTAAATTTGCATTGGCTCAGCTGAACAAGTCGTCTCACCATCTACACTTACTACTGTACCTCCCCAGAGAACGATGTACACGGCGTGACCCAAATCAGAGCCCAGAGTACCTTTACCTTTACACGTGCTCCCAATATCGGAACGGACACCTTCTTGTAAGCACCGTGCATGGCCCCTTAAGACATTAACCCCTTGCCTACCGAGCACTTATACCCCCCTATTTACCAGGCCAATTTTCAGCTTTCAGTGCTGTCGCACTTTGATTGACAATTGCGCGGT